>NC_137978.1:14472987-14985487 GCF_963924665.1 Micromys minutus
CTCCTCTGCAAACCTCTCATCCCATTCCCCCTCCTCTTTGCCTCTATGAGGGTGCTCCTCTACCCACCCACTCCTGCCTCACTGCTCTAGCTTCCTCTTACTCTAGGGCATCCGTCCTCCGCAAGGCCCAGGGCCTCCCCTCCCATTGATGCCAGATAAGGCCATCCTCTGCTACATATGTTCCTGGAGTAATGGACCCATCTATGTACACTCTTTGGTTAGTAGTTTATTCCTTGGTAGCTCTGCAGGGTCCAGTTAGTTGATATTGTTGTTCTTCCTATGGTCTGGAATCCCCTTCAGCTCCTTCAATTCCTCTAACTCTTCCATCAGGTCTTCAGGCTCAGTCCGATGGCTGGTTGTGAGTATCTGTACCTGTCTTCCGAGAGGTGCTGAGTGCTCTTTATGAATCTGCTTCATTTTATTCTTGCATGGTACCTGAATGTCCAGCCAAAATGGCATTAACTATTGAAGAGAATCGTTTCTACTCATGTATATTCTTGAATGTTTTGTTGCTGAACATATGAACACAGATTTATTTCTGGGTTTTTGTTTCGTTCCACCGACCTATACATATGTTTTCCCAACAACACTGTGCATTTTGATTATTATAAGTCGGGCTCATCATTTAAATAAGGGAGTGTGATACCTTTAGCCTTTTGGAGGAGCTCTAGATGACTTTAGCTATTTAGGGGTGATACTTGCTATCACATGGACTTTAGGAATTATTTTATTATCATGAAAAACAACCATTGGAAGTTTGTTAGACATTGTACTGACATGCATTAGCCATGCGTATAATATTGATTTTTCTGAACTATGAATATCCTTTTTCACCAATCAACTTTTATGATCTCTGGTTTCTTTCAATCTTACAAAGTTATATATATATATACCTTTAAGGAGAACTTTCCATATAAATTATTTTTCCAGTGGCTTTATAAATAGCATTTATTTCTTAAACTGGATTATTATGTCATGTGTGTACTATTTTTGTTCTCGCTGCTATTTTGTGTCCTGCTAATTTACTGGATATTGCTTCTTACTTTTTTGGTAGAACTCTGAGAATGCTTTATGAATAATATTAATTACAAACAATAACATTTTTACTTTCTAATGTGGAATCCGTATGCATTTCAATTCCTTTCGTATTTAGTTGTTTCAGCAAGGCCTTCAGTGTTCTGTTGACTGTGTGTAGCAAGAGTGAACATGTTTTGTACTTTTTGTTATTGTTGCTGTTGTCTTCTGAAAAAAAATGAATTAACTCTTTTATTTATGTACACCCCTAAAGTTTCCACCCACTTCTCCTCTCCCTTCACTGAGTTCTTCCCCCATTCCTCTTTCCTCTTTGCCTGTGAGAAGGTATCTCCCAGGGTATTCCCATCCTTTCCCTGGGGCATCAAGTATTTGCAGGATTAGATGCACCCTCTCCCATAAAAGCCAGACAAGGAAGCCCTCAGCTACATAAGTACCAGGGCTCTCAGCCCCAGACCAGCTCATGTTTTTTTTTTTTTTTTGCGAGAAAATTTGAATTTGTATTCTAAAAATTAACTGTGATGTAATATAGTAGCCTGTGTTAAAGATAGTCCTCTATCTAGTTTGTTGGAAATTTTTAATTATGAAATGTAATGAGTTTTAGAAAACATTGCTGAATTCATTTTGAAATGATCATATGATTTTATATACAATCAAATGATAGTTTATTACAATTATTGATTTGTACATGTTGTAGCATTTTGCATCCTAACGATAAATCTCTCTTGATCATAGTGTACAGTTCTTTCAGTGTGTGGTTGCTTTACTGGTCCTATGAAAGTATTTGGTTAGAAAGGGTTATTGGCTTGAAGTTTTCTTTTCCCCAAACGTCTTTGTATCACTGTAACAGCAGTCTTATGAGCTTGGAAAGTTTTCGTCTTATCCCTACCCCCTCTTATAAAGAGGAGGATTCAGAAAACTGGACATGGTCCTACCTGAAGACCCAGCTATTCCACTCCTAGGCATATACCCAAAAGATGCTCCAACATATAACAAGGACACAAGTTCCACCATGTTTATAGCAACCTTATTAATAATAGTCAAATGCTGTAAAGAGCCCAGATGTCCTTCAACAGAGGAATGGATACAGAAATTGTGGCACATTTACACAATGGAGTACTACTCAGCTATTAGAAACAATGACTTCCTGAAATTCATAGGCAAGTGGATGGAACTAGAGACTATCATCCTGAGTGAGGCAACCCAGTCACAAAAAACACACTTGGTATAAACTCACTAATGAGCAGATGCTAGCTCCAGAAAGCTGTGAATAACCCCCCATCCCCGAAATTCAAAAAGAAGGAAGGCCAAAATGGGGATGCCTCACTCCTTCTTAGAAGGGAGAACAAAATACTCAAGGGAGAAAATGCAAGGTCAAATAGAGGAACAGGGATTGAAGAAAAGATCATTCAGAAGCCACCTCACCTGGGATCCACCACATACGCAGTCACCAAATCCAAGCAATATAGCTGATGCCAAGAAGTACTTACTGGAAGGAACCAGATAGAAATACCTTCTCAGGTACTATGTCAGAGTCATATGGATACAGCTAAGCATGCCTGCAGCTAACCATTGAACTGAACATGGGGACCCCAATAAAGGTGCTAGAGAAAGAACAGAAGGGACTAAAAGGGGCTGCAATCTCATGGGAAGAACAACATTATCAACCAAACAAACCCTCCAAAACTCCCATGGACTAAAATACCAAATTTTGAGCCCACATTTAGAGGCCCATGGCTCTAGTTGAACATGCAATGGAGAAGAGCTGTGTCTGGCATCAATGTTAGAAGAGGCTTTTGGTCCAGGAAGGGCTTGTTTTTCCATTGTAGGGGAATGCAGAGGCAATGGGGGTAGAGAGGGTGATTAGGAGGGAGTGCACCTTTATGAAGGCAAATAGAGTTGGAGAGAGTAGGGGAAAGGGATAACATCTCAAATGTAAATAGAGTATGCAATAAAAAATGAGAAAAAAGCTGTATAAAAATAAAGAAGAGGATTCTTATTAATATATTTTGCATATTTCATAGAGTTCATCAGTAAAGTCATATGGAACTAAGGTTATGCTTAACTGTATATACACAATTACTGATTGAATATCTTCTATATTGTCACCTGTTCTGATTTTCAGTCATGATTAAAATGCTGAAGGTTGAGTGTTTCTAAGACCTTAATAATTTTTTCTAAATTATTGAATTTTAAGACATATAATTATTTATAGCCACTTTTTCTGAGCCATTTCAATCTGTATCATCACTTGTCATATTTATTCTCTTATTTCTGATTTTATTGGAAGATAGTGGTTTTATTGATTTTTTTTATTTTATTCAACGTTCTTTACATTATTGATTATTATATTCATACCATTGTGATCAGAAAAATTAAAGTTAAGAAACTTTTTGAAGTTTGATTATAATGTACCCTAGAAATTGTTTTGCTTGTGTTTGAGAATGATGCCTGTTCTTTTGCACAAACACTTTTGTTGTGCACTTTTTATTTTAAACACTTTAAACCAAATGATGTGTTTGATATCTAATAAATATCACGTCCTTGTAGACTCGCTGGTGAGTATATTATTCAAAATGCAGGTCAGAAATTCTACTTTCTTCTCTAATAATTCTTCATAATTTTTAAGGACAGCTTTTCTGTGTGAAACCTTTTGGTCTCATGTTTTAATTTTAGCACTTTGAATATATTATTCCATTCTCTCTTGGTCTATATGCTTAGAAATATATTGGTAGCCTTATTGAAATCCTCTCATATATAACATTTTTGTAAATGCTATTTTAAAGCTTTATTTTTAAAATTTATGGCATGTTTTGATAAAGTTCATATGATTTTCATCTTCTTCTCAAGGTTAAAATTTTCTTAGCTTTCTAAATAAGTTTGTTATTTATCTTTCTGTATCTCATCCGTGTTAGATTTTACTATGAAAATATGAATCTGTTAGTAGTATTTCATAAACCCTGTAGACTTTCTTCATTCATTTTAAATTTCCTTCTCTGGTTAGTTTGAAATAGCCTGTTTTTGATTTTATTGATCTTTTTTATCTGCTTGAGCAAATTGAGGTTGCTATTCTTTATTCTTCTTATACATACATATACATACATAGAAGAACGTATGATTTTTAAAATTTTTATTTTTGTGATTACCATTAGTGCAATATTTCTCATTCCAGTTTCAAACTCTCAACCCTTCCCCTCATATCCTCTTCCCTGTTCTCCTTCAAAATCCTTGCTCATTTTCTTACTAATTTTTATTACATGCATATTCACAACTGTTCCTTAACATAACATTCTTAGTATGTATGTTTTTAGGGCTGACCTTTTGCCAGAAGACAACAGATTGATGTTCCTTAGGATGACCAATGCCCATGCTTTCTTCATTGCTTATAATTCTTTGTGTAGGTTTGAAGCCTAGTGAAATTTTTGCTGTTTATTTTGGCATAGTCATTGGAATCATCCTTATTCAGCACAACTTTGGGCAATCACTGAGTTTAGACCTATTGGTGATGCTTCTGGCATTCTGAGGAGACATAGTTTCATGGCAAACTTGTATCTTTTGACTCTTACCACATTTTTATATTCTTTACCATAATGTTCTTTTAACCTTGAATATAGGGATGTTTTGTAGATATATACATTATGACTGGGACCCACAGCTTTGGATTCTGATTGGCTATGTTTTTCTGCAGTAGCCTCTGCCTGTTGCAAAGAGAAATTTTCTTGATGTGGGATGAAGACTACAGTTATGTGTGGATGTACAAAACATGTTTATAGAATATTGTTAGGGATCATGCTGGTTTAGTAAATTAGTGGTCATACATTCTCCTCTAAAATGAGACTTAACGAGCAATAGTTAGTAGTAGCTTCTAGTACCAGGCTTTCCCACTTCTTGTGTGCTACTTAAATACAATTGAGAACGATTTAGTTACCATCAAGGTATGTGTGCTACCATTGCATTGTTAGAGGTTTGTGCCGCACTAGTTGTCAGTGTGTTCCATAGGCATCACAGTAGAGGTTTGATTATTGATCGCCTCTTTCCTTTGGAAGCGTCTATAGCTCATTCTGGTATCATAACATCTAGACCTAAGGGAGAGCACATTCAAGTCAGTTTCTCCTCAGGCATCTCTGGGTCCTGTTTCTGAGTGCATGGTGCGTCCAGCTATGGGGCCTTACCTTATATTTCTAGAGGTTAACCAAAGGGCAATAGATTATTATTATTATTATTATTTTAATTTCTATCACAACCCTTGCCAACAACTTCAAAGAGAGTTTCTTATATCTGGTCCTGCGGTTTTGTTAGGTGGTCTTTGGCTCTTGCTGGGGCGGGGGTTCACTGCTAGCACAGATTAGAAAACTTCACTAAATCTACATATTCATATTTCACAGCAAATTTCATGTAGTGAATTTTTTAAAAAATCTTTATGAGTTTGGGATAACATCTTAAGATACTACCTTTCAGATTTAGCAAATTTGCTTCAAATTTTAAATTCCTTTTTTTTTTCTGCAGACCACATTACAGTATTGATTCATCTGTTAATGAACATCTAAGCTAGTTCCATTTTGTTTGCTATTGTGAAGAGTGTACCAGTAAACATTCATTACATTTAAATTTTTATTGATTATATCATTAAATGCAGAATCTTAATAAGGTTCTGCTTATAGTTTCTATCTCTATAAAAGACTTCTTACTTTTGTGATCCTGAGTTTTCTATCTGTTTTTCTCTATTTTCCTAGGCTTCTTAAAGACAATTGTTTGGAGCTATGCATGGTGGAACACTCCTTTTTTGTTTTATCTTTTTAATTGGAAATTCTCTGTATTTACACTTCAAATGTTACCCGCTTTCCCCCTCTCCTGTCCCCCTTTCCCTTCCACTTGTCTCCATGAAGGTGCTCCCCCTTTCAACCACCCAGTCAACCTCAGCACCTTGGCATTCCCCTACTCTTGGAAAATATGCCTTAACTGGAGCAAATGCCTCTCCTCCCACTGATGCCAGGCAATTCTATCCTCTTCTACATATGCAACTGGACCCATCCTTTAATAGCAGCCATTGATAGGTAGAAGCAGATAGTTCAAGACCAGCTTGGGAATGATTTATGAGACCAACAAGGCTACATAATGAAACCTTGTGTTGAAAAACTAAAAGCCAAACTAAATCAAACCAACCAATCAACCAACCACCACAACAACAACAAACAAAGAAAAATCCAAACTAAGCCAAAGGAAAAACAACCAACCAAGCCAAAACACCTTACAAAACGTGATTGGGATTCTTTGTCAAAAAATTGATAGGCATTTCTGATATTTATAAAATGATTTATAGAACAGTATTGTATTCTTTGTGATGCCACTTTTCTTCAGAATGTACTTTATATGTGATAACAACTGATGGAGAAAGACTATGCATTTGAAAAAGAGCAAGAAAGAGCATATGGGAGGGTATTGATAGAACAAAAGCAAATGAGTGTAGGGAGCCTTTTGTGCCACACCCAAACATGGCGCCGGCTTCCCGCCGAGAACTCAGCAGAGCTGTTGCCCAGCCAAGTGACTTAATGCGCATGTGCCACATATGTCATAGCCCGCTCTTGGGGCATACTATTGAGTTACTGGAGGGCGCACCAATCAGGTAGCGACACTAGTCTCCTAGGCATATATAGCAGTGCATTTCTCCCCTACATGACGAGAAGAGGAAGACAGAGGAGGAGAGGAAGACAGTGGAGAGATTGCGGGAGACCCCACATGGAGGGATGGCAGAGAGGTACCACGTGGAGAGGGACCCGATAGGAGAGATTGCGGGAGATCCCGCGTGGACAGAGACTGGACAGAGAGATCGCACGTGGGGGACTAGACAGTAGAACCCGGTAGGGAGTCCCCGGCTCAGAGAGAAGTTTCCTGCTCAAGAAGTCCCCTGCTCAGAGTGCTGTACAATAAAGGTTATCCGCAGAAGAATCTGTTTGTTTGTTGCACGCCTGTTCCTAGCGGCGGGAAGCGTGGGTGCGTGACAAATGAGAAATATAATTACATTATCTTAAAAATTAAAAAGTTTTGTTTTATTTGTACCAAATTGGGGAACCACTTATCAGTCTTGTAATTTGTATTTTAAATGTCCCACAAAACTGATGTATTTTAAGCATGATCTTCAGCTGATAATGCTATTGGTAAGAAATCTTTAGAAGATAGGGCATAATGGAAAGAAATGGACTCATTGGATTTATGCGCTTGACACAATTATTGAAACTCCAACCTCATTCTCTCTAAGTTTTTGATTTCTGATCAACATGAGAGAAACATCTTATCAACTGATATTTTTCACAATGGTAGACTGTCTTCCATAGGCACAAAAGTAAACAGGGGCAAATTATGTACTGGCATTACTAAAATAGTTTGACAAATGTTTTCTCCATTATATTGTTTCTCTCAGATATTTTGTCACTGTAATAGAAATCTTTATCATATTGTACTTAATGAATTGTTTGTATGGAGCAATATCTTCATCTATGGATAGGTTTAAAGGTAGTGGCATCAGAGAGCCATCTGTCCAGTCAGATAGTCGGTATTGTTGAAGTGTGCTGCCTGCAACAGGCCATTTGAAGTCCATACCTGTAAATGGTGTAATTGACCTTGGTAACCAGGGTTGTTGCAATTCACATAGGTGGTGGGGATCTTCAGTGGCAAAAGCTAGTGGGGTCATCCTAATTTATGTTGATTCCTCAGCCACAGATATAATTAAGGAATTCCACCTTGGTAGGAGTCCCAGCTCACAGGTATACTTACCTGCTGGCAGCACTTGTTTCTGACACAAAGCTCCTGAGATATTACCCCAGATTTAGGTTATTTTGAAGATATTATGACTCTAGGGTGGTGGAGGCAGTGGTGATGGCATTAGCATCTGAGACACATGCATTCTTGCTGGAGATTTGGTCACAGTATATAAATCATGATGTTTCCTGAGCAGGTCAGTAGAATGCTTCTCTTATCCCCTTCACCCCTGGAAAAAGCCCAAGAAAGAATATGCTAGAGTTCCTCATTTTTTGTCCTTTATTGAGCAACTATTTCATGTCTACCAATATGTAAACCAATAAAAAAATTTGTTATATATAACTGGCTGAGTGCTGGGGTTTTTGCTCACTCATAATGTTGGGAAATGATGCAATAGGTCAAAATACAATAATTTTGAGGGTTTGGTTATAGTAAAGGCAGAGAGTACATGGTTCAAGTATAACTAGAAGAAAGAGAAAGAATAGTAAAATTAGAGAGGAAAAGGAAGATAGTACAATGTACACTGGGGAGATACAGAGACTCTTAAGGACATATATGAGCATTAGATTACTCAAAGTATTTGAAAATGACATTCAAGAACACAGCAAAAATTACCTACTATACTCCAGTTGGATTCATTTCAGTCGTTCAAGAACAATTCAATATTTATCAATGTAATCCACCATATAATAAGACTAAATAATTAAAAACCACACAATCATCTTATTAGATTATCTCATTGGATTTACCTTTGGTAAATCTAGTATCTTGATAGAAGCCTATAATGAATAGGAAACAGAAAACATATCTTAACACAATAAAGACAATATACAGAAAACCTAGAAAAAAAAACATAGGTGAAGGAAAAATATTGTATTTGTGCTAAAATCAGGGACAAGATGAAGATGTCCACTTCCACAACCTATTTAAAATGGTGTTTGAAATCTTAGCTAGAGTAATAAGACAACTGAAGAATATCAAGGGGATACAAGTGGAAGTTCCTCAAAATACTAAAATAAACAAATAAACAGACAAACAAATCTATCATATGATCGGACTAGACAACTCTTGGCTCATAACCAAATGTCTCTATATCCTACAACAGAGATAGCTGTTAATCCATGTTCATTGTTGAATAATAGTTAGGGAATAAAAACAGCCTAGATGTCCATTAAATAATACATGGCTAATGGAAATAAGTTTTATTCATATAATGAAATATTATATAACCATGAAGACAAATGATTATTTTAAATTTTCAGCTCAATGGATAGATCTGGAAACAATCATTGTAGGCAAAGTAACTCAGGCACAGAAGGCTAACGCCACATATTTCATCACAGTTCTAGTTAGCTTTGAATCTTCTTATTGAAGACTCTTGAATCTGTTTATTTGCAGGACCCAGAGAGCACAGAGGACAAAGAGTTAGTTAGGAGGGAAGTGTTTTTAAGAGAACAGAGATAGTACTCGCTGGTATGAAGCTTTAGGAAAGAGATAATTAGTTGAACAAGAAATATTAAGTTTGTGTTGGAGATGGCATGGCATGGTAGAGGAGTGAATTTGCAAAGGTGTTAATACATGAAGACTTTTTGACACCTACTTATACTATAGAAGCCTCTGAAAATATATTGCCACATGCATACCAGTGGTTGTCAACCTTAGCATACTATAACATTTTAATACAGTTCCTCATGTTGTGATGTTGTGTTCCAACCATAAAATAATTCTTTGCTACTTCATAACTGTAGTTTTACAACTGTTATGTATATTACGGGAAATATCTGTTTTGCAGAATACCTGATATTTGACTTCCAAAAAAGTCACTACCCACAGGCTGAGAACCACTAATGTATACAATGAGCTAAAATAAAGTTCCTTATAACAGAGCATCAGTGCCCCTATAGATTCCACAGACAAACAGATATAAAGCCCAGAGCCAGAAATGGGTTTCCTTCTTTGGAATTGCTGGCCTTTGAGGTCCCATAACTTCTACACATTATAGGCTATTTTCAGTGCTATTGTTTATTACCTTAGAACTCGATGTTTTTATCTTATGCTGAATAGACCACATACCTAAGTTGTAGAACATAGAGAAACCATGATGATATTCTCCTGGAAGCTTCATCTCCATTGGCTAATTTTCATGGGCTTGGAATATGCTATGTAGAGTACAGGAAAAGTACTACCAGGGTTGGCAAGATATGCCCACTGGTATAAGAGTGGCATGAAAATCATGGATTTAAACAAGGTTCCTACAGAATTTATAGCTTTCTCCCTGTCTTAGGGTTTCTATTTCTGCACAAACATCATGACCAAAATGCAAGTTATGGAGGAAAGGGATTATTCAGCTTACACTTCCACATTGCTGTTCATCACCAAAGGAATTCAGGACTGGAATCCAAGCAGGTCAGGAAGCAGGAGCTGATGCAGAGGCCATGGAGGGATGTTACATACTGGCTTGCTTCTCCTGGCTTGCTCAGCCTGCTTTCTTGTAGAACCCAGGTCTACCAGCCCAGGGATGGCACCACCCACAATGGACTGTGTCCTCCACTCTTGATCATTAGTTGAGAAAATGTCTTACAGCTGGATCTCATAGAGGCATTTCCTCAAGTGAGGCTCCTTTCTCTGTGATAACTCCAGCTTGTGTCAAGTGGACACAAAACCAGCCAATACACTGGCCAAGGTGAAACCTATATTTGGCACCATTATTGGGATCAAGAATCTGTGACTAACTGGACCATAAGCCCTAGTGGAGTATAGATTACTAATTATTCTGTTAAATAGACCTGGTATTAAAGTGATTCCTAAAGATTTATGGTTTTACTTAAAGAGTAATGCAACCCTCAGCCCTCATCAGAAAATATTCTATTTGCAGTAGATGGTGGTAGATTCTATTAGCACAGACTGACATCTGGTAAAATGCAGACAAAAAGAGGCTCAGGCTTCAGTGAAATGCATATATAGAAGAGGAGGCAGAAATTGTGAAAGAGCCCAAGGTAGCAAATTACTACAAGGAAAAAGTGTCTTCTGCCCATGGGTTCATGCATATATGAACCCAAAGGATATGTGAAAGCATGCACATACCTGCAAAAATTCCTAGTATAGAGAGGGAAAGTAGGCAGGAAGTGCCACTTGTGTGTGAGGAACTATGATCACTAATAACTTCTGGGAGAGGGAAAGCCAGTTTCACTTTTTAAGTGTGCTTCCCTTCCTAGGTCTACCATGCTCCAGGCAATAATACCACATTCAAGAATATATGGAGAACAATTGGATTTGGTGGACACAATTCAATGGTTATGAAATGATCAGAAAGAGTAGGGGATGAGCATAGATATGATCAAAATACATTGAATAGAATTCCTGAAGAATTAAATGCAGCAGGGTCATAATAAGAAGTGATGAATTTATGAGCTCTATTCAATTCTTTTGTATTCTGACCTCTTGATATCTTATAAAAATATGTGTTAAGCTTAGAGGTAAATAAGAGGTTTGGAGACAAGGCTTACTTGGTAAAGGCTAGGTTTACAAGCCTAAATACAAAATCTAAGGTATCAAAACTGAACTAGACAAAAGATCAAATGTGGGTATAAAACCAGAACAAGCCATCTGCTTAGTAAATAAGAAAGAAATAAAAACAATACACTCAATGACATGTCCTACTAGAAAATACTTTAGAACAAAGTCTATTCTTCTGAGTAAGGCAACCAATTGCAAATCAAAGCATATGCCAAGATGAAAAAGACATAAATAAACACATGTACATTCTTTAACAAAATAAAGATACCAATGAATGCATACTATGTGATTCGTTCTATTGTAAGCTCCAGAAGAATAAGCCTATGTGAAACAAGTCAAAGCAGAGGTGGCTTCTTCTTAATACTGGCTGGAAAGAAGAACAAAGGGATTTTTTTCTGGGTGATGAAATATTCTGACTGCCATTTTTGAGTGTTTGTTACAGGACAATATACATTTATCAAACATGGAAATGTGCTTTTGTGATCAGCTCTGTCTTTTTGTTTCTGCTTGGCTTCCCAGCCTCTCAGGCCTTGGTACATCGAATCAGTAAGTTCCTGGAGAGTGAGGATGGCAGAGAGTGTCTGCCCATCACAATCCATTTCTATTTTATACAGTTACTGATCTGATCAAGTCTCAGAGGATAAGAGAGCACTGTAATATCCACAAGCAATTCATTTCATGTTGTTATCATCACCATTTTATACTAATGTTTCTATTTTGTCTAATCAAGGTAAAAGCTAGTCAGTCTCATCCAGGAATGGATATTTTAAATAGACTGTTTGAATATTTTGCCACATAAGAAACCATATGGAAAAAGATAAAAATTGAATATGTTCTTCACACTATACACCTGTGTGAATATCAAGTGGATCGGAATAAGAAACTTGTTAAGTAGTGAGAAGATGATAAATCCTTCTATAAACCAGGAGTCGATATACTCTTTCAGAATTAGGAAAATGGAAACCTGAATCTATATTACATAAATTTACTTTTACATTTCTATTCTTACTTTATGCTACATTCTGATTTTTAATCATCTCACAGGTAAAAATATGAATACTCATTTTAATGTCAGCAAGAACAAAAAATTTAGGTTTCTGAGAGAAAGTAAGATGTCTAAGAAGTGAAGTAGAAATCCCTTATCTTAAAAATCAAGATGAAAACATTAATAGGATGTTATTTTATCTATCATTTCAAAAATATACGTTGCTTACTTGTCTACAGAGAAAACCTAAATGCACACTGTCAGATCAAGAGCTATGAGTATGTATGTGGGTGTTTCTGGATTTCGACTCACAACTGGATGGCTGGTGAATGTTCACAGAAAATGTTGAAATAGTGTCTATTACATTACATTTGATCTAGTGAGTGGTGATTTTTTTCTTTAAAAGAACTATTATAGCTAGCAAGGGTAGGAGTGATGTTAGGAAGTCACCATTTTGAAGCATCTAAGAAAGTGTTTTCTCAACATTAAAATTACTAAGAGAAAATTTAAAGTGGACAACAACCCCTTAGTATTTGTAGTCATCAGCAAGGCGGACTTTCACTGTCTGTAGGTGTGAATCTAAAACAGATGCCATATGTAAAATTTAGAAAATCAATTAATATAAATTTAACCAAGCCTTTATTTTTTATTTTTTAAACTTTATTTTAAAAAACAAAGATAAAAGAAAAAAATTTTAAACATTTTTGCATAAATGTATACAAATACAATTGTGTCAGTGCTTGGCTTTTTTTTTTTTTTCTTTTTTTCTTTTTTAAGGTTTGATACTCTGCATTAAGGTCTTACTAGTTACACTGAGCAAAAAGTACATGTAAAACAGGATGTAACCCGGAATTACAATGTTTTCTTGGTGTGTAAGGATTGAGCATATAGTTAGCTATAATTTTTAATAATGTGGAGCATGGAGGAACATCTAAAATTATACCTGAGGAAACAAATTAAGAAGTGAGATTATGTAGCACAGTTGATCCAATTTGGTAAAGCCAATGACAAATGAAACAAACAAACAAACAATTAAACATCCCGAAAAATAAAAGGAAGAAAAGATTATCATAAATAATCGTGTAAAAAATCAGAGCAAGATGGTTAAGGTGATATCAGCCTTTCATGAAATACAAGTAGGCAGCTACCCATGAAGGAAAACAGACCAGGATGGTTAGGGGCTCAGCCAAGGAACCCAGTTAACAACATACACTAACATAATGGAAGAAAAAAAATGGAGATATTGTAAAGAAAAGAGCATTGGTGATATCAGCATCCTTTAGACACCCGGGATTGGCTGGAAACAAAGTAAAACAGTGGTATCAGTATCAGCCACTGGACAAACTCCATTTGGTCCCCAGTGGCCTGCTCTGACGTGAACCCCGGTAGACTTTGCCGGCCAGCATCTTAACAGCTCCCATGGCTGCCCTTAGACACCACAAGGCATACACAGTAAAAAACCCATGAATACTTAAGTGCATGGACCTCAGTGTTCAGCACCACTGACACTACCTGAGGTTCCTGCTACAAAAATGATCAGTAGTCATCTTTGCCACCAACACATCAGTTGCCTTGTAAACACCAGAGCCATTGACTAAACATACAAAACAGAACCTTGCTGTTAAAAATAATTATCTTTATTGTTCCAAAATTATGCATATTTCATTTTACTTCTTTGCTTTATTTTAAAAATTCATGTTGTTTTACTCACGACAGTCTTAATTTCATCAGAAAGTGTCTTGTAGCAAGTAACTATCTTTCTAGCACTTTTGTCTTTTACCATAGGACAGTGGTTCTCAACCTTCCAGTGTTGTACCCTTCTACAGTTTCTCATGTTGTAGTGACCCCAACTCACAAAATCATCCTTGTTGTTATTTCATGACGAGAACTTTGTTACCGTTATGAATTGTAATGTTCACATTTTTTTTTAGATGTAAGCCTTCTTTAGTTTTTTTTTCTCCTAACAATCTCTTAGTGATAGTAGTCTTAAGTGATATCTGTAAAGGATCTTTTGATACCTAAAGTGGTTTTAAGCTACAGGTTGAGAACCATTGCTATAGGACACATAGAGAAAAGGCTGGTAATATATGAAGGTACATCCTGACACTAAAGTGTTTGATAACATACAATACCACACAAACTTATAACAACGGTCACCTTTGATACCAGAGCCAAAGGCACAAAGACATAATAGTCAAAGAGAAAATCTGGATGAAAAAAAAATGAGATAAAGCAACAGTGGAGAAACTTGGTCATTAGAATGTAACTGAATTCCAAACACAAGGGAAAGGTTCAGAAACGTGTGAGAGACTTCACTTACTAGACACAGTTTTCTGAGCCAATGTGCCCTGTAATTGGAATTTTTGTTTCTTCTTTTCCTCTGAGAGTGTGTAGATGAGATTTAATTAATGTGGTGAAATTGAGCCATATCTGTGAATATGAAATTTTACTGGAGAGCTGAACTCTACTACATCTTTGCAAATTGGAGGTTGTTAGGAGAAAAAACCTAAAGAAGGCCTACATCTAGTCTCTGACAATTTGGGTTCCAGAGGTAAGATTTTATAACCAGACAAGGGTTAAAATGGAGGAAGACAAGCTTCACATTTATATTGAGTAATTTTCTATCCCAGTTGTATCATTTTATGTGTAACCCTCCATGGTCAAACTTTGAGATCACTTTCAATTTTGTATAGTTAATTTTTTTTTTTTTTTTTTTTTTTTTTTTTTTTTTTTTTTTTTTTTTTGGTGATTTGGATATAAAATGTTTCTTGGAGACTGTATGTTGAAAACTTTATACACAGTGCAGTGCAGGGCAGAGGTTGCTTCTGAGAGTTGATGGAATCACAGGGTTCTTAGTTTATCAATGGGTCATCACATAGGTACATTGATTACTGGAGATGGACCCAACCTAGGGGAAGTAGGTCACTGGTGCATACTCTTGGGGAGTATGTCTCTTCCTTAATCCCTATGCCCTTCCTTCTAGTCATCAGAAAATGACTAGGAGGCTTCTCTGAAGCATGTTCCCATTACTGTGGTATTCTAGCTTGATTAGGCTCAAAGTGTTAGGGTTAGGTAAACTTCTACTGAAAATTCTGAAGCTATGATAAAAAAATTAAAACAAAGGCTTTAATTCCCAGATGCAAATGACCTATTAATTAGGTTTAACCATTGGCAAAGCAGGGATCCCATAATATTAAAAAGCTTCTGTAGCTTTTTAGAGAAAGCTGTCAAGTGAAGAGACAGACTACACAATAGTAGAGAATCCTTGCCAACTATGCTTGACTGAGGCTTAGCACCTAGCATATATGAATTTAAACTAAATACCAGGGGGGGGGGGCAATTGAATATGGGACTGTGGAACTGAGCAGAAACTTCTCAAAAGAAAGAACAAAATGAGATAATAAGTATTTTGAAAAAATTTTCGACATTCTTAGCTACTAGGAAGATGTGCATCAGTGAATGGCCACACACCCTAGAGTATATGGGTAACACAAGGTGAAAATAGAATGCTCAAAAATTACACAAAAATGTCAAAATAGAGTGGGTAATAAAGTAGGTACAGAAGTATTGGGGTGATGTGGGACCTTGGGCCAGAATTCCCAAACAGATCTCTGGTCAGAGATGAGAGTGACTTCTGCCACTTACACTGTTGAGTGTAGCTCAGCTCATGAGCTCAGGGGAACAGGGAAGGGGAAGCCAGTTCTGCCTCTTTGGCTGCTGGGCTTGGCTTGCCCATGTTTCCACCGCTGCCACTGAGCATAGGGACCCCACTAGAGGAGTTAGGAGAAGGACTGATGGAGCTGAAGGGGCTTGAAACCCATAGGAAGAACAACAATATCAACCAACCAGACCTCCCAGAGTTTCCAGGGACTAAAACTACCAACCAAAGAGTACAATGGAAGGACCAGCTGCATATGTAGAAGAGGACGGCTTTGTTGGACATTCATGGGAGAACAGGCCCTTGGTTCTGGGAAGGCTTGATGCCTCAGTGTATGAGGATGCTAGGGCGGTGAGGCAGGAGTGGGTGGGTGGGGAAATTCCTTCAAAGAAGCAGGGGAATGGGGAATGAGATGGGATGTATGGAGGGGAAATGAAAAGGGGGATAAGATTTGAAATGTAAATAAATACAATAAAGTATTTTTAAAAGAAAAGAAAAAATAAGTCTGTATACAGTTGTTATAGGGCATTTTCTTAATTAGCGATTGTCTGAGTACTTAACCTAAATTGTGGGCAGTGCCATCCCTGGGCTGATGTTCCTAGATTCTGTAAGAAAAAAAGCTGGGTAATCCATAAATAAAAACCAATAAGCAGGACTCCCTCATGGCTTCTGCATCAACTCCTGCCTCTATGTTCCTGCTCTGTTTAAACAAATGTGTAAGTATAAACTAAATAAAACCTTTCTTCTCCAGTTGTTTTGCTAAAGGTGTTTCATCTCGCCAATACTAACCAAGTCAGATGCCATCAACATTTCATAAGGAATGGAAGAAAGGCCCCTCAGGTTATAGTGCTCCTTGGGGGATTATTGGTATTTAATGATTATTGAGAGAAATAGTGTAATTTTCTTCAGTCTTGTACCCATTGACAGCTACCCTTACTCCAGTAAATAACCCCCTACCTATGTTCAGGCATACAACTCTAACAAAACTTGGTAGGATGGATTTTGTCTCTCTACATCTGCCTCTCATTCTATCTGACTTTATCTTTCTCACAGAGATATGCACTAGATAACTAGATAAATAAATATAATGATAAATAATTTATAAATAATAAATAAAATTATAAATAAATAAAAATACATGAATGTAGGTGAGAAAAAGAGGGAATTCCAATGGGAGGAAAAAAATGAGATGGGAATTTAAGGTGAAAATGACAAAAAATTGTTATGTAAATACATAAAGTTGTCAAAACTTTTTTTTAAATTGAAAATGGACTTTAAAAATATATATTCTGATTGGGGTCTCCCTTGCCTCTGCTTCTCCTAGTTCATTGTTACCTCTCCTTCCACTCAGACTTAGGCTCTTTCTGTCAGTCTACAGAAAACATAATAGGAATGATAATAAAATTAAATACAATTTAATAAGTTAACGCAAAATTAAGAAAATTGTAATAGAACAAAACAAACAGAAGTAAAAGAGCCAAGAAATTGCACAAGAAATGAATAGAGATGCAGAAATCTATGCATTTGCACACTCAGTAATCTCATTAAAAACACAAACTGGAGCTCATAAAATATATGTAAAATCTGTAAGATGAAAATAAATAAATAAGAGTAAAAATATATTAAATTTTTCCAACTGACATGACATCTTGAGAAAACAAACATTTTAAAAAGAACATCAGTATCTGACTTAATAGTATACAAACTTGCTTTCATCTTTAAATGAAGATTAAACCTCTTTGCATACACATTTGGAGCTGAGCAAAGTATTTCAATGATCAGTTGATTTTGGTATAAAATGAGGAGATAAATGTATGTTAATATATTTATCTTGTCTACTTGTCATATTATTTCCTAGTTAAGTTGCACACACACACATATACACACATGTGATTTGTTTAGTATTGACATGATGAAACACTTTCAGTAAAAAAAAATTGGAGAAGAAAGGGTTTATTTAGTTTATACCTTCATATCTGTTCATAACAGAGCAGGAACCTAGAGGAAAGAGTTGATACACATACATACATACATACATACATACATACATACATAAATACATACATACATACGTGTGTGTGTGTGTGTGTGTGTGTGTGTGTGTGTGTGTGTGAGAGTCTGTGTGTGCCCATTTACATTTATGGGCAGAAACAATCACGAGATGTTTCATGTAATTAGTCAGTAAATATATCTAAATTATGCTCTGTAAGTAAGTACATTGCTAATTCTGGAGCTATCAAAAATGGAAACAATACTGTTTTGTTCATGACCACACTACATTACAACAATTGCAAAGAAAACAAGAACGGGTTTTAGAAAAGATTAGTTGATCTTGAATCTAGTTGTTATTTCAGTAATACAAAAGATAATTTTATGCATTTTTACCATTTTAACTAAACTGAAAGAAACAGGATATTCCTTGTAACTAGATATTCAGAGAATTACACCATTAAAGTTTATTATTATTTCTTTTGTGGTTTTCAGACTATAATATACTTAGAATATTTCTGTCTTCCATTTCCTTCCTTAAAACCCTCTTGAATACTCTTTGCTTCTGTCAAACAAATTCATAGCCTCTTTACTCATTATTGTTGTTACATACACACATATATTTGTATATGTATATATTAATAAATACACAAATGCATCTTGATCAGCTTGAATAATGTTGTTTTCATTTAGGTTTCAGATCAGATCTGATCATTGGTATTAGATAAGCAATTGATGTGTTTTTCTCTGGGGAATACTATTTTTTTTTTTTTTTTTTTTTTTTTTTTTTGCATTGTGGTATTATTAGATTGCCTATAGTTCCTTGTTTAGGAATGAAGCTTCATGATCTTTTCTCTGTCCACTTAAGCACGTCTATTAGTAGTTCATTCTTTATTTAGATATAGGCATGTTTTTGTACATTGTATAATTGTTTGCTCTTGTGAGATTACAGTGATGATTTCTCGGCCTTCATATCTTGTTTCAATCTGAACATGGCATTGTAATGCTCATACTATGATTCTTCTGACTCAAGTTTGTGTAAACTTGTAGAATATTCTCTGTGTTGTCAATAAATCCTGATTACCCAATAGCTAGACAAAAAGGAGAATAGTGTGGAAGTTTCTTCCAGGCAGAGGAATCCACATATAAGCAGGGGAAGGGGAGTATGGGATAGGGGGGTTTTGGAGTGGAAACTGGGAAAGGGAATCATATTTACAATGTAAATAAAATATATCTAATTAAAAAAGAATAAATTTAGTGACCAATTATATATTCAGTTTTGGAGAAGGTACCATGAGATGCTGAGAAGAAGGTATATTCTTTTGTTTTAGGACAGAATGCTCTGTAGATATCTGCTAAATCCATTTGGTTTATTACTTCTGTTAGTTTCACTGTGTCTCTGTATAGATTATTTCCATATATGTCCATTGCTGAGAGTGGGGTGTTGATGTCTCCCACTATTATTGTGTGAGGTGCAATGTGTGGTTTGAACTTTAATAAAGTTTATTTTATGAATGTGAGTACCACTGCATTTGGAGCATAGATGCTCAAAATTAGGAGTTCATGTTAGTAGATTCTTCCTTTGATGAGTATTAAGTGTTCTTCCTTATCCAGCAGATGCTAAAGAGGATGTAGAGAAAGAAGAACATTCCTCCATTGTGTGTGCGGTTGTAACGTGGTACAACCACTCTGGAAATCAGTCTGGTGGGTTCTCAGAAAACTGAACATAGTATTACCTGAGGACTCAGCTATACCACTCCTTTTTTTGATACTAGAATATTGTTACTAATCTATGATATCACTCTTAGAAATATTCTCTACTTATACAAATTTATACATAAAATATATTTTATAATTAAATTTCAGCTGTGTGTAATGATGTATACTTCACATTTGGGCACTTTAAACATCAGACTGAAAAGATATTGAAAAGAAAATCAGTTATATTTCCATAATCTAGCAAACAAATGTGGGAAATATAACTTAAACACTAAGACTTGAATATCAACTAAAAGAATTTAGTGTCTAGCAAGAAGACAAGAACCACATGAGGACAATTTACTGAGAATCACAATAGTTTGACGAAATTGAAGATATCATTATATAATGAGAAGCTCAATAACACAAAGATTATTATTACCCACATAACATTTAAATGTCACCATGGTTACAAATCTCAGTTTTTTAAAAATATCTTTTAAACTTTATTTTAAAAAACAAAAATAAAAGAAAAAAATTTTAAACATTTTTGCATAAATGCATACAAATACATTTTTGTCAGTGCTTGGCTTTTTTTTTTTTTTTTTTAAGGTTTGATACTCTGCATTAAGGTCTTACTAGTTAAAACGAGCAAAAAGTATATGTAAAACAGGATGTAACCCGGAATTAGTCAACCTTTTCTTGGTGTGTAAGGATTGAGAATAATGTTTTTTTGTTTGTTTGTTTTGTTTTCTTTTTTTCTTGAACTTCACACAGTCTGTGAGTTGTTTCTGGGGCAGTCCGAGCCTCTGGGGTTAGCATCCCACTATCAGTGACTGCATATTATGTCTGTTCTTTTGTGACTGGGTTACCACACTCAGGATGATATTCTCTAGATGCAACCATTTTCTTAAGAATTTGGTTAAGTCATTGTTTCTGATAGCTGAGTAGTACTCCGTTGTGTAAATGTACCACAATTTTTGTATCCATTCATCTACTGAAGAACATCTGGGTTCTTTCCAGCTTCTGACTATTATAAATAGAGCTGCTATGAACATTGTGGTGCATTATACCACTCCTAAGCATATGCCCAAAAGATGTTCTAACATATAACAAAGACACATGCTCCACTGTGTTCATAACAGCCTTATTTATAATAGTTAGAAGCTGGAAATAACCCAGATATTCTTCAAGGAGGAAAAGAGATACAAAAAATATGGTACATTTACACAGTGAGGTACTAGTCAAATATTAAAAATAATTACTTCATGAAATTCTTAGGCAAATGGATAAAATTAGAAAATAGCATTTTGAGTGAGGTAACTCAGTCACAAAAGAACACACATAGTATGTACTCACTTACAAGTGGGTATTAGTCCAAAAGCTCAAAATACCCAAGTTACAATTCACAGACCACACAAAGCTCAAGAAGGAAAACCAAGTCATGGATGCTTCAGTACTTCTTAGAAGGGAGAACAAAATACCCAAGGGAGGAAACAGAGAAAAAGTGTGGAACAGAGACTGAAGGAAAAGCCATACAGAGACTATCCCACCTGAAGATTCATACTATATACAGACAACAAACCCAGACAGTATTTCAGATGCCAAGAAGTTTATACTGACAAGAGCCTGATATAGCTGCCTTCTGAGAGGCTGCCAGAGTCTGACAAATACAGAGTTGGATGCTCATAGCCAACATTTGGACTGAGCATGGGGTCCCCAATGTAGGAGTTAGGGAAAGAACTGAAAGAGCTGAAGGAGCTTGCAGCCACACAGGAAGAAAAACATATCAATTGACCAGACCCACCAGAGCTCCAACAACCAAAGAGTACACGTGGAGGGACCCGCGGTTCCAGCTGAGTGTGTTGCAGAGGACGGCTTTGAGGACATCAATGGGAGGAGATTCCTAGGTCCAGGGAAGGCTTGATGTCCCAGTGTAGGGAAATGCCAGAGCCAGGAGGCAAGTGTGGGTAGGTGAGTTGAGGAGCACCCACAAAGAAGTGGGTGGAGGGAGGATTGGCTAAGGGGTTTCTAGAGGGGAACCCAGGAAAGGGTAAAGCTTTTAAAATGTAAATATATAAAATATCCAATACAGAAGAATACATTTAGCAATTCTTCACTTCTATTCCTTTCCTGTTCACAATTATGACTATTTCCAAATTATCCCTCCAAATGACAACCTATCTGTAATTTATATAATATCCATAACCAGATATCCAAACCCAAGGGATCAGGATGACTCTCCATAACTTCTTGGTGAGTATGGGTGCAGAAATTTTTTAAAAGGTGGGGTACTAGAAAAGCTACAAAATTTGGTTAGATTTAAGGTTTGCTTTACTATCTGTTATCCAGTATGCTGAGAAGGCTCAGAGCCTGACTGAAGCTCTGACTGGCTCTGTCTAAAAGGATAGATGAACCAAACCCTTCAGGAATCCTTAGGAATTCTGAAACTGAAACCGAAACTGAAACCTGAAACTGTTTTGGAAGTAAGTTTCTGTCAGCATCAAGAAGCAGGAGGCTAGAACAACAGGCCATTTCAGTATTCCTGAGAATGATTCATGCCAGAGCTGTGCATTCTGCATTATGTGAATCTCACAACCACAATTTTAATACTACTAAGATATTCTTATGGGTTGTGGAAGGTGCACAGATCACTTAAGGATATTTTTTTGCTCCTTCTTTGAGCAGGTGAAAGACAATTATCATTTTATGAATTCATCTGATCAATAACTAATTGTAATAAATTTTCATTTATGCTATGTGAAGTATGGCATGATGAGTCCTAAGAATTCCACAACCAACAAGATTTATTGTTTAATTTTAGCTGAAGTTTTGGCTACAGAAATTTTTATGTCTAAGACATTCATAGGGCTGTTCCTAAGTTCAAGAATAAGCAGATCAAGTTACCTGTCTGATTTTTTCGACTTTCTTTTTTTTGGGGGGGTGAGTATTCTTTTATTTATTGATTCAGCTGACATTTGAATTAATGCTGCCTGATTGTAGGACCAAACCAACCATGGTCTCCTGCTTTCCACTGTAATTCATTTTTTTAAAAAATGGATATTTTCTGCATTTACCTTTCAGAGGTTATCCCCTTCCCCCAGTTTCATCCCCCCTGCTCCTCCCATTGCCTCCGTGAAGGTGCTCCCTCTCCCAACCACTCTCTCCCACCTCAGCACCTTGAAATTCCCCTATGCTGGGAAAACAAACTTTCCCTCGAAGAAAGGCCTCTCCTTCCATTAATGCTAGGAAATGCTGCCCTCCACTGTGCTGCATATGCACATGTGGCCATGGGTCCCTACATTCAAATTCATTGGTTGGTGTTTTAGTCCCTAGGAGCTGTTGTGGGTTTGGTTAGTTGATCATTTTATTCTTCCTATGGGGTTGGAGACCATTTCAGCTCTTTCAGTCCTTTTTCTATTCTTCATTGGGGTCCTCATGTTCAGTCTGATGGTTAGCAACATCCTCTGTATCAGTATGGCTTTGGCAGAGCCTCTGAGGAGGCATCCATATCAGGTTCCTGCCAGTAAGCACTTCTTGGCATCAGCAATAGCATGTGGGTTTAGTGGGTACATATGTGATGGAATCGAGGTGAGACAGTCTCTATATGATCTTTTCTCTAATCCCTGCTCCTCTACTTGTTCCGTTATTTCCTCCCATGAGGCATCCACCTTCTGGCCTTCTCTTTCTTTGAGCTTCTGTGATTTGTTTCTTTAGTATTCTGAGCTTTTTGGCCTAGCATTTGTTTATCACTAAGTACTTATACATTCTTTTGTGACTGGGTTACCTAACTCAGGATAATAGCTTCTAGTTCCATTCATTTGCCTAGGAATTTCATGAAGTCATTGTTTTTAATAGCTGAGTAGTTCTTTATTGTGTAAATGTTACACAATTTCTGTATCCATTCCTCTGTTGAAGGACATCTGGGTTCTTTCCAGCTTCTGGCTATTATAAATAAAGCTGCTAAAAACATGGTGGACCACGTGTCTCTGTTAGATATTGGAGCATCTTTTGGGTATATGCTCAGGAGTGGTATAGCCGGGTTCTCAGGTAGTACTATGTTCAATGTTCTGAGGAACTGCCAGACTTATTTCCAGAGTGGATGTACCAGCTTACAATCTCACCAACACTGGAGGAGTGTTCCTTTTTCTCCACATCCTTGCCAGCATCATCCCTCAGCTGAGTTTTTGATCTTAGCCATTCAGACTTGTGTGAGGTAAAATCTCAGGGTTGTTTTGATTTGCATTTCCCTGATGACTAGAGATGTTGAGTATTTCTTTAGGTGCTTCTCAGCCATTTTGTATTTCTCAGCTTAGAATTCTTTGTTTTGCTCTGTACCCCATTTTTAATAGAATTGTTTGATTCTCTAGAGTCTAACTTCTTGCATTCTTTGTATATATTGAATATTAGCCTTCTATCATATGTAGGATTGGATAAAGATTTTTCCCCCAATCTGCTGTTTACCATTTTTTTTTCTTTTGACAGTGTCCTTTGCCTTACAGAAGTCAAAAGATTGCCTTGCAATTTTTTTTCTTTTATGTAGCTAAGATCTTCAGGGTATCTTCCTTTGTCAAATCTGATCCATATCACTGTGGAATGGGTCCAAATCCTTTTCTCCTTTCCTGTCAAGACAAATACATAACTTCTCTCCCAAAATATCATGTTCTTTGTCCAGTAATTAGACACTATTAAAGATATAGGTTGGATTAATTTAATAGCTTCACTTCTTTCTCAGGGGATTTTTAATATCATAAATACCATCAAACTTATAGTCATCTTTATGTTAGTAATTAAAGAAATTTAAAGTAATTAAGACAATCTAAGAAAATATAATCTATTGAGATAGTGCTCTCCCACCATCTTCTTTTGCCCTGACCTATATGAGATCAATTATTTAAATTATTTTTCTTCTGTAAACTTAAATTCTTCCTTCTTTGGAGATTAATATCTCTGTGGGTAAATATGTTCACTCTCTTTTGATATATTGTTAATTAACAAACATTTCTATTATCTTTCTAAAATAAGATTTTTTCCTTACCCTCTGTTCCTGACCTACAATTCAAGCTCAAAAGTGTCAAAATATTTATCCATTTATGTATTTAACTATTTTTACTGATTTTATTAGATGTATTTTATTTACATTTCAAATGTTATCCACTTCCCTATAATTTCTCTCCATATGCCCATTCCATCACCCTCCTCCTGCTACTATGAGGGTGCTATCCTCTTTTTTTTTTTTTTTATTCCAAATAAATTTTCAAATTGCTCTCTTTTAGTCTATGAAGAATCGAATTGGAATTTTGATGGGGATTACTATGAATTTGTAGATTACTTTCAGAAAGATAAGCATATTTACTGTATTAATTCTGCTAATCCATGAGCATGGAAGATCTTTCCATTTTCTGAGATCTTCTTCAATTTATTTCTTTGGACACTTGAAGTTCTTGTCATACAGATTTTCACTTACTTGGTTAGAATCATAACAAGATATTTCACATTATTTGGGACTACTGTGAAGAGTATCATTTCACTTATTTCTTTCTCAGCCTGTTTATCCTTTGAGTAGAGGAAAGCTACTGATTTCTTTGAGTAAACTTTATATCCAGCCACTTTGCTGCAGTTTTTTTTCAGCTCTAAGAGTTCTCAGGTGGAATTTTTGGGGTTAATTAAGTATATGATTATATCTTCTGCAAATAGTGATTTTTTATTTCTTCCTTTCCAATTTGTATCCCTTTGACCTCCTTTTGTTGTCTAATTGGTCTGGCTAGGACTTCCAGTTCTATATTGAGTAGGTAGGGAAAGAGCTGACATCCTTGTCTAGTCCCTGATTTTAGTGGGATTGCCTCAAGTTTCTCTCCACTTAGTTTTATGTTGGCTACTGGTTTGCTGTATATTGCTTTTAGTATGTTTAGGTATGAGACTTGAATTTATGATTGTACCAAGACTTTTAACATGAAGGGGTGTTGAATTTCATCAAATGCTTTCTTAGCATCTAATGAGGTGAGTCCAAGGTGTTTTTTTCCTTTGAGTTTGTTTATATAATGTATTATGTTGATTGATTTCCATATATTAAAAAAATCCCTGCATCCTTGGCATCTATTTGATTGTGATGGGATGATTATTTTGATGTTTTCTTGGATATGGTTTGTGAGAATTTTATTGAATATTTTTGCATTGAAATTCAGAAGCGAAATTGGTCTGAAGTCTTTTTTCTTTGTTGGGTCTTTGTGTGGTTTAGGTATAAGTATAATTGAAGCTTCATAGGAAAAAAATGGGTAGTTTTCTTTCTCTTTCTATTTTGTAAAATAGTTTGGAGAGTATTGGTATTAGGATTTCTATGATATCCGCAGTAAACCCTCTGGTCCTGGGCTTTTATTTATTTATTTATTTATTTATTTATTTATTTATTTATTTGGTTGGTTGGGAGACTTTTGGTGACTGCTTCTATTTCTTTAAGTGTTCTGAGACTCTTTATATTGTTTATCTTATCCTGATTTAACTTTGTTACCTGGTATTTATTTAGAAAATTGTCCATTTCATCCAGATTTTCCAGTTTTGTTGGGTATAGGCTTTTATAGTAGGATCTGATGATATTTTGAATTTTATCAGGTAATGTCATTATGTTTCCCTTTTCATTTCTGATTTTTTGAAATTTGATTACTGTCTCTTTGCCCTCTAGTTAATCTGGCTAAGAGTTTATCGATCTTGTTGATTTTCTCAAAGAACCACATCCTGGTTTTGTTGATTGTTTGTATAGTTCTTTTTGTTTCTACTTTGTTGATTTCAGCCCTGAGTTTGTTTATTTCGGCCTTGATTTTGTTTATTTCCAGCCATCTACTCTTCTTGAGTGAATTGAGCTTCTTTTTATTCTAGAACTTTTAGGTGAGTTGTCAAGCTGCTAGTGTATGCTCTCTTGAGTTTCTTTTTTGAGGCACTCAGAGCTATGAGTTTTCCTCTTAGCACTGTTTTCATTGTGTACCATAAATTTGGGTACGTTGTGCTTTCATTTTCATGAAATTTTAAAAAGTCTTTAATTTCTTTCTTTCTTTACTTCTTGACCAAGTTTTCATTGAGTAGAACATTGTTTAGTCTATGTGTTTATGCGCTTTCTGTCATTTTTGCTGTTATTGAAGATCAGTCTTAGTACATGGTAATTGGTAGAATGCTTGGGATTATTTCAATCTTCTTATGTCATTTAAGGCTAGTTTTGTGACCAAATATATGGTCAGTTTTGGAGAAGGTAACATGATGTGATGAAAAGAAGGTGTATTCTTTTGTTTTAGGATGAAATGTTGTTTAGATATCTGTTAAATCCATTCAGTTCCTAACTTCTGTTAGTTTCACTGTGTCTCTGTTTAGTTTCTCTTTCCATGATCTGTTCATTGCTGAGAGTGGGGTGTTGAGTTCTCCCACTATTATTGTATCAGTGCAATGTGTGTTTTGAGCTTTAGTAAGGTTTCTCTTATAAATTTAAGTGCCATCACATTTGGAGCATAGATATTAAGAATTGAGATTTCATCTTGGTGGATTTTTCATTTGAGGAGTATGATGTGACCTTTCTTATCTTTTTTCATAACTTTTGATTGAAAGTCGATTTTATTCAATATTAGTATTCCTACTCCTGTTTGTTTCTTGGGACAATTTGCTTGGAAGATAGTTTTCTAGCCTTTTACTCTGAGGTAGTTAGTGTCTGTCTTTGTCACTGAGGTGTGTTTCCTGTATGTAGCAAAATGTTGGGTCCACCTTTTGTATCCAGTCTGTTAGTCTGTGTTGTTTTATTGGGGGAATTGAATCCATTAATGTTGAGACATATCGGGGACCAGTAATTGTTGTTTTCTGTTACTTTAGTTGTTAGAGGTGGAATTGTGTTTGTGTGGCTGTTTTCTTTCTTGCTTGTTTTAGGGTTTGGTTTTCCTTTTTGTGTTGGAGTTTTCCATCTATTATCCTTTATAGGACTCAATTTATGGAAATCTATTGTGTAAATTTATTTTTTCATGGAATATTTTGGTTTCTCCATCTATGTGAATTGAAAATTTTGATAAATAGAGTAGCCTGGGCTGGCATTTGTGGTCTCTTAGAATTTGTATGCCATCTGCCTAGCATCTTCTATCTCACATAGCCTCTGTTGAGAAATCTGATGTGATTCTGATAGGTCTGCCTTTATATGTTACTTGTTCTTTTTCCCTTACTGTTTTTAATATTCTTTCTTTGTTTGTGCATTTGCTGTTTGGACTATTATGTGATGTGAGGAGTTTGTTTTCTGGTCCAGTTTGTTATTCAGAGTTTTGTAAGATTACTGTATGTTTATGGTCATTTCTTTCTTTGGGTTAGGGAAGTTTTCTTCTATAATTTTGTTGAAGATTTTTACTGGCCCTTTACTTTCAGAATCTTCCTTATTTTCTATACCTGTTATCCTCATGTTTGATCTTCCCATTGTGTCCTGGATTTCCTGGATGTTTTTGGTTAGGAGCATTTTGCATTTTTATTGACCATTGTGTTAATGTTTTCTACAGTATCTTCTGTGCCTGAAAGTCTCTCTTCTCATGTCCTGTATTTTATTGGCGGCGCATGACTCTTGATATCATTCCTAGGTTTTTTTTTTTTTTTTTTTTTAATCTCCAGGGTTGTCTCCCTTTGTAGTTTCTTTATTGTTTCTATTTCTGTTTTTAGATTCTGGATTGTTTTGGTCTATTTCTTCACCTGTTTGCTTGTGTTTTCTTGTAATTCTCTAAGGACTTCTACCTGTTTACCTGTGGTGTCCTGTATTTCTTTAGCAAAGTTGTATATGACCTTTTTAAAGTCCTCTAACATCATCATGAACTGTGTTTTTTTCAAACTAGCATCTTGCTTTTCTAGTATGTTGGGGCATCTAGGACTTGCTGTGGAGGAGGAACTGTGTTCTGATGATGCCACAATGCCTTTGATTCTGTTGCTTAGGTTCTTGGACTTCCCTGGTAACTTAACTCTAGTGTTAGCTGGTCTTGCTAATTCTGACAGTGTCTTCATCCTCCTGTAAGCCTATTTGTCAGCACTATTGGGGGAACCAGTTCTCTCCCAGCAGGGTCTAGGTAGAAATAGCTGTGGCAAAGGGTCAGCACAGGGCTGAGACAGAAACTTGAAAGATCCTGTCCCAGACTACTCCTCTCTTCCTGTCTCCTGAGGGCTTTGGGTGGGACTCACAGAGCAGAAGTCTTACCTGTGCTCTCAGATGTTTCAGCACATCTGAGGGACCAGCTCTCTCCTAGCGGGGTCTGTTTATAGAGTGTTGTAGCACAGGGTTAGCTCAGGGCACAGGTGAAAATTGTGTATTGAATTTTAATTAAATTACCTGCTACTTACTGTATAATTTCTTTTCACACTCTAAATTTGTCATACCAGTCTAATCTATCCCAGAAATCCCATGTAGACCATGCTTGAAGATCATGAGGGGTACATATAATATTCTGTACTCTGATCCTTCTACTCTTCCTAAGCCCACTATTCTTCAAGATTCTATACTGTTAGGTTAAATGGGATAGAAAAATAAAACCACTTTCTAAATCTAGATGTCTCTATCATATCTCCATAAGGCAAAAGTGCATTTATCCTAAATAATGACCAATTTTATAGTGATTTTACAAGAACAATTTAGATTAAATTAAAAAATATCTAAAAGAAAAATATATAAATATGTTCAATGAGTTCAGGGAATGAAATAAAGCAAACACATACCTAGAGGCATATAACCAATGACTGGAATATAATGAATTAATCAATTCCAATTAATCAGTAAAAAATGAAATAAGAAAGACAATTTAGGAAATGAAAATGCAGAAAATAAAAAGAAATTCTAAAGAAAACCCAATGAAAATACAGCAGGAAATGAAAAGTTCAAAATATCTAATGAAAATTTTAGTGGAAAGCCTCAAATATGGAATAAACCAAGAAAAACATAGAATATAAGGGCTTGCTGGCAAAGCAAGGGAACTGGATCTCTTAACCTAAGAAAATAATTAATATTATAAACACACTTTAGAAAGTCTAGATCTAAGAATTTTGAGTTTAGAAATAGATTTATGGGTAAAAAAATAATTAATTTAGTTGATAAAATCACAGAAAAAAATTCCAACTCTAGAGAAAGATATGAGGATAAGGATAATAGAACACAATAGAAAAATAAAAAATCAGAAAAAACTCCACATATACAAAACATAGGGATCAATGAAAAGAAATTGAAAGGAGTACGAAAAAAGGACCAAACCACACATGAAGATGAACTCAACAGATTAAGAGCTTATTATTTTACAGAAATGTCCAAATCAAAAAGTCTTAAAAAGCTGCATTTCAGTTTCTAAAATACTACAACTGGTATCATATCCTAAAAAAGCTATTTATGAATATTGAAGGAAAAATATACCATCATAACAACAGAAAGAAGGAAAAAACCTACAAACTGAGGAAAACTGAACTATTCTTTGCTGAATGCCTACTGGGTCAAAGCAGAAATAAAGAGATAATTTCTCTAGAGTCTAGCTTCCTGAGTTCTTTGTGTATATTGGATACTAGCCCTCTATGAGATGCAGGATTTGTAAAGATATTTTCCCAATCTGTTTGCTGATGTTTTGTCTTCTTGACAGTGTCCTTATCCTTACAGAAGCTTTGCAATGAGGTCCCTTTTGTGGATTCTAGATCTTAGAGCATAAGCCATTGGTGCTCTGTTCAGGAAATTTCCTCTGTGCCTGTCTGTTCTAAGCTCTTTCCCACTTTCTCTTTTAATTGCTTCAGTGTACCTGGTTTTATGTGGAGGTCTTTGTTCTACTTGCACTTGAGCTTTGTAGGAGGATATAGGAAAGGGTCGATTTGCATTTTTCTGCATGCTGAGTGCCAATTGAACCAGCACCATTTGTTGAAGAGGCTGTCCTTTCTCCACTGAATGTTTTTAGCTCCTTTATCAAAGATCAAGTGACCATAAATGTGTGGTTTCATTTATTGGTCTTCAATTCTGTTTCATTGATCTACTTGCCTATCTCTGTACCAATATTATGCAGTTTTTTTTAAAAAAAATCATAATTGCTTTGTAATATAGCTTAAGGTCAGGGATGGTGATTCCTGCAGATGTTTTCTTGTTGTTGAGAATGGATTTTGCTATTCTAGGTTTTTTTGTTATTCCAGATGAATTTGCAAATTGCTCTTTCCAACTCTATGAAGACTTGGGTTGGAATTTTGATGGGGATTGAATTGAATCTGTAGATTGCTTTTGTTAAGATGACAATTTTTATAATGTTGATACTTCTAGTCCATGAGCATAGGGGATCTTTCCATCTTCTGAGGTCTTCTTTAATTTTTTTCTTCAGAATCTTGAAATTCATTTCATACAGATCTTCCACTTGCTTGGTTAGGGTGGAAGCTAGACTCTAAAGAATCAAACAATCCTATTAAAAATAGGGAACAGAGCTTAAAAAAAGAATTTTCAGCTGAGAAATACGAAATGGCTGAGAAGCACCTAAAGAAATACTCAACATCCCTAGTTATCAGGGAAATGCAAATCAAAACAATTGATTTTTGTTTTGGGATTCTACCTCACACCAGTTAGAATGGCTAAGATCAAAAACTCAGGTGACAGCAGATGCTGGTGAGGATGCAGAGAATGAAGAACACTCCTCCACTGTTGGTGGGGTTATAAGCTGGTACAACCACTCTGGTAATCAGTCTGGTAATTCCTCAGAAAATTGTACATAGTCCTAACCAAAAACCAAGCTATTTCACTCCTGGACATATACCCAAAAATGCTCCAACATATAACAAGGACACATGCTCCACTATATCTATAGCAGCCTTATTTATAATAGCCAGAAGCTAGAAATAACCCAGATGTCCTTCAACAGAGGAATGGATACAAAAATTGTGGCACATTTACACAATGGAGTACTACTCAGCTATTAGAAACAATGACTTCATGAAATTCATAGGCAAATGGATGGAACTAGAAAATATCATCCTGAGTGAGGTAACCCAGTCACAAAAAAAATACACATGGTATGCACTCACTGATAAGAAGATTATAGCCCCAGAAAGCTCTGAATACCTCCAAAACAAATTCACAGACATTATAAAGCTCAAAACGAAGGAAGGCCAAAATGGGGATACCTCAGTCCTTCTTAGAAGGGAGAATAAAACATTCAAGGGAGGAAATACAAGGTCAAATAGAAAAACACAGATTGAAGAAAAGATCAATCAGAAACCACCTCCCCTGAGAACCCAGCACATATGCAGTCACCAACTCCAAACACTATAGCTGAGGCCAAAAAGTACTTACTGGCAGGAACCAGGTAGAGATGCCTCCTCAGGGACTATGTTACTGTCATATAGATACAGCTGAACATGCTTGCAGCTAACCACTGGACTGAATGAGAGTGCTATAAAAGGACATAAGGAGCTGAAAGGGATTTCAACCTCATGGGAAGAACAACATTACCAACCAACCAAACCCTCCAAAACTCCCTTGGGCTAAAACACCAAACTTTTTGCACACATTGAGAGACCTATTGATCCAGTTGCATATGTAGTTGAAGATACCAGTGTCTGGCATCAATGTGAGAAGAAGCTTTTGGTCCAGGGATGGCATATTTTTTCAACGTAGGTGAATGCCAAGCAATAGGGTGGGGAGGGTGTTTAGGAGGGAGTGAACCTTTGTGAAGGCAAATGGAGGTGGAGATGGGATAGGAGTAGGGAGTGGGAAAGAGATAACATTTTAAATGTAAATACTAATAAATATCTAATAAAAAATGAGAAAAAAATTAAGAAGCAAACTTTGGTCCAGTGAGGGCAAGATTTCCTAATGTAGGGAAATGCCATGGCACTGAGGTGGAGAGGGTGTTTGAGAGCTAGTGCACCTTCATGAAGACAAGTAGAGGGGGAGACAGAAGGGGACTGGGGGTGGGAGAAGGAGATAACATTTCAAATGTAAATACAGAGAGTATATAATAAAATTATTATTTAATAAAAACAAGGTATATTGACACTACCAATAGACCTCATAGTCTATGAAATAGTGACTTGATAAATGTGAAATGCTCCAACAAAAAAGAAATAAATTAAAGACTTCCTAGAATTTAATGTAAATGACTGTATGCCATGTCTAAACTTAGGAAACACAACGAAAGCATCTCTAAAAGTACAGTTCAGTGTACTAAGGACCTTTATAAAAACAAACAAACAAACAAACAAACAAACAAAAAACTACAGATAGCCTACTATCAACTTAATAGCACACTTAAAACCTCTAAAACAAACAAACAAACAAACAAATATAAACAAAAAGCAAACACACCCTAGAAGCATAAGTGGAAAGAATAGTCAAACTCAGGGCTGAAATAAATAAAATAGTAACAAAGAAAATAATACAAAGAATGAGACAGAGATGGGTGGGGATATTTTGTTTTTGTTTTCTTTTGTGAAAATCAACAAGAGAGACAAACATTTATTAACACTAACTGTTATACTGCAGAGGGAAAATATCAATATTAACAAAATCAGAATTTAAAAGAAGGATATAACAACAGATACCTAGGAAGCCCAAAGAATCATTAGGTCATACTTCAGAAAATTTATACTCCTCAAGATTAAAATATATGGACAATATTCTTGAGAGATACAACTTTTCAAAGTTAAATCATAACTAGATAGTCAATTTAAATAGGGAAATAGAAGCAGTCATCCAATGTGTCCCAAAAGAACAAACAAAAAAAGAAACAAACCAGGGCCAGATGGTTTTAGCACAGAATTCTACCAGACTTTCAAGAAGAACTAATACCAATTATTCTACAAGTATTTTTACTAAATAGAAACAGAAGGTACATTGGTAAATTCATTTTATAAGGCCACAGTCACCCTGATATGCAAAACACACGGATTCAAAACAGAAAGAGAATTAGAGACCCCTTTTCTTTGTGAGCTTTGATGTGAAAATACTCACTAAAAAAAGAAAGACCAACAGAGTCAACTAACTAACTTGGACCCCTAGGAGCTTTCAGAGACTGAGCCACCAAACAAAGTGCATACAAGGGATAGACAAAGCCCCTTTTCCACCCTGTCCTGTCCTTACCCCATAGGTGGCAGACATGCAGCTCAGTTTCCATGGCTTCCTTGTCTTGTCTCAGTGGCAGAAACTTGCTGGACTGGTTGAAGGAATACCCAGAGAGCTCCCAGTCTCTCAGAGGAGAAGGGAAGGGGGAGGGAGGGAATCTGTGGGGAGAAACAGATGGGGCAGCATTTGGGATATAAACAAACAAACAAACAAATAAACAAGCAAATAACACACAACAAAATACTTGTAAATGGAATCCAAAAACACACCTAAAAGATCATCTACCATGATCAAAAAAACTTAATCTCAGGATAGTTCAACATATAAAAATCTGTCAATATAATCCACCATATAAAAAAAAACTGAAAGATAAAACCCCCACATGATAGTCTCATTAAATGCTGAAAAATCTTTGAGGAAATCTAACACTACTTAATGATAAAAGTCTTGGATAGACCACAGATACATGAGACATGCATAAACATAATGAATGTAATTTACAACAAATCTATATCAAATTAAATAAAGAGAAACTCAAAGCACTTCCAATAAAACCAGGAATAAGACAAGAGTGTCAACTTTCTTCTTATCTGTTCAAAATAGCATTAAAGTTTTGGCCAGAGTAATAAGACAACGAAAGTAGATAAAAAACAGATATAACTGGAAAAGAAGAAGTCAAAGTATTGCTGTTTGAAGATGATATGGCAGTATATGTCCCGCGCAACCGTCTCGCCTGCAAGAACGGCGCGGCACACGAAATAGGATTCTTCTGCGGTAAACTTTAATGCTCTCGAGAGGCAGAGCATAAGCATACATCAAGTAAAAGCGAAGACCACGAACTATCTAGCCTGTCCCCTTATATAGGAATCAGTCCTTGCCTTGAACGAGGAGCCCCCTGATTGGTTGAAACTCATCAGGCCATATGACGCCACGGGAGAGGCAGAGCTCAAGGAGTGGAAAGTTACCCAGCACGTGCGCACATAACTTGTTTACTGCTAACTCCAGCCGTATGTCAGCGCCATCTTGTAATGGAGAATGTGCAGGCGGCGCCCCACAAGTATACATAAGTGACCCTAAAGTTTCTTCCAGAGAACTCTGACACCTAATAAACACCCTCAGCAAAGTGGTTAGCTATAAGTTTATCTAAAGAACAAAATTGTAGCCATTCTATATACAAACAATGAACATAGCGAAAGAGATCAGGGGAACCACACCCTTCACAATAGCCACAAATAAATAAAATATTTGGAGTGACTCCAACTAAGCAAGTAAAAGGCCTGTATGACAAGAATTTCAAGTCTTTAAAGAAAGCAATTGAAGATGATAACAGAAGATGCTCATGAATTGGTGGAATTAAAATAGCAAAATTGATCATTTTATTAAAACAAATGTACAGATACAATGAAATCCCCGTCAACAGTCCAACACAATTCTTTACAGAACTTGGAAGAACAATATTTATGTGGAAAAAATGAAGCAAAACAAAACCCAGAAGAGTTAAAACAATCCTGTACAATAAAATAACTCCTAGAGTCGGTATCACCAACCCTAATTTCAAGTTGCACTACAGAGCTATAGCAATAAAAACCCATGTCAGATTAGCATAAACACAGAGAAGTTGGCCAATAGAATTGAACCAAAGAACGAGACCGAAATCCATAAGATTATGGGCATCTGTTTTTTGATATTTTTGTTGTTTTTTGATAAAGAAAACAGAGACATCAAAAGAAAAAAAGAAAGCATCTTCAACAAATTGTGCTTGTCCAACTGGCTATGGGCATGTAGAAGAATGGAAATAAATCCATATTTATATCACTCTTCACAAAGCTCAAGTCCAAGAATAACAAAGGTCTCAGTCAAAGTCAGGTACATTGAACCTGATAGAAGGGAAAGTGGAGAATAGCTATGAATGCTTTGGATCCAATTTTCTGAACAGAACACTAATAGCATGGGGACTAAAATCAAAAATTGAAAAAACCAAAAAGCTTCTGTAAAGGAAAGGGACACCTTCAATAGGACAAAATGGCAGCCTACAGAATGGGAAAATATTTTTACCAAGTCTACCTCAACAGAGGGCTAATATCCAAAATATATACAGAACTCACGAAACTTGACAACAATAAGTCAGATAATACAGTTAAAATTGGAGTATAGATCTAACCTTAGAATTTTGAAAAGAGGAATCTCAAAGGGTGGATAAACACTTAAAAATATTCAACCTTCTGAGCCATCAAGGGGTGCCTATCAGAATGTATGTGAGATTCTATTTCACACCTGTCAGATGGCTAAGTTCAAAGCGCAAGTGATACCTCACACATTGAGGATGTGGAGCAAGTAGCACACTCCTCATTTCTGATAAGAATGCAACCTGAACAATCACTTTGGAAATCAATATGGTAGTTTCTCTGAAAACTGAATTGATCTACCTCAGGACTAAGCTATACTACTCCTGAGCATATACTCAAAGAAAGTTCCATCCTACCACAAGGACACTAGATCATCTATGTTCATAGCATCTTCATTCATAATAGCCAGACACTGGACACAACTTAGATGTCCTTCAACCAAAAAATAAATAAGGAAAATGTGGATCATGTAGACAATGGAATACTACTCAGCTGTTAAAAACAATGACATTGACATCATTCAATATGCAGGCAAATAGATAAAACTTAGAAAATATCATCTTCAGTGAGGAAATCCAGACCTAGAAAGACAAAAGATGACATTTATTCACTTAGAAGTGGCTACTAGCTGTAAAATACAGGATTATCATGCCATAATCCTCAGACTGTGAGACGGTAGGTAACATGGAGGGCTCAAGGAGGGGTCAAGTGGTGAGAGGCTGGAGGGAGATAGTCCTGGGAAAGACAGCTGGAATTGCAGGTCACTTGGTGACAAGGAAGAAACCTAGGACAATGAAAACTTCCAAGACTCTACAAATGTGCCTAAGATGCCTAGTAACAGGGCCTTCTGACACAGAGCTTGAACTGGCCTTTTCCTGTAACTTCCAATGGAGGAACTGGGGCACCCGCCAAGACACAAAACCTTTAACCTACAATTTGCTCTGCCTGACAGATGTGCTGGGTTAAAGGTGGCATAGAAATTGTGGGAGTGGCCAACCAATGACTAACCCGACTTGAAACCAATGCCACTAGTAGGATTCAGGTAGCTGGGAGTGGTGGCACTTCATTGGACTTGCCCAGATATTTATCCCATGAATCTAAATATTACCTGACTGGAAATATGTGGCCTTATATGCAGTTGTGACAAATCAGTTGTATTGCAACCAACTGCCATCTGGTTAAATTTGAGGGATGCTTTATAGGAGGAAACCAGATCCATACTATGGGTTTGGTTATATTTACTGTTATATTGCCTGATGGAAATAGCATTTAGATCTTTCAAAGTCCCTGTTTATATCTATAGACAAACACTACCCTGAGGTTAATCAGGAGAGCTCTTTTTGCAGTGAATGATCGTCAATTCAGATTTATGATGACATGATGCTAAGAATGAGTGAATGGTGAGGCTTCTGTCTTATACAAGAAATTTACGCTATGACTTCAAAGGCTCAGAAAACATTGTGAAAGAGGAATTGGGGAGAATATGAGGTCCGAAATATGGGATGAAGCGCTTTAAAATGCCATATTCTGAACTAGATTAAAAACAGTGAAATTATGAACTGACAATAGCTGCAGTTACACTGGACAAACATAAGACTGGCTGCCAATGATTGAACAGGGAAGGGGAAGAGGCTGGATGGCTCCTACCCTACAACATATACTGGGGACTTATTGGCTGTTTAGCAGAAGGGACACCACAGTCTTCAGGTTTGTACTCATAGCTAAGGAAGAATAGCAAATATCAGGAATGCTGATGAGGCAGGCCGATCTCATTAAGTGAATGAAATCTTGAAGATATCTTGAAGCAACACTGGAGAAAAAGATTTGAGAGAAGTGGAGATGTAATTAGAAATATATTATACTTGGTAGTAGAAAACATTGCATTTATTTCTCCTTAATAAAACGTTAACCAGATCTTCTAAGAGTTCTTGGCTTAAAATATTGTCGATGCATAGGCTTTGTGAAGTCACCTAGACTTCCACACATCTATGAAGCCATTGCAAAGTAAAGTGACTGAGGACTTTAAAGATGTTAATGCTATTCTTAACAAAGACTTCAAAATAGATGAACTCAAATGACAAGTTAATTAACACATGCCAATGAAACTAATAGGAAAATTATTGGTGTATGTGTAGCTATGTGAGTGTGTAATGTGGAAACTGAAGTTGAAAGCAGTAATCAAAGAAATCAGGGGCCCTCTTGCTAGTTAAAATTTTCCCAGGGATATTGCTGAATTAAGTACTTATCACAGATTACTAAGCATCCCTATAAATCTCTTAGAAGTCAAAAAGCTTGGGACAAAGATTCCCATGTCTGAACATTTGAGTCTTTATATTTTTTAAAGTGGTTTATTCTATGAGATGAACTACACTAATAAGAGCATCAGGGAGTGATAAGCAAATCAGAGGAACAAACACACTTGTAATGAGAGGTTTAGTTGTTAGGCAAATTGATACACTGTGTCAGCTGCTCTGCTCAGTATGGTATGGGCAAAGTGATACGAGCAGGTGACCTACATTTGGAAGACTACATGGTAATCATAGAGCTAACTAGCATACTTGGTACAATCCAATGCAGGCACAAACCCCACTGAGCGAGTGCTTCTAAAGCCATATCACGACTCCACATCCCAAAATTCCATTTCCTGGCTCTTCAGAGTGCGCCTTCCCCCTTAATGGGGCCACCACATTAACGGGGTGTTGCCTTTCTGGGGTCTATGCAAACAATATTCCTTTCTCATCCAGTCAAGATAGAGAATAGAGGAAAGACTTGGAATTTTCTTAGGACTTAAACTAAGTTAAGCCTTCCAATGGGAAGAAAGAGCAACTGCAGCAGCTTTGACCCGCAACAAGAATGGTGTGAGTCAAGGCCCAAGGGAGCAGCATGTGAGGTAGTAGAACTGCTGAGATCTCAGGGCAATACCTGCTCATGGGCCAGGGAACTCTAGAAGTAGTTTTGGGGTGAGAAGAGTGAGTGCTCAGGAGAGGTGAGAAGATGGCGTAACCTAGTTTGGAAGTCAAAAGACTTTAATCTTACATAGGTGAGCCGCTCAGAGGTTGGATTAAATCTGCTTTCAACTCTGGACAGCCTGGGCGATTTGTGACATCTTAATTTCTAGCAGTCTTTGTCTTGATTACTGTTATTAGAGGATGATACTTTGTCAGGAGCCGAAAAGCTGAAGTCTAAACATCCTGAGTGTGACCATCAGTTTTAAACAGGAAGTCAGAGGCTCACAGGCATTTTACAGCCTCGGTTACCTGGTGCACTTACCTAACGGTATAGCTAAGTCATGTCAAGATGGGTTACATAGCCCAAAGCCTGACACACAATAGATGCTAAGTTAATTTTTAGGGAAGGAAAATATTAATCTTGGGTGTCTAATTGATACCAGCGGTCATGATTTGAAGCAGGGTAGTAGTTAAATGTCTACGTCTAGAGTTGCTGTAGAAGTATAGATATTTTAACATAAAGCCATTTTCTCTTATTTCTTCAAGTGAACACATAATTAAGAAAACACACTTACTCTCTAGAGGATTGGGAATGGATGTGACTTTTATCAAAGGAACATGTAGAAGTTATGCCCAACACCAGTTGCTTCGGGTCCTCTAGTGTGGGGAGAACATTAGCATCAAGTAAATAATATGAAACCTAATTTATTCTGAGCATATTGACAAAACCCCAAATGTTTTGAAAAAGAATTATTAAATCCATGCCTTACATTTAACTGAGTAGTTTAATTAATTAGTTAATTAAAATTTAAAACCAGAAAGAAGTTAAATACTTTTTTATTCGAAGTGGGAAGAACCAGGGCACAGTCATAATAAAGCCAAAGCAATACCAAAACTCAACAGTGAAAACAGTTTGGTGTTTGATGTCTGAGGTCCCTTTTTAATCCCTTGGGCTCCAAGAGGCTTGGTTAATCTCATTTTCCGGTCTCTGCCATTCACAGCATGAGGTGTTTGTCTCATAGGCTCAGACAAGTTCTACTCTATAGCTTCTGCTGTCCTTGAGAAATGTCCAATAGTACAATCAGCTACAAAATGCTGGCAACTTCATGGCAACTGGGATGAATCTTTACTAATAGCCTATCTTGGATTCTTTTTGGGAATTCTAAGTCTACCACATGGTGACAACCTCAGCCTCTCTTCTGTCTCCTTCAATCCTGGGGATTTTACTGGTACTGAGGCTGCACTTTTAGCAACATCTTCTCTGCTTATGATGATCTCTTAATGACTTCAGTAAACTTTTACACATTGCCTTGTGCTACTAGCATGATCTATAGCCTTGGCCTATATCACAACTTTTCTGTGATGGCTTCACGAAAACAGTTTCCAGAGGTCACATCTATGATGCTGGTCTTATTACTTGCCCCAAATTTCTAGATCCAGCAGACCAGTGCCAAATGTCTCAGAAAAGTATTAGTTTCACTTGTACGGGACTGGTTGCAGCTAATCACAACCATACATTCTTATCACAAAATATCATGCAAGCAATCTTGGCAGATTCTTGTTTCGTTATGAAACTTCACATGCCGGGTCCCCACCATTTGCACATCTCAATAGTTTTCATTTGCAAGCTTCTACAGGTCAACCCACTGAGCCCCAAACAGCCAATGTGTTATCTGGTCCAGTGTTTTACAGTCTTCTCATAATCTCTAAAACACATGGTCAGGTCTCTTTCAACAATACCCCATGACCTGACACCAATTTATGTCTCAGTTAGGGCTTCTGTAGCTGTCATGAAACATGACGAAAAGCCACTCTGAGATGAAAGGGTTTATTTCACTCACAGATTAGACTCTTATCACTGAGGGAGCTCAGAGCGTGAAGTCATTCAGAGCAGGAACCCAGAGGCAGAAAAAGAAGCAGATGCTGTAATGGCTTGCTCATCCTACTTTCTTATAATACTTAGGACCAGGGTTGGTACCACCTACAATAAGCTGGACTTTCAGACATCTATTACAAACCAAGAAAATACTCCAACATACTTGCTTACTGGAGAATCCTATGGAGGCATTTTTAAAATTAAGGTTCTTCTCGGATGATCCCAGCTATGGTTAACTTTACATAAAACCAGCCAGCAGAGCAGTAGACTGAAAGAGAGTCTGCTAAGTTGAGTATGTACTGAAGGAATTTTAGGACTCTTGTGAAACCAAAGGAATACTATATCCTGCAAACTAGGGTCTTTTACATCTCAACTCGTAAATATGAATTTCAGGCCTGTGCGTTCTCGCGTTGGCTCCAAGTCCAGACTGCATGGGGATTCTTAGCTCCAGTCTTTACTTATTTCGTGGATTTGGGTTATGGACTGCGGCACCAATAGAAAAACCCCCAGATTTTCCAGCTAAGTATGGCTAGGAAGCCTTGCCTAACAGAGGACATGGTAATCTGCCAGATTGTTTTTGATCCAGCTTAAGAACTGACTCACACTACCAAGGCTCAGAACCTCGCTGTTTATTATTAGCTGTGCACTATAAACCCTTTCGTTTACAAATCATTTAAATTAGTTTTTCCTCCCACGGGCTGCTGATTAACTCACCAGCTAAGGAGCAAACTGGCTGAAGCAGGTTAAAAGACTGCCCCGTGTTACGTGGCAAAGCTGTGGGGGTAGAGCGGAAGCCCCTGGAGTCCTCTCAGCCCACTGAGTCACCCTGTAGCTGAACATCGCTGCTCAGCTCCGTTTCAGCTCAGGTGATGAGTCCTAAAGCAACCCTTGCCACCGGCAGTCTGCAGATCCTCTATCTGGTGTCCACAGCTATGAATAATGCTTTAGCAAAACGTATTTGAGCTTCAGTGTAAGTAATTGAGTTAAAATTCCTCATCTGACTCTTAAGACTGGGGAGACCTGGTTTTCTAAAGCTTCCCTAGCCTAACTGTACAACGTCTCCAAAGGCCTGTCAAACCTCTAGAATATTCAAGGAAAGATAGTTTGTACTTGAGCTTGAGAATGTGTTTATTTTCAGCCTTGGCTGACTAGAATAGTGGTCCGAGAGATGTGTGCATGAGACAGCAAATTAAGATAAATGCCCCACATTTGACTCCCACACTGACAGCCCATCTTCATAAACTCATATGCCTTCTGACTTACTTTTTCCCCTTTAAATGCATACTACTGAAAAATAAGTGGAGAAGTTTTTATCCCCTTTAACTATTAAGTTATCTTGAGACCTTAGAATTAAGTGGCATATGGAGATTTTTAGTCAAATGGTTATATATTCTGAGATAACTTATTTCTGTGGAAGATAAAGAAATTAAGGGTACTTCTGATAGCCTGCCTGTGATCATGTGCATGCGCGTGTGTGTTTTGGGTTCGAATGTTACTCTCACCCATTTGTAGGGTCTATTTTGGGTTCAAATATGACATGTCCCTTCAGGTGTGCTCATGTTCTTATTAACTCGTGGCCAGATGGTGGTGCTCTTTGGGAAGGTCATTGACTCTTTGGAGGATGGAACCCTGCTAGACAAAGTATGTTGTTGGCAAAATCCTTGAAATTTTGTATCCTGGCCCCACTTTTGGTTCCCTTTCTGTACTTGCAGTTTGACTGGCAGTCTCCTGCGCCATGCATTCTTGATCATGAAGCACTGTTCCCTCACAAAGCCAAAAGCAAGGCTCTTGTAGGTTGCCCTTGTCGGTTACGTTCTGACGGCAAGAAGAGAAGTAAGTAATGTACAGGACTTTAAATTATTATATTAAAATCTCTTCACTGAATATGATTGTGTGAGGGAGCAGTGCCTCTGGGAGTTAGTAGCTCATAAAATAGAGCCCTTAGGAGTAGGACTAGTTCTTATAATAAGAAACACAGTAAGTCTGTCAGTGGAGACCAGAATGAGAAGTAGGCCATCTGGAAGAGGTCTGAAAGAGGACCCTCACTATATCCTAAAACTCTGATCTTGAACTTGCAGTCTCAAAGAGTAGAGCACAGAAATTGTTTATAAGTGTCCTAACTCATGTCATAGTATTATTTTGTTATAGCAATTAAAACTAAAATAACACATAAACAAATAATATGTATTATATATATGTATATATTGCACACACACAAATTATGCACACACAAACACACACACACACACACACACACACACACACACACACACACACACACATATATATATATATATATATATATATATATATATATATATATATATATATATATATTGCGGATACTCCAGGACCAAATTGAATCAATTTTTCTTTTGTTTCTAGGGCAATCATAATTATCTTCCCTTAACTCTCTTCCCAACTTATCCTTTCTGACTGCTTTAAAGGCTTCTCCTATTTTAGCAGCTCACCCAAGCACATCTTCCTTTCTAGCCCCTCTCCCATATTCCAAGATTGCTCTTCCCTTTTCGTTCTATTCTGGTAACATGTTCATTACTCTGGGGATTACCTCATGAGGTTTCAGAGGGAAGTAATCTGACAAGGCAGCCCGTGCACTCTGCAGAAAGAACCTAATTGTTAAACTAATTCTCTCAGAGTTATTTACCTTTCAAAATGGGCTTGTTAACCCAAATGAATCTTCATTTGGTAGAATTTCACACCCGAGAAGATGAAAGGCAACCTATTCAGGCAGTGTGAAGAAGAGATTCAAGGGCAGTCAGATTTTTCCCCGTCCTAGGATTGTAGTTCACATGCATTTATACATGAGGTTAGGAAACTCTAAATGCTGTTAAAAGTGTTTCTAACTTTAGCATCATTTTCCTGTAGAATGTTGGTCAGTTCAAACAGCTCTTAGATAAAACAGATAAAGATGAAAGAAGAACATCTGGCTCACTGGATTTGTGCTTAGCTTCCTCCAAAGTGGATTACTTCTCTGTATTCTAGAGGACCTATCATGCCGCTCTGTTAGATACAGCACACATTGCCTTTTTCTTGAAGTTCACATTATCTGGCACCAGTAAGTGAAGAAACAAACTGGAAATTGCTTCTTTTTCTTAGTGATGGCTTTTTCTCCCTATTCAATGACTTTGATTGACCTATACAGATCTTGTCTGCTGGGCCAGGGATCTGAAGACCGGAAAGAATGGGGCAGACTATAGTCTACTGCCTTAGATTATCTTCAGGTTTACTATACTTTTATTGATGAATATAACAAACAAAGCAATGGTCCAAGTAAGGTTGTTTGAGTTCAGAAAAACATGATCACAGAAACATGTAAATAAACACCAATAAGCACATACTAAATATTAAGACTACTGTTTTCTCAGAAAGTTCTCAGGACAGACCAATTTAAATAAAATTTCCTGGCATGTTCTATAGATTACAACTGGGAGAGCACAAAAGCAAGACGGAAGGCCGCATGCAGATTTAGGGCACACTGTTCACAATGGGTTCCATAGCTAGGTTCTGACATACAAGACTAAACATGTCTTACAAACTGAATCTAAATGTTTGTCACAGGAGGCATCCCATCCAATAACAATCCATGGAACAAAATTCACTGGAGGTAAAAGACCCTCTGCCTATTTTCCTGGAGTCTCTCTCACAGTTCCCCAAGGTGTTGTTCACCATGGATCAATCTTTTGACCATGTTTCAATTTGAGTGTAGAGCTAAATTGATAGCATTTACCCCTTGGTGATTTTGATTCTACAGGGATGGGATATAAAGTAATTCTATGTCACAGCTTCTCATAAGTTTGATAGGATGACAAAATAGTTACAGTGACACTGACCTCGAACTGTCAGCTGTGGAGAGATGAGGACATGCATTCAGTACTGGGATGCTCTGTTTCCTTCATTTACTGTTTGCCTTTGGAATAGATTTTATCCTTGCCTTATAGGAAATGATAATAGATGAGAAGACAGCATAACCCCATAAACCAGTCAATTGCATAAAGGGGAAAATTACTGAGAAGCTAAAGTAGTACAGGCGATTCCTATTTGGCTCTGTTTAATACAGGAGGAAAATGAAAGATTAAGTATAACTTGAAATTAGATAGCAGTAGTTACTAATGTTATAAAGGAAATGTTACTAAGTTATAAAGGAAATAAGAAGACTACTATTAATTGGTACAGATTTCCCTTTAATCTTCAGCTGTTTTCAGGTTATAGTCTAGACTTAGATCCTTAGAAAGAATAGACTGCTCTAGGAGTGATAGTTCGTGAAGAGTGGCTTTAAATAGGAGAGGTGGTTCACTTGACTTGAGATTTCTATAAACCTTGCTCATGCCTCATGATGTCTGCTAACGTCTTGCACCTATTCATACAAAGAGTAAAAGTACAGGATACCTAACCGCACTGTCTGCCCCTCCCGTCTACCTGTAGACCATTCCATGAGCCGGGTGGTCTGCCACCTGATCTTGTGTAGAAGGGGACACATTATAGAATAAATAATCTGCTCTTTCTCAAGTGCCAGGCAATCATTAAATAATGCTGTTTACTTCCACTAGATGAACAGATCTCCCACTGTTGCCTCTGCTCACATTGTTACTGAAGCTAAGGACCATTCAAGGAAAAAAAAAAAAAAACCAAAACAGGTGTTGCTGATAATTACACATTAAATGGTAATTTGATTGTCCATTTCTGTTTTTAGAGTGCTATGAGTTGGCTTAGAATGTGCTGTAGCATTTGCCTTTCTTGACAACACTTGCATTCCCTGAAGTCACCATCCCATTCATCTCCTTGTTTATGGCTTGTGTGTGCCAACACAATATAAGACTCAGGGAGGGAAAAATATTAAATATTTGTTGGATGTAAAATTTAAAAAGCTAGAATATTATTCTGTGCTGAGTGGATAAATAAATGAACTTTGCTTTCAATCCTAATCAAACTTTACTGTCCAGGAGGAGTTCACACAGTTTTCCCTTTTTGTAATTAAGCTCAAATTGCCCTTAGATACTATGGAAATATTCTTTATTGTGGTCTAATTCTAAGCTCTTCTCTTAGTTCTTTTTCCAGAGTCTAAATTTTAGAGCCCTTAACTGTTGTGTTATAAACATTTCCCTCTCCCTTAAATTGTTTCTAAGTGATGTGACATTTATTTTCTTGGCTTTTATAACTGCATATGCAGATGTGTTATTTTTAATTTACAATTTTCCATTTATATATATTGTATATAAATTATATATATATTATATATAATTTCAATATATATATTGTAAATTTTAATTTACAATATATATATATATATATAATTTCTTGAACATTTTTTATGTGCTTTGGTCATATTCCCCCTCCCTTCCGCTACAGACTACTTAAAAATTAAATAGATTAATTTTTTGTGTGTATTTCGTGTATATATGTTTGAACTATTCCCTCCAAGTCTCTATAGATTGCCTCCCCCTTCAACACATACAACTATTCATGACATCATCTATAGACTTCAGACATATCTACCTATATATCTATATATCTATATCTATATATGTATATGCCTGTTTGATCTATGCTTGGATGTCTCACAGCTTTTTTAAATTTGACTTTTTAATGCAACTCTCAAACTGTCATCCAGCCACCCCCACCATCCAACCAGCCAGCCAGCCACAAAACGGAACAAACAAAACAATAATCACACAGAGCCTTCCTTTCCTCTATTTTAATCTGTGTTGTAAATGGTAATGCCACCTCCTCATTGCCTCAGATCAGAAGCCTTGGAGTCATTCCTGAGTCATGCTTTCCTAACTCCCAGAGCTACCGATTCTGATTGCTTCCATTTTTCATACCACCACCAATATGAGTCTGAGTTTTACTTATCTTTTTTTCACTTTCTCATCAACTTCCTTCCCTTGTTTTCTTTACTTTTTCATAGATTTCCTTCCTCTGATAAATGCAGTAGGTTTATGGATTCTCCCCTTGACTTGTTTTTACATTATACCCAGTAGGCATAATTCACATGAATCTACTGCCTGGGTTAAGTAGCTCTGTGCTCCACAACTCCAACTGTGGCATATACTACCCCCCAAGATTTCATTCTGTCCTTATTACAGGTCCCCCTTTCTTCGACTGTGCTTCATCCATATTGACCTTTCTTTTTTGTTGTTTAGCTCCTTATTGTTTTCTTGGTTTGCTGATATCAGAATGTTCACTCATGTTTCAAGTTCAAGCTGACTTCCTTTCACTAATTCGATTCCAATACTTCATGTAGAGTTTTTCTTTTTCCCAGAATGTTTCTGCAGTAGTCCCAATCTCTAGAAGGTTTAACTGACTTTTTAAGTTGTGATAATCATTAGAGTTGATTACACTGAACTTTAGAAAGCTAAAAGATTGAGCGGCGAAGATGTACAGTCTTCTTGCAGTACTCCATTCGGCGAGATTCACGAAAAAGACAAAAGACCACGTGGTCTTTGATTTGAAGCTTCTCATTATTGAAACATAGTAATGCCCACGTTGAACAACATGCAGAATGACTACTTTGGGTTTTTTTTTTTATGTTTCTCTTAATGGACTATCAAATCTAGAAAGGTAAGACTCATGCATATATGACTCTGTGATATGAACTTGGCATGTAATGAAATGCATGACATAAGAGTTATGTTAGAAACAGTTAGGAGGAAGAAAAACATATGTGAAAATATGCATGGTGATGTATATCTACAACCCTTGCACTTGAGAAGCTGAGGCAAAAGGGTTCTTGTGAATTTTAGGTCATCCTGGATTACACAGAAAGTCCCTGTTTCAAACCCCCAATCCAATCATACAGAAATATCAGATGAAAGAGAGTTTTTTCTTTAATACATAAACAGGACCACACTTTTCACTTTCATTTCTATAAAGTTATTAGAGAAATAGCAGTGCTTGACACAGACCTACACATATCTGAAAAGAGGGCATAAAAGCCGAGAAAGCACGTCCACAGACGTGCCCTGTGGTCAACTCTGTAAGGCAATATTTTGATTGGGCCAAGCTGGCTGTGGGAGGGACCACTCCTGAGCAGCTGATGCTAGATAGTATCAGAAAGCAGGCTAAGCAAACCAAGTGGAGCTAACCAGTAAGCAGCACTTCTCCATAGTGTTCCTGCCTCCAGGGTGTGTGTCCTGTCTTGAGTATCTGCTGTAGTAGTTCTCAATGACAGAGCAGGATCAGGATGTGTAAGTCAAACAAACTCTGCTCCCCAAGTTGCTTTTGATCACGGTATTATATAATAGCAATAGAAACCTTTACCAAGACAAAAATGGTAGCATATATTTAAATAAACTCTTTTTAAAAGGCTTATAATATATACTCAGCCACTTCCAAAGCTACTGAGGTTTGGTGATAGAGGTTTTAATGATACAGAGTGAGGATAAATCAATAGTGGTCATCCGAGTACCTTGTAAGGAGGCATTAAGAACAGAGTTGGGGCACACATCACTCCGCAGTGAAGCTTCTAAGACAGGAACTGTTGTTCTTTGTTCCTAAATGCTGACCCAGCATCACTGGGAATCGAAGACGTCTGCCTTTGTGTTAGAGGGGCAGCACTCCTATCTTAAATGATAGCAGTTACAGGGATCATAGGAGTAACTGAGGAAAAGATTGAGCTTCTTGATTTTTTTGGGTATGATAGATCCTGCCAGAGATCAGGAACAGTATTGAAAGAGAGTTAATAGTTGCAATATTGAAAGAGAGTTAAGGGTTACTGGAATGCATCTAGCATAGTGCCCGAGTTTGGTTCTGACTGAGTGCCAAAACACAACAACAAAAAGAAGAAAAAACACTCCCCACAAATGGAAGCCTCACTTATGTATGGTTAATGAAGGTTTTTGAGGATGATGGCAATTCTCTATAGAAAAAAAAACCTTGAATTCAGTAACTTAGGGGTACAGATATAAGCTCCATCTGACCTGCAAAAAATGAGCGATAATAAAGACCAGGCTCCCACAAGGAAGTGGCTCTGTTGACTCTCCGACGTAGAGCTTTTCCAAGTTTCTGGTTACTTGGTTATATTTTCCTTAATCAGTAGCTTTTATGGAGGCACTTTTGGTTCAAAGAGATGGTTCTCTCAGACTATATTCCTTTCTCCCTCCCTCTGTCCCCCATCCCCTGGTCCATTTTGCAATTTTTTTCAAGCCATCACTATCTGTTCTCCAAATTAGTAACACTCCAGTGTAAATGCTAAAATTTCTAATATAACGTGGTGGCAGCAGCAATGGGAGTTCAGCAACCATGTAGGGGCAGCTGGAGCTGACTCATCTTCCCTGCACAGGAGTGACCAGTGGCTGGGACCATCCAGCTGCCTGCAGCACCTTCTCATATGAGCCACAAGGGGGCAGAGATTGTGACAACAGCCTGTAGACTTTCTCATAGCACATAAAAGTCTTTCTCAGTTACTTAGAGAAAGCCTTGGTTTTAGAAAAGTTCCGTGGTCGTAAGCCTTTTAAATAGCAAAGTATAACAGTGTGCACAGTTATTATTAATATAGAATTTGTTAAATATAGAGATAATAATGATTACCTCTCATGCTTCTGGAGAATTCGAGAAAACTAATGAGATAATATTTATAACAGTCTCAGGCTTCTTCACAAATAATTGGTATGCAATGCCATGCATAATTAATGCCTACTTATTCGCTTCCTTTGCACATTTAGTTCAGAGAGCCATTGTGCTTTACTCTTTGGCTAAACATAAATTTTAAAAATGAGCAGATTGGAAATAATTGATTTGATAGACTATGTGGCAGGGCCAAACAATATGAATCCTAGGCTGTGGCATTTTTATGCTACCTCCAACTTGATGTTTCGTTTTCTGATTTCTCAGTGCTTCATGGATTGACCAAGGGCAGTCTCAGCTTCTTCAGAATGTACACTAGAATTTGAAGTTGATTGTTACTCTTAGTCAAGTAAGCACACCCAATAAGTATTTATAAGTAAAAATACCTGAGTTAAGTGGAATACATCTTTCAAGAACTCTGTATAAACGGCCAATTCTCTACAACGGGGCTTAAAGGAATTTGCTAGGAATAAAAATTATCAGCAAAAAAGGTTGAAAACTTCCCATTCCTAAACAGGAAAGGACAAATTTGATGGTTGCTCCATTCTGTCTTCATTTATGTGATGGTTAATTGAGGTCCTATTTTCTCTTTTCTTTTTCTTACCTTTTCTAATCATTTTGATTCAATCACCACTATGGGCACTATACAGTACCAGGCGTTCCTTTTATGAAGGATTATAAAACCTGCTTAATGACCTTGTCCAGGCATGCACATATAAGGACAATGACAATGCAGGGTATAACAAACACTGAAGAACAATATTGGCAATAAACACCAATGTGAGAGTTTGAAGAGATGTTAGAGCATTCACCCTCCTGAAAACAGATATAGCGACTTAGCTTCCACATATTTGGTTGTGTGTGTGTGTGTGTGTGTGTGTGTGTGTGTGTGTGTGTGTGTACATGCGTGTATGCAAAGGGCACAATCTGATTTTTCCCAGTTTTTTCAATTGTTACATTTTTCAATTGTAAGCTATAAGGGTTCTATTTATATGACGGGAATAGGGAATTTACCTATAATTAGTTAGCTATATAAGTTGAAGACAATTTCTCCCAGTCTATTGGCCTGTGTTTTAATTTCCTTTATTTTCTAGGGGGTTCTGAAGTACAAACTATTCAATTCTCATGGATATATCCCATACATCTTAGAGTCCCTTCCTCTAGCAATCATTCTGTGCTTTTTGTATCTCCAAATGTTTCCTAACTTAACAGTGAATTAAAGGTGCAACTTCTTCATTTTATAGAGGGGTTCTCAGTTATCTCATGACTATTGTTGAAAAGACTCTTTCTCCCATAAAAGGACCTTGGAACTTTTATGAAGATCAGAAACTATAGATCTAAGAATTTGTTTCTGAACTCCTTTGACTCTGCTCCTTTGATTTCCACCCCACTCCCAGCTCTACACTGTTTTGCTTTCTGTATAATTAGAGAAATGTTTGAATTGGACATATGACTTCTTTTGTTACTCTTTTCGACAATGGGTTTAGTTATTTTGTTTAAATTGGTATTTCAAGATAAATTTTAGAAACAACTTTTTAACTTCTTTTTCCATTTTGCTAGCAACTACATTGAACTTATACATTATCTGAGGGGAATTTTAGCCTTGCTAAGATTGAATACAAATGTACTCTTTAATTCATTTAAATTTTTTCATTTCTTGTGATAAATTTTGTCCTTTCCTATGTAAGACTTTTAATTCTCTTTTAGAAAGATTTTTTTTATTTGTTTTATGTATATGCGTACATTGTAGCTGTTTTAGACACACCAGCAGAGAGTATCAGATCTCATTACAGATGGTATGAACCACCATTGTGGTTGCTGAGAATTGAACTCAGAAACTGTGGAACATAGGCAGTGCTCTTAACCACTGATCAATCTTCCCAGCCCTTGTAATTCTTTTATTAGATTCAGCTCATTGCCCCTTTTTGTAAAAGAAATTATTTCTTTTATTTCACTCAGAATTTACCTATTGTTGATACACGGCTACTAAATACTTGTATTTACATCGGGTATGTTGACCATGATTAATTAGTTCATTTATTACTTATAGTACCTTTATGGAAATGTAAATTCATGAGTGTATGCTGCACATTGTGTGCACACATAGAGCTTCCACCCTTTCTTTCCAAGGTAGATTCCCATAGCTTTCTCACACTGTCGTAATACATGGATTAGAAGTGCTGAGAGTATATTTCTATGTCCAGCTTCTAGGGATAATCATAGTTTGTTCTATGCATTTGCTTTACAAGATGGAGCTTTTATTCTTGCCTGGGTATCAGATGCTTTTTCAAATGATGTTTTCCTATTCAGATAATCGTGTACTTCTGTTCTTTATTACCTTTATATGGAAATTTATTTTCACAATTGCTTGTATATTATGCCAATTTTGCATTTGTTGAATTCATCTTATGTTATTATTGTCATATAGTTTAATTTTTTTCATGTGCTTTTGGCTTTACATTGTTCGTGTGTGTGTGTGTGTGTGTGTGTGTGTGTGTGTGTTTGTGTGTGTATTGAAATTTTGCTTGTGTATCAAGAGAAACATATTTTTACAACCAAATTATAATAAATGAACCACATGTCCATTTTTTTATTTATTTAGAAAAATAAAGTGACTTAAGTATATTCTTACAATAAATTTTCTTAAAAATAAATTTTCTTAAAAAAAGCAAATACTTGGTAGGTACTTTTTCACAAATAGACATATATAAATACTTAATTTTTTCTCATTTAGTTTTTATTAATGATCATAAACTTAACTTTGCAACACAGCTAGACTTGTAGGGGAATGAGAAAAAAAATGGGAAACCCAAAGAACTTCAGTTAGAGCAGGGATTACAGGGTATTATGCGCATATGGGGTAGGGGTGCTCTCCTAAGCTACAGAATGAATGGTTTGGTAGGTGAAATGCCTTCAAGTCAAAAGAAATTAGAGTTGTCCACAGTCAGAATCAGTGATCTTCTTGCTGGTCTTGCCGTTCCTGGACCCAAAACGCCACATGGCTTCCACCATGCTCATGCCTTCTCTCACCTTCCCAAAGGCCACATGCCGCCATCGAGCCACTCAGTCTTGGCAGTGCAGATAAAAAACTGGGAATTTGCATTTGGTCCAGCATTTATCATGAACAAGATGCCAATACCTGTGTGCTTCAGGATGAAGTCTCATCCTCAAGTTTCTCTCCATAGATGGACCTGCTGCCAGTGCAGGTGAAATCACTACCCCAGCACATGAATTCTGGAATAATTTTGTGAGAGGAGGAACCCTTTTAGCTAACTCCTTCCTCCCCAGTGCTCAGAGCACAGAAGTTTTCTGCTGTCTTTGGAACTTTTGTCTGCAAACGGCAAGAAGGAAAACTGGCTCAAGGGCTCGCCATTGGTCATGATGTCAAAGAACATGGTGGGGTTGACCTTGGTGGTAGCAAGCATCGACAGGCGACAGTAAAGTCTGCAAAGCTTCATATTTAATTTTTATGGACTGTTTTAAATAATTTTAAAAATGCTCAAATTCTACTTAAGTGCCTCAGGCATAGGGTTGCAGTTGATTTTCATACTGTACTATTTATCCCATAATCTTTTGTGTTTTATTAGGTTCAATAGTATTCATCAGATCCCTGGGAGAGTTAACTTTGGTGTTATATCATTTTATTTCCTTTTTGGAGAAGTAATTTTGCTAGTGTAAATTATCTGTTGACTGTGGTCTCTGTAGTGATGTCCTACATTTTCCTGCTGTTTTAAGACTCCTCTATACAGCTTTCAACACTTGAGTATGATGCTTTTAGCAGTGAACTTCTTTATGCCTATCTTCTTTTGGGTGCGGTGAGCATCTTTTATGTTCAAATTAGTGCCTTAACAAAATTTTGAGTTAATTTAAATATTATTTTAAAAACTTTGATATCTATTACCTTTTCCCCTCCTTTTAGGCATCCAGTATGCCTACATGTTTTTTTCTCAAGTCTCTGAGGTTATTTATTTTCAGTTCTTTCTTACTTCATTGTTTAATTTGTTTCCTCCCAAACCAATGTCTTGGTTTGTAGATTTTGCACATATAAACTTATATCTAAATACTTAATTTTCTTCTACTATCTAAGTCTTGTGAAGTCTTACTGCTTCAGCAATTACTTTTAAAAAAACATCACATATTGTTTTGTCTTTAAATGTTGTATTTGGTTATTCTAAATAATTTATGTATAAGACATAAATTGGTGAATAGCTACCGTAATACGTCCATTTTTTTTAACACTGGCTTTCATTAGTTCTTTGAACATATTTTTAATATCTGCCTTGAATTATCTAAACACATAATATCTCTCTTCTCAGAGACAGCCTCTAGTTACCAGTTGTGGTCCCTGATTATGGCTGCTTTCTATGTTTCTCCATGTTTTGGCTGAAAATTGGACACTTTAAATAAGCTTTTGACTGTATGTTTGATTTTTCTGACTATTGTTCTTATGGTAGTTTGCTTGCAATACAGATCTGATATTGTAGATACACTCTCATACAGCCTGTGGTCAATATAACTATCCTCACACTGCTGTAGAAATACTGACTAGTAAAGAATCAAAGAGAACCTGGGAGAGAGAGAGCATACAACTTTGTTCATATGGGATCTTGCCTAAGATGATACATTGCAAAAGTGTAGTGGAAACCTACATTTTTCACAGCTTTTATAGGGTAGGTAACAGGGTTGAAATGGTCTACATGACCATTACAGGGTAGTCTTACAATTTGACCAATGATGGGGACTTTCACCATAGTTACTCATATTTATAGCAACAAATGTTACAAGAGGCAGCTAAAATATTTCTTTGTTGTCAGAAAAAAATAATCTGTGGTTTTGCCAGATAGGTGTGGTAATCATTTTCTAAGAGAAGAAACTTTGCCTTTCCAACCTAACAGGAATAAGTGCTATCAAGGTAGCAGAACTCACAATATTTAAGAGTTTCAGAAATAAAGCTTTAACTAATTTTGTCCCTAATTCCTACATCATCCTGTACTTCTAGGCAAGAATCATTATGAATTTATTATAAGAACAAACTGTAATTTGATTTTGTTAGGCAGTGTTGCGTGTCAGTAACTGCACAAAGTCATAACTGGTCAATATGACAACGGTATGTTGGTAAGTGTTAAATGCTTAATTATAAATGGGTACATTCATTTGATTCGTCATGCTGTAATAAACACTATGACCAAAAAATATGGAAAAGTACATGTGTATTTAATCTTTATATTTGTAGTGTTTTATGAAGAGAATTAAGAACAAGAAGTCAAGATGGAATCTCAAGACAGGGACTGAAGCAGAGCTACTGCTTCTTCTTTAGTTTTCATATATATATATAAAATCTCCCAGGATCACCTGCCTAGAGATGACATTGCCACTGTGGGTCTTGCCACATCAGTAATCAATTAAAGGGCAGTCCCACAGACAATTCTGGATTTTGTCAAGTTGGTAAAGGACTAACTCACATAACCACTATCAATATCATTCTCCAAGGCTTAGACACTATAGTGGTGTAGGAGAGAACACAAGAGCTGGGAAAAAACATAGGGTGTTGTGGAATTCTGACTGCTGGTGCACTGTTTTATAAGTAGCTATTGTTATCTTTATAAGACCAGCACAAGATAAGATCATCAACATCTTAGAAGCAAAACAGGTCTTATAAAGCCTCACTCCTTGAGGACTTATAAACAATATTTACAAATATGTTTTCATGGTAGGGTCTCATGTCTATCAACCCACTATGCCAAAGATGAACTTGAACTTCTAACCTTCCTGCTTCCACTTTCTGCTGAATACTGGGATTACTGGCAATCATTCTACAGACTATGTTACATCCTTAGCTTTAATGATTTTTAAAAGTATCAGTTTGTTTCAAAATTTTCATGGGACATATTTAACTCAGAATCTAGCATTTTATCTAGAACTAGTTTATTGAATGTACCAAAAAGGGGTATTTGAGGTCATATGACCTCATGTAGCTAGGATAGCCTTAATCTCTTCATGTAGTTGAGGCTAGTCCATAATTTCCAATCTTCCTGCATCCACTTTCCTAGAAGTGATAGAATTACAGGAGTTCTACAACATCCAGTTCCCTTTTTACACTTTGAATTTATTTCATTTATTTAGTCTAAGTTCTTTTTCTTTAAATACATGCTCTATTCATCTATCTATCTATCTATCTATCATCTATCTATCATCTATCTATCTATCATCTTTCTATCTATCTCGATATGTTAATATTATCCTGAGGAAGAGACACTAGAAGATATGGTTGGAAAAACATAGATTTTTACACATATTCAAACATACAGTCAAGTTACAGAAACAAAATATAAAACAGGAGACAGTCCATGGAGCAACAGAAAAATTATTTAATGGCTTAGAAACTGCTGTAAGAATATTTTTCTACCAAACTTATTAAGTTTCAGAAGTTCTGAAAAATTATTAGTATTTTATGACAAAGTATAATTGTAGATAATACAAGTCACATGGAAGGTAAATAAAATAGATTCAGAGACAGGGTCCAGTGACATGAAGACAATGAGTGACTCATGATTGTTAACACGTGTGACTCTAGAATGTCACTGCATTTATTATTTATTATCTATATTTATAATTTTAAATTAAAATATTTATATCTTGCCACCAACCTTACATATACTTTCCTCACTCTATCTCACCTTCTGGTCTCTTTCACTTTAACCATTACTATTATGTATGTGTACAAATGATACACATATAAGTACAACCTGCAGAGTCAGTGGTGATATGCATAGGATCTCAGTGCCCATCACTTGGACCAGGATAAACAATTAGGTGTCTGCTTTCTAAGGACAACTAATTTTCTATCTCTCAGCAGTTCTTAGCTGCCTTTAGCTCTTTTGCTGTATGTTTGGTGACCAGTGATATTCTAAGTTCTATGTTACCATGGTTTTTGGTATATGTTCAGGACATATTTAAGCAGCCATATTGTTTGGATATTATTTATGTAGCTTGTGGGTCATATCTAGGAGACACAATCTATTAATAGACTTCCTAATCTTCCTAGTTTTTCTGACCTCTCTTCCATGATATTCTCTTAGCTTTAGGTGCAGAAGTTGTGTTGTAGATATATCCATTGGGTCTAAGTTATTGTGATTAGTTGTATTTATTAATAATATAAGTGTTCTGCAAAGTTATGCTTCCATGATAAGAGGTGAGAGTCACACTTATGTGGGGTATATGGACTTATGTTTAGTTAGAAACTATACTAGCTCTGTAACATGTGTAAAGTAAGTTCTCTTCTATGATCACACTAGTTCTAAGTAGTTGGATAGGTTTCCATTACTAGGCACTATTTCCCTTTTATTAAGATAGACACCTTAAGTTCAATTAGAACACTGCTGGTTACCAACAATATTGTGCACCACTAAAACTTACTTTTTGTTCATTTGTTTTCCTTTTACATTGGAATGACATTTCTATAAAGTTTCCTCTTTGTGGGTAGAAGGATACATGCAGCTGCTGCCTGTGAGTACTGTACATGGTAAATATACACTTATACTTTCTTAGATTTGTTTTTTATTAAAGAATGTGGACATTTAGCAGCAATGTAACATATAGCTTAACTTTCTCAGGTGTTTCAAAGTGGCCCGATTCTCCAGTGCTATTTTCATGTACAGTTGAAATGACAGCCTTCTGAAATTTTTACTGAATGGTGTAATTTTCAACAAATGTTCTTTACTTTGTTTAGACAGAGGGCAATTATACTTCAGCCTGGAAATTCTAGTCCCAGCTCTGGGACAGAAATTGGGGACATTTTTGCAACTCATGTCCTTCTAGGAGTTGTTTGTTTCTTGCCCCATAGAAGACCACCTCAAAAAACCAAAGATTTGATATAGTTCATATGAAAGTGTATAGTTGTGTTTTTCTGCATACTTCTCTCATTCCCACAGATCTCCTTAATTTGTTGGGTCTCTATTTGTCATTAGAATTTTCCTGGTGGATTTCAGTCTGAATGACACATGTAGACACAGAGCGCACATATCCACAATGTTTAGCTTATCTGTTCTCCCTGTCCCCAAGGGATGACAGCCCTGCTTCCTACTGTTCACTGTTTGAAAATAGTTTCAGTTCTTTTTTCTCTCCTGTGTGACTGTTTTTAATGGAAGAAAATTTCTGGTACAAGATCGTTCGTGATGGGCAAATGGAGAACTCCTCAGTGTGCACCTGATGAGTAAAGCTGTAGAGGATCTTTTCCAAGACTAAGGTAATAAATGCCGATACCTGAAACTAGAATGAGCTGTTAAGTTATGATTTTCAGAAATCTATCTTTCCCACACTTTACTTCAGTTTTGTGGGTTTTTCTACTAGCTTCCAAGAAATTTAAGTGCATGGCAAAACCAGTGTAAAGGATATGTGTGTTTGAGTGTGTGTGTGTGTGTGTGTGTGTGTGTGTGTGTGTGTGTGTCTGTGTGTGTGTGTTTGTGTTTGTGTTTGTGTGTGTATGAGAGAGAGAGAGAGAGAGACAGAGACAGAGAGAGACAGAGAGAGACACAGAGAGAGAGAGAGAATGAAAAGTGGGTCAGGGCAATGTTCTTCAAAATTGTGATCTAGAAGGATTAAAGAGGGTTCTTACAATAGGCTACATTCAATTCAAACAAACTAGTTGATAAAAGAGACAAAGACAATTAGTAAGTTACAGATCACTGCTTGATGAGTTAGAGTGAATCTTGGGCTCTGAACTGATATGGAAAAAGTTATGATTCTTGAATGTGTTGCTTAACAATAATCAGGGCCAAAGAATTCTGAACAGTACTTGTTAATTAAACTATAGTAAGTGGTACTTTCTTGGAGATTTGTAGTGTTGGTTGTATATTTGAAACTTTATTCCAATGGGTTTAAACTATATACATCTTCTCCCCTGACTTGTCCCTGAATACATGCTTTATTTTCTACCCACCCAAATTTATGTCCTGTTTGCTTTTATAACAATTTATTTATGGATGTGTGGCCTTCCTCGAGAGAAATGTCTACCAATGGCAGCACTGTTACGAAGCAAGCAAATAAAAAAATGAACTCTTACTCTCCCAGCAGGTATGAATTGTCTATAGTTCCCTGGTGAAGGGTTTGACCTCATGTCCACCTTCTCTCTTCCAGACATTAAGTTTGGCTTGTGGCTGCACTAGGTTTGTGTCCTGTCATGACCGCTGTGAGCTCACATGCACAGCTTCTCAGCTGTATCTGAAAGATACGGTTTCTATACATTCATTCAATGCCTTTGTCCTTAAGTGTTTTTTCTTTCATGATTTCTGAGCCTTGGGAGGAAAGAGTGCAGTATAGAGTTTACATTTATCCCATAGTTTATTATTCTCTGCACCTTAAGCGGTTGTGGCTCTTCATGATAATCATTTATTACAAATAGAAGCTACTCAGATGAGAGTTAAAAAGATGCATCATACAGTTATAAAAATGTCAACAGAGCCAGTTTAATATTGTGCCTATTTAGTGAATCATAGTAATATTTTATTGCCTAAGGCCTATGACCTATATAGTGATAGGTTATTTCCCAGCATTGTACCAAATATAGGTTTCCTCTTGTGAAGTAGAACTTAAGTCTTATCCAAAGATTCGTCATGCTCATGATGTTTGAAGCACTATTCTACTAGGTAGAGGTGACTTGCTAGGATAGTCATTATTGTTGGTTAAAGTGTTCATAGTTTAGAAGATTTGATAGCTACAATGTTCACTGGTAATGTGCATAGCAGCTTCCAGTGCTATTAAATCTAGTTAATGGGAATAAAACTTTCATATTTTTGTTTTGTGACACAAATATATGTTGTCTGCAGAAACATGGTCTTATTATCAAGGTCTAGATGGTCTAATAGTATTGGCACTAGCATATATTGTTTAGGGAAATTTGAGAACTCATTACTCAACAACTACAAAAGAGGAAACTCATTCATAGGACTGGGCTTTTAATTTGTAAGTCTGTGATATATAGAAGGAAAAATTTTGCCCCTATACAGTGTAACTACATTTAACTCTCTCTTCTATAGTAGTAGCTAGAATTCCATATGACTTTTTTCAATGTTCTGTATAATTATTTATCCTGACATATTTCCATCTTGCCCCAATATCTCACATCTCACTTTAACTCTTCTGATCCATTAGTTCCTTTTAAGCATCTATTAACATTTTATTTTATATCTTTTCCGTTAAAAGAACTCCCTGGTGCTTTCACTAATTTCCCAATCCCTGTTTGTATTCTTAATGAATCTCAGTTGATTGTAGCATTAAAATCTAACATCCATCCACAAACAAAAGAAAACACCTACCTAACATTTGTTTTTCTGGGTCTGATGTAATATCTATAAGAAGTCAGTAGGAAAAGAATGAAACCATTTTAAACACTGGGTAATATATAATTCCAACTTGAAATTTTTACTATAACTTGGCTAGAAAGAAGGTCTGAACTACATTATTATATTTTTACCATTATTATTATTATTATCAATTTATTTACAAAGCACTGCTATACATATTTTGAGAAAAATACATAGGCATACCTGTGAGCTCTGAATTTTTTCAATGTTGAAAGGATAAAAGTCTACAAAAAGAATATTATTTCATTTGATCATTTAATTTTTCAAGTAACTAGTTCATCTATAACATTTGCATTAATCAAATTTTTTTCCTTCTGTTTTTCCTAAAAAGTATTATTAATTAGGAGTTTAAATATTAATTGTACAAAAATTAAAAAACACAAAATGATAAATGTGCATATTTATTTTTAACTATTCAAAATAATTTCTAATCAATATCCATATCCTGAAATTCTTTTCTTAATCAGACTTGTAGATGTTTATTGTTTTTTTTTAGTTTGACATTATTCACATTATTGTAGTCTTGTATCTACATCTTGCATCTTTTTAAAGATGAATAATGGCAAAGATACTCCAAATATACTGTGCTTTTGGTCCTTCTCATTACAAAATCACATAGTAGAAGAAGGGTAGGGAAACAATTGCAGTGAACTTTGAGCTTGGTGAACCTTGCATCTTTATAATCAACATACTTATGATAATAGTCATCTATGCAAATTGTCATTTCCACTTTTAAGATAACAAGGTGAAATCTTAGCAGATTTCAGTGTATAAAGTATTGGCATAAAGATCCTGAGATGAGACGTCAGAATTTATGGCTTCCACAGATGCATTCTTATAGGTCCTAACTTAAGCAAGGAAGAGATGAAGTTAAAAAGTGGTGGCTTGTGAACAAGAAATTTCCTATAAGTAAAAGTATCGTAAATTTAATCCTTTTAGAATTATGAAAATGCTATTAAACAATTGAAGCAAATAATAGACACTTTCTGGTTCATTTTAAATTCAAGGAATGCACCATATTATTGTATAATAGACCTAGCCCAATCTATGCATTACTTCACTAAAGGATGAAGAATTGGGAAGTAGGGACCACATGGAGTAAGTGATTCACTACGGGTTCACTTGTTAAGGGTGTGGCTGGTCTCAGGTCCCTTTCCTTTCACTCTCTGTTCCATGGCTGCCATGAAATGTATGTTTATTCTTTTGTACCAATGACTGATAAAATTATAGAACAGGTTCCTACACCATGCTTTTGGCCATGATGCCTCAATGTAGGTTTAGAAGCAATGGAGACAATTGATTCTGGACTACAACCACTAAAATGAGTCAAAATAGATGTTTCCCCTCTATGCTGTTTCTCTAAGTTATTTTGTCTATGGCAGAAAGTTAGCACAGGAACATCAGCTTCTGCTTTGAAGGACTGCATTCCTTGTATGGTAACTCAATATCTCAAAACGTAGCTTGACTCAAGGCAGCCTCTCTAGGGAAGGCGTTGGAGCAGTCTGAGTTATAGGGGTGGCTGTTGGGGAAGGAGATATCAGAAAGGCCAACTGTCTATTACTATCCTTGCTGTAGGACACTGTGCCTTGGGAAGGTCAATATGGAGCTACAAATGTGCTCCATGAAGATATATTGTTAGTCAAACTAAGACACAAAGAAGCTAGATCACAAGAGCCATTTTCTCCCGTGTCCATGCCCTGACCTCTGTCTGATTCCCCATGCAACTGAGGTGGAAGAAGACCAAGGTCTACAGAGAAGAAATTAAGGACCCAAGAAATGAAGGTAGGCCAAAAAGAGAAATCAAGACACAGCAGAAACTTAAACCACATGTACAGTAATGTAAGGACGAAATGAAAAGTGTCAAAATGGCAATTTTGTTCTAAATAAGGGCTTCTTAGACTTTCCACTCATGAGCCTTTCTTGCCAGATAACTTTTTGAATAGTCTTGCACATTTAGGCATTTGAATATTTTTCTTATAATAAAGTAATCTATAAATTATAAGTATATGTATATTAGATATAAATTTAGAATATATTAAAGAGTTATGCTTGCTAGTCTAGCAAAGTGGCAATAGTAGATTCTTTCCTATAACCTCACTAGCCCTGGATAGCTGGCTATGACTTCAGTACCATGCAAAAATTATTTTTCAGTTAAGTAATCCCTAAGTCCAATTGGGTGGATGTTGGGCACACCTGATATGCAGGTGTCAATTTTTGTACCTTTCTGAATATTTTGCTGTGCTTGTAATTAGTGTTTTTGAAGGTGTATAGCTGCGTAGGACTGACAATACCTTCCCTGCCTTGCCAGCATGCATAATATTTTCTGGAAGCACAGAAGCTAGAGCACAGGAAAGAGGCTTTTAGTTCAGAAACAGTTCAAATCTTCTGAGTCCTGTGCCCTAAGTACGAGATGACTTTGGCCATCCATGGAACCCTATACACAGAACCTGAGAGCTAACCAATAACTACATCCATAGCAACGAGCCCCCTGATTTGTTGTCTAATGCAGAGCAGTTGGCTCTGAAAACATATTGATCCAAACAACAACTCAAATGGGCTCACCAGGTAATATTTTCTTGTACATACACATACATGTGCAGATACAAACACAAAATATAACAATAAAAGTAATAAAAATAAGCTGTTACCTTGAAAAGTAGGTGGGGTTGGAAGGAGGCTATTTGGGAGAAGGAGAGGCAAAGATATCATATTTCAATGAAAATATTTTATTGGATATTTTATTTGTGTACATTTTAAATGTTATCCCCTTTCCAGGTTTCCCCTCTGGAAACCCCTTATCCCATCCTTTCTTTCCCTGATTCTATGAGAGCATCCCCCCCAACCTACCACTCCCACCTCCCAGCCCTGGTATTTTCCTACAATGGGACACCAAGCCTTCAAAGGACCAAGAGCCTCTCTTCACATTGATGTCTAACAAGGCTATACTCTTCTACATATTTGGCTGGAGCCATGGGTCCCTCCATGTATACTCTTTGGTTGGTAGTTTAATCTCTTGGAGCCCTGAGAGGTCTGGTTAGTTGGTATTGTTGTTCTTCCTATGAAGTTGCAAACACCTTCAGCTCCTTCAATCCTTTCTCTAACTCCTCCATTGGTGACCCTGTGCTCAGTCCAGTAGTTGGCTGTCAGCATCCGCCTCTGAATTTGTCATGCTCTGGCAGAGCCTCACAGGAGACAGCTATATCAGGCTCCTGTTAAAAATCACATCGTGGCATCCATAATAATGTCTGGGTTTGGTGTCTGTTTATGAAATGGATCCCGGGTGGGGCAGTCTCTGGATGGCCTTTCCTTCAGTTTCTTTCCCTCGAGTATTTTGTCCCCCCTTCTCAGAAGGATAGAACCATCCACACATTGGCTTTGCTTCCTGAACTTCATGTGGCCATTGAATTGTATCTTAGGTATTCGGAGTCTTTGGGCTAACATCCATTTGTCAGTGAATGCATACCGTGTGTGCGCGCGTGCGTGCGTGCGTGCGTGCGTTTGTGTGTGTGTGTGTGTCTGTTGTGTCTGTGTGTGTGTGTGTCTGTGTGTGTTTTGTGAATTGGTTATTTCACTCAGGATGAGATTTTCTAGTTCTATCCAATTGCCTAAGAATTTTATGAAGTCATTGTTTTTAATAGCTGAGTAATATTTCATTGTGTAAATGTCCCACCTTTTCTGAATCTATTCCTCTGTTGGAGGACATCTGGGTCCTTTCCAGCTTTTTGCTTTTATAAATAAGGCTGCTATGAGCACCTTTTGGGTGTATGCCCAGGAGTGGAATAGCTGGATCCTCAGGTAGTACTATGTCCAGTTTTCTGAGGAACTGCCAGACTGATTTTCAGAGTTGTTGTACCAACTTGTAATCTCTCCAACAATGGAGGAGTGTTCCTTTCTCTTTACATTCTTGCCAGCATCTGTTGTCACCTGTGTTTTTGATCTGAGCCATTCTGACTAGTGTGAGATGGATTCTCAGGATTGTTTTGATTTGCATTTCCCTCATGACTAAAGATGTCAAACATTTCTTTAGGTGCTTCTCAGCCATTCAGTATTCTACAGTTGAGAATTCTTTGTTTAGCTCTGTTATTTAATTCTCTGAAGTCTAATTTTTTAAGTTTTTTGTATATATATATTGGATATTAGCCCTCTATACGATTGGTAAAGATCTTTTCCCAATTTGGTGGTTGCTTTTATTGTCCTGTTGACAGTGTTCTTTTCCTTACAAAGGGTTTGCAATTTTATGAAGTCCCATTTGTCGATTCTTGATCTTAGAGCCTAAACCATTAGTGTTCTGTTCAAAAAAATTTCCCCCCCTGCTTATGTGTTTGAGGTTCTTTCCCACATTCTCTTCTATTAGTTTGAGTGTATTTGGTTTTATGTGGAGGTCTTTGATTCACTTGGATTTGAGCTTTGTTCAAGGAGATTAAGAATAGATTGATTTGCATTCTTTTACATGCTGACCACCAGTTGAACTAGCACCATATCTTAGCTCCTTTGTCAAAGATCATGTAAACATAGGTGTATGGGTTCATTTCTCAGTCTTCAATTCTATTCCACTGATCTACCTGCCTGTCTCTTTACCAATTCCATGTGGTTTTTATCATATTGATCTGAAATACAGTTTGTGATCAGGGATGATGATTTCCCCAGACATTCTTTTATTGTTGAGATTAGTTTTCACTATCCTGTTTTGTGTTTGTTTTTGTTGTTGTTGTCAATCCAAATGAATTTGCAAATTTGCAAACTGATTTTTTTAACTCTATGAAGAATTGAGTTGAAGTTTTGATGGGGATCACATTGAATCTGTTGATTCCTTTCAGCAAGATGGCCATTTTTACAATACTATTCCAAAATTCATTGTTTCTATCTTTCATTCATTTATGTCTCATTCATTTATTCTGTCTTTGCTTATTTCTTCATTCCTTCATACCCACTTAAGTTCAATTATTAATTCTGTAAATCTTTATTTAATTTGTTTAAAGTTCAGTTTTCTGTATCATGAGAGACTAGAATACATAGGCCTACATTACTCAATAAAAAAGAACTATTGCTAAGGACTGATACCTCATGTTAAAAGGTTGAAAATTTTAACTTTCTGACATTTAATTCATTTTTGATCCCTTTGATTTCTGATTTCTGCTTTAGACAGAGCTTAGGTAACTCCTAATCTTTATAAATCTGGCTGATATTTATATACATTTATAGATACAAGTTCATGTTTTGAGAACCAGGTAGTCTCTGTTATTGTCTTGCCACCACCTTGGTGTGACCCCCAGATTCTCCATCCCAAGCTTTTTGTACTTCTTCAGTGTACAGCTTGTCATCAGGACCACTGCTTTTCATACAGTTTCCAAAAAGGAACACATAGAAAATAACCATTGTTTTTAGTGTTACTTCTTTCCAGAACCACCCTTTATGCCTATTTATTCTCCTGATATGCATTCCTAAGTCCCTATTAGATATGTAAGTCCCTCCATCCTGAGGTTCTACTCCAGGAATACTCCATCATCTCTCAACATTTTGTCCACAGAAGAGAGTAACTGTTCTTCTACTTTGTCATTTGTACAGTCTGTGTAGCTCTTCTATTTTCTTCCAACACCTCTCCCTCCTTTCAGCCTTTGCTTATATAGTGTCCAATCATCTTTACTTTGGGAACAGATTTGATGTTTCCTCTGCAGACTAAGTTGCTTTCAGGTTACATGGTTCATCTAGCTCTAAATGTTCTACAATATACCACATACCCCACAATCTCGACTTTCAGATACAAGAATCAGGAAGCTAAACAAAACAAAACAAAATCCACTGGCCTTGCAAACATCTTGAGGAAGGAGGCAAACAACAGGGTCACCAAGCTATAAACAGCATTAATGATGAGCATGAGACAATAACCTTATGGGTACAGTAGTTTTCACACATACCTTGTACTAACTAGGAGTCTCTAATTGTACTTAGGACCCAGACAATAAGAAGTACCATGTAAGGTATTGAAAACTGAGCTAACCAAAGGCTAGGTTATTGGAGGGAAACCTCAGCCACTAATTTGCTAAATATACTAACATATACATAATATTATATAATAATGTAATACACACCCATATATGTATATATAATATACTAAAACAGTAATCCTTAACAACAATATATAAGCAACATTCTCCTTATACTAACGATGAGTGTTGTCTTTGAGCATCAGCAGGGAAACTTCACTTTGCAGAAGATGGAGACCACTATGGAAGCCACAAGTATTATAATGCAGAGTTGTAGAAACCCAATCTCAGTGGACATGTCTGCAAAACACTGCTAATCTAAGGCTCTGGGAACATTGTAAAAGAAGGCAAGGAGAGATTATAAGAGCCCGAGGATCAGGGTTTTGATGTGAGATTGTGTCACCTAGTAAGACAGAAGCTGCATCTGTAAAGTCTTAGTAACATGACTACCCAAATGTGTGTTCAACAAGAAGAACACCAACAAACACACCAAACTGCCTGAGGAAAGGTCCAGGAGGCCTCAAACTCACACAAAGAACTACAGGCAACTGAGTAAAGCTAAGAGTGGAGAAGTGGCCCTCCCACCCCAGTGAAGAGCACACCAATTAGATGTCCATTGCCAGATGATCAGGTAGCATTTTATTTAGGAATATATATGTGTCTGTACATACAGACATTCCTGTAGTACAACTTTTTCTAGTACACCTAGAAAAAAAGAGGCCATAAATTTGAAGGAGGAGAGCTGGGTGTGTGTGTGGAGGCAGGATAAGCCAGGGAGAAAGGTTGTGATTAAAATAGAACCTAACCCGCCCCCCTCCACACATACACACACACACACACACAAACAAAACACACACATTTTAATCTCAGTGATTCACACACAGAACCCGCTTAATAATACTTGCCAATAGAAAAATTTTTGTGTATTGTATCTTTGCAGGTTTTAAGCCTCCCTCAGTGAAGAACTCCATCTATCAATACAATAATCACAGGCAAAGAAAAATACACACAGTCACATAGACTCACACTTGTATTTCATATACCCTGCTCAGGGAACTTGGGAAGAGCTGTATGGAAGCATAAGGACTGGTTTGGCGAATAATTCTTTACTTCATCAGCCTGCTAATCCCACATGCCTGTGGTGATAAACCCGGAAAATCCGGATAATCCTATATAGTATTCAGAGAGAGTTGGAAACAGCTATAAATACATATCAAACTGTCAAATACCATTATCATTTAGACAACCCTGAAGTCCCTTCCAAACCCTGCTTAACTCAGTCTTCCCAGCCCCTTTCCAATTCTTGTTAGTTCTGTTAGTTTCTCGCTTCCTGCAGCATCTACCTAGCCTGTCCTTTTCTCCTGCTTCTCCCCCTCACTTATTCCTTAAAGTTGCCAAAGAAATAAATGAATCATTCCCCATTCATTTATTTTTGGCAACTTTCCCTCTTGCCTTAATTTTTTTTTTGTCTCTAGGAATTTTGGCATCCTCTAACATTGTTCTCCTTCCCTTTCCTCCCCCCATCTCTTTATCTTCTCCACATTTCCATCATATGATGCTCTTCTCTCTCTCTCTCTCTATCTCTCTCTCTCTCTCTCTCTCTCTTTTTCTCTCTCTCTTTCTCTCTGTCTCTGTCTCTCTGTCTCTCTGTCTCTCTCTCTGTCTCTCTCTCTCTGTATCTCTGTCTCTGTCTCTCTCTCTCCCTCTCTCTCTCTGTCTCTCTCTCTGTCTCTGTCTCTCTGTCTCTCTCTGTCTCTGTCTCTCTGTCTCTGTCTCTCTCTCTCCCTCTCTCTCTCTGTCTCTCTCTCTGTCTCTGTCTCTCTGTCTCTCTCTGTCTCTGTCTCTCTGTCTCTCTCTGTCTCTCTGTCTCTGTCTCTGTTTCTGTCTCTCTGTCTCTCTCTCTCACTCTCTCTCTCTCTCTCTCCTCTCTCTCTCTCTCTCTGTCTCTCTCCCTCCCTCCCTCCTTCCCTCTGTGTCTCTGTGTCTCTGTGTGTTTGTGTTTGGGCTCACAATGCACATGCTAGGGAATTTATGACTCCAGTAAGCCACAAAGTTCTGTGCAACCCCCTTTATCCTATATTAGCACCCATTTGACTCACAGTAGGGAAGAACAGTGGAAATTTCACAGACAAGCAAATAGTTCTTGGCAGTTTCAAACCGGAAGCAAGTGCACTGCCAAAAGCCTTCTGTTTACCACAGGAAACAAATGTTGTTACTGTTTCAATTCAAAAAAGCATCTTAAAAGCATCCTTTCAAAGAACATTGCTCCAACCGCTAATGTCTAATTAGATGTAAAGAAAATCTTTTGTTATTTTGGTTACACAGTTTAGACTTGGCTAATAACCAGAGATAAATAATAGTTTGCCCCTGCTGGCTTCTGCAGCAGCACTTTGGGCAGAGAATCATGCCCCTGGGTAGTCCAGACCCGTGAAAGGCTTTCTGCTCTCCTACTCTTGTCTTGGTACCTTGTACTTCACCATAATACCCCCTTCCTTCCATGTTTCACAGCATCTCTGCAGCATAAATAGTTACAAAAATAGTTTTAAAGGAACACCCTAGGTTTTCTTTTTTCTCCATTCGACATTTTGCACACTTTCAATTAGAATCTGCCATGAGTCTATTGGCTTCTCAGTCGTAATTGCTGTTCTGTTGAGGCTGAAGTAGACAGTGGTGGCTAAATGGAATGAAAACATTCTAGTCTGGCTGAGTGGGTTATACAATGGAGCTTATTTTTCTTACTCATTGTCAACCAACATAAAAACCCTCCCTTGTATTTTTCTTTACTTGGCATGTTGTTAACTTTCTTTGTTGTTTATATAAGCAACTCATTTTGTCTGCCCAGTGAATACCTTTTGAATTCTATCTATCTGGTGTTTAAGGATGAAGTGGATGGTAATGTATGACTTGCCATCATCCCAAACAGTAGATCAGGTATTACCTGCCGTAGAAGCAATGGATGCGCATCATTTTTGCACACAGCCAAGGGTTCAGGCTTTATTCTGACTTGATCACAGATTTCCATTTGGCCTTGAGCAAATCCCTTAGTGACCCTGTGCCAGCTAGCTATTTTTGTCTTATATATGATTGGCAGTCTCTCTGTAAGTCAACCAAAATACTATGCCTGACACATCTATAGGGAAATTAAATAATATTTTGTTAACTCAAATTTGATACTTGCATAGGCAAAATTGTGCAGATCATTTGATCCTTTGCCAGTTTGCACAGAATATTGGTTGGTGTCCAGTGGTTTGTGTCCCCTTTTAAGAATACATGTAGGGCACTATGTGCTAGTACTCAGTACTGTTTCTGTGTTGTCTTTGCAGAGTGGAGAGTGAAGTAGACTCCACTGTGCCTATTGTCCACATGAGCAACTGGAAGAGCACAGAGATTACACATCTCCACGGATGCCGCAGGGTTTGCTTTCCACCCAGGTTTAGAAGGCCACAGTGTAATGGTGGTTGTTTGTATAGTAATAGTTAGAGACTCAATTACTTAGTCCATTTATGTTGCTGCAATAAAATACTATAAAAGAAAACCACGTGTCTCTGGAGACCGAGAAGTTCAACATCAAAGCAGCTGAAGGTTTGTGTTTGCTTCGGGTCTGGCCTCCCCTGCCTTGGCTACACTTGACATGCTAACGCTGAAACAGACGCCCATGTCTGCAAGCCCATTTTCATGGCATCAGTTCATTTATGAAGTGATCCTTATAATTTAGGTGTGCAGAGAGTGCACACTTGGTCCAGGTACTTCCAGTTTATCGAACTGAATACTAACTCTTGGACACATCAGTTTGCTGAGGACAAAACTGTCAAATGATAGCAAGGATTGTACAAAATGTCCCATCCTCCTGCTAAATTTTCTTCCTAATATTCTCCTCCTGTGTCTAATAAATAAGGTCAAACCATCAATATAAATTTACTCAGCTAGAGACCTCTTGTGATTTTGCAATATCCTTTTAAATGTGGTTTCTTTTCCCTTGGTGCAGCAGCAAGCTGCTTCTTAATTAGGTGAAATAGTGAAGATATTACTAGACCCTGCTTGCTAATTTCACATTGCCTAATTATACAGTATGTTGTTTACTTCTGAAAGCTTGGATATGGTTGGTAATATTTACCCAACAAAGTACAATAGCCGTGGCAATTTACTTGTTGCAATAATAATGATTTAAAATTTAAAAAAAATCAGAGTGAATTGGATAATTTAAAGCTATCTTAATTGAATCTTATTTCATAAACACGTGTTTGCAAAACTGCCAGATGGAGGTAAAAATAATGTGTAAATTTAATGTTGCTTAGAGAGTGTGCTAGGTTAGGTAAGAAACGACTTGCAAATTAGACGGCATGACAAAGCCTCAAAGCTGTTTATCACCATTGTGAATTCTTTCTTCAGATGTGCTGAGGGATTCCCAAAGTCGTCATATCGAGATGTCAGGGAAAAGGCTTATGTCTTTTTAAATTTTAATATCTTTTAAAAATAAAGTTGGAAAAAAGTATCCTTTAATGTCACTCCTCCATTCCTTTCTGTGCTGGCAAATATTTTGTCAATATGACAGAAACTAACTATTGTCACCTGGGACAAGTCCCCCACAATGGAAGAACCTGCCTTAGATAAACCTGCGTGCATATTTGTCTGTTTTCTTAATTACTCATTAGTGCTACCTGTAGTTAGGGGGTGCACAGTCTTTATAACAAAAGTACCTGAGCTAGCCGGAAGTCCTGTAATGGTGTTCCTCTACACTTCCTGCTTAGTTCCAGACTCCAACCAAGTTCCTGCTTCAAGCTCCCACCCTGGCTTCCGTGGTTAATGGACTCTGAACTAAATAAATCATTCCCTCGCCCAAGTGGTTTTTGTCTGTGTTTTATCACAGCGACAGAGAGGCGAAGGAGACACCTTCATCAGTGGTGCAAGGAGCACCGAGGATGATTTCTAACTTGGTGTGGTTTTAAGACAGGGGTGTTTCTTGTTTGCAGGTTCTGCAGGTTCTCCATGCTGAGTTAGAGGTAGTCGCTAAGTGTAATAAAGGAGGCGCAGCCGTGACAGCCTCAGAAGCAACAGCAAGGGGCCCATGTTCCTGATGTGGCATCACATGAGATAGACAAGGCCAACCATGTCTGATGTCTGGTGTCTGTCCAACAGTACATCTCAGGTTTTGCAATTTTCAGTTTATACCTGCTGGGAAAGGGCAAATCAATTTTTCTTTCAAATATGTGTCACAGGGTTTATCAATTACACTCCGAGGCAGTCCCCATGGATAGAAGTAGTTGATCAACCCAAAATAGAGTCTGTGGTTTTTGATTACTTTATTTTTATTTGTTTATTTTTTGGCTCATTTTTTTTTGTTTTGATAGGTTTTTTTTTTAATCTTACTGTTTTTCTTTTTTTCTTTTTTTCTTTTTTTCTTTTTTACTTTCTTTCCTTCTTTCTTTCCTTCCTTCCTTCCTTCCTTCCTTCCTTCCTTCCTTCCTTCCTTCTTTCTTTCTTTCTTTCCTTTATCTTTCTTTTGACCGTCAAGATTTTTGTTTTATTTTATTTTATGAGAAAGATACATGGAGTTGTACGTCTAGAGTGATAGGAAGGACCTGGGAAGAGTTGGGGGAGGTAAAAAAATATGTTGTACTTTAAAAAAAATCATTTTTAAGATCTATATTATTAAGGCTGGGCATGGTGGTACATACCTTTGATCTGACCACTTCAGAGCCAGAGACAGTTGAATGTCTCTGATTTAAAGTGAAGGCTAACCTGGTCTACCTATGAAGTTCCAGTTCTATGGAGATATGGGGAACATAGTGAGATTCAATCTAATATATATATATATATATGTTAATATATATATATATAATATAATTTGTTATATGCATGCATAATATATTAAATGTATATATTATATTATATATAATAAATATATATTATTAAAGATAAAGAAAATAGTTCCGTTGATAGACTGTTGTGCAGCATGCACAAATTTGTAGTTTTGATTCTCAACATTGCATGAAACTGAGCATGATGCTATACCACTGATACTCTAGCAATTGAGAGGTCGAGGTATAAAAATCAAAATTTCAAAGTCATACTTAGCTATATATGGAGTTTGAGGCTAGCCTGGACTATATAGGATTCTTCTCAAAACAGAAATAAACATTTTAAATTAACTGATACATACATGTTATCATTATATACAAGATAATATTTTAAAATATAATAAGTATGCAATTTTTAATGACTAAGCCTATCCAATTAATATATACATTGCCTAAAATTTTTGTGGGTGGAACACAAACACTTTGTGATCCCACTCACATGTGGACTCTATCCCAATGCCACCTTACTTGGTATACTTATGCCTTTCTTTTATAGTGACATTCTCATTTATTCCTTGAAAATTGGTGATACCTCCCAGATGGGAGTGGGTCTCTATCAGTCAGATTGTGGCCTTTTGTGCTAGGATCTTTGACAGAATGGATTATCAAGGCCGTGAGATTCTTTGCTGCCCTTGGGTGTTCAAAATTTGAAATGAGGACATGAACATGAGTTGTGGCCATTAATACTGGGGTACAGGGACCCTGCAGCAGTTGCTCTTTCTCTTGACCCTAATTTATGTGTTTTTTTTAATTCACCTGGTTTTTCGACTACTGTTAAATTTCCAGCCTTTTCCTCCCCTTTTATGTGTGAACCTCAATATTCATGTATTTGTAGACACTAACATCTTCATTGCTATATAATAACCGCAACAACTACTGCTCTTAACATAGGCAACCATTGACTTCTATTACATTTAACATCATATATTTCATTCCGTATTATATAATCTTATAAAATAGACATTATCATTGTTGCTATCTCTCAGTTGCAGAGGTTAAGAAATTCAATTAAGACCGAACTTGCAATCAAGATTAACCAAATTTAGCTTTTTATATGGTGATATTGGTCACGTTCCTTTAATTTGAGCTGCTCATGCCACTAAATGTGTGGAAAATATTGGCATAAAAATGAGAAAAATAATAAGGTTTTGTGTTTTGTTAGAGACTTATATGAGTATGGACCTGAGGGAGATGGCCCAGGTAATTTGAATGCAAAATGCAACATTTTATCAGTTGCTGGGGAGAGAATCTTGACCATAAGGTTTGCAAGCCTGGGAATAAGTTACTGAAGGGATAGTAAAATTAAAAGTTCTAATAAAATATTAAATAACTATTCATATGGAGCAGTTTATATAGACTTTAATGTGAAAACAGGGAATTGGATTGAATTTAGCCTTGAAAACGGCTGTGGACTCTAATGGGTGTAAAAAATTTAGTAGCTCATAAAATGTTTTTTTCTCTCCACAAGGAGATACACAGCTTGTAAAATTACAAATATCTAAATTATTATTATTATTTTACTCCAAGCATCAGTGATCAGAATTCATACCTGATTATAAAGACTGGAGTCAAGAATATTTAGAATTTCATTGCAAATACATGAATTAATATAGAAGGATTTTGATTTCATAAATTGTCGAATATGACCCCAAACTGGAGATAAATTCTTTCTTTCAAACAATATAATATAGGTTTTTAAATTCCAGAGATGTAACGTTGATTTTGATTCAGCTCTTTATGTTTAAGATAGTCAACACCAGTGTAGAAACATTGTTGTGGTTATTTTTAGGTCAATAGTTAATAGTCCTTATAACTTTTCGGATATCTTTACTATTATGTTTCCTCCTTCTTCTGTATTTATTTTCCTCTGATTTCTCCAATGAAGGCACCCCATATCCTCATTTACTGCATCAAGTCTCTTATACCTTGCTAGTCCTTTTCCTACTGCAGCTCCCTTTTCGGTATTGGCCCTTTTACCTTGCTGGTTTCAGTGGTACCTCCCATTTCAACATGAAGACTTGGAGCTAAGACCGACAGAGAAGAGAACATGTGGAATCTGTTTCTGGGTCTAACTCACCTCCCTCAAATGATCTCTTCTTGTTCCATACATTTCACATGAAATTTTCATGAATTCATTTTTTTATTTACATCTGAGTAGCAGTCCATAATGTACCACAGTCTCATTATCATTTTATAAAATGAAGAACATTAATATTGTTTCATTCCCTAGATATGGATAGTCAATAGAGCCATGATGAACGTAGCTGAGCAACTAACTGGGGTATAATTTTGACTACGATGTTGGTCTTTGGGTATATGTTGAAAGTGATATACCTGAGCCCATGTTAGATCTTTTTAGTGGCCAGTATTTCTACCAGCTACGATGCTATGAACCACAAGAAAGCCTAACATGACAAAATAACTCAAAGGTAGCATTTATACCTAGTTGTTATCCAACAACGTTCTAACTTAACTTAATGCTCACTCAACAACAGGGAAACTATCTCTGATCCTGGATTCCTAATCAATTATCTAGGCCTAGGGAAGTAATGGATCTTGAACAAGAATTATAACTGCTATTTTCCTAAATCAGCATAATTATTAACTACTTTCTAAATATTTTTTCTTATATACACACAGGTAAGTATACCCCTCATCCCTCATTATGGAAACATTTCCTTAAAATAGATACAGAATATTATTAAAAAATTCATAGCAGGTCAAAATGCAGCATTATAGAACCCAGTCACAACTAACAATTGTATAAAACTACTCCTGTATGTAAGGTTCAGGAATCACTGCTATATGGGAGGATGTATGTGAGATCCAGAGGAATAAGAAATGTGCTTTTAAATTGCATATACTAGAAATGTCAGAGAGGTTATAGCCATAAATTTTCTTTATCATAGCCGGCTAAACATGACCTAATCAAGATGGTTCCCATAGACATACCAACATGGAAGACAAAAGCTTATGAAGCTTTAACTCAACCCTAGACAAAGAACTGTAAGCAACTAAGGAATGCTGAAAGTTGGAGAAACAATCTTCCCTAAGATTTGGTTACCTAACACCTAGTAGTTAGCACTGAGAACATGTACATGCAAATAAGATTACATGTACTGAGTGAACAGGTTGTATTTATATAGTATGAATAGGTACTTATCTATCTGTCTGTCTATCTATCTACCTATCTATCTATCTATTCCTATGTATCTCTATATAGTTATATCTCAACAATTAAGAAAAAATAGACTATAAATTTTAGGAAAGTACAATGGAGGATGAATGGGAGGATTTAGAGAGAGGAATGGGGAAAATTATATATACATATATATGTGTGTGTGTGTGTGTGTGTGTGTGTGTAGGTATGAATGTAAGTACACAAAAAGAAAGATAATGATATTCCCAGGAAGAAGCTGAAATTAACAAAAAATAACTTATTTTCCTGTTTGCATGTTTGCTAAACTTGTAGAAGAAATTTATTGTCATTGAGATAGTGATACTATAAGTAGAAATAGAATGGGGCATTCAGTGCTGCATCAGGCATTTACAATGGAAATGACCATGTGAACATGGATAGGGTTGTGTTCTGCTAATCTTAAGGCACAGAACTTCTGTAGCTAACAAACTGAAAACCCCAAATGAATGATAAATTCTCCTTCAACTTCAGTTTAAGTCTTTAATGAATTTCCACGGAGGTGCACTGCTGCTCACGTTGAGTTCAGAAATGACATTAAATATTAGCACATGATTTCAAAGCGAGTCTCAACAAACATCATATATGGGTACATGATTATTTTTTCTAGTCTATTTACTTTAACCTAAACTTTATAAACTGAAGTTGAATATACATTTAAATAAGTGCCCAAAGACAAGTGTATAATTCAATGACTTTCATAGTAAACTTCCTGCATAAACAGCATCCCGACCCCCCCCCCCAAAAAAAAACAGAAAAAAAGAAAAAAAAAAAAAAGAAAAAAAAACTTTTCTAGAGCCTCAAAAGTTTGTCATTCTTCACCTTTCCAATCAGCACAGGCTTCTAAAGCATGCCCTGGCTTCTAATTTTTATATGGATTTTACATGATTTTAGGGTACTTTTAATGGGATAATTTAGTTTTTCTCATTTTGTATATGGCTTATTTTAGTCCTGAGAACCATATTCCTGAAATTAATCCATATTGCTGAATGTACCATTGTCTCTTAGTCTACACTGCATTCTGAAATTCTGCTGTAATAGTTCTGTTCCGTTGCTATTGGTTGACACTATTTCCAGTTTGGGGATTTTATGGATCATGCTGACATTAAGAGACTATACCATCAATTATGAGAACTTAGAGAACACATATCTGTAGTTTATATGCAAAGAAGGAAATATCAGGAGAACACAGTTTACATATGTAGCAGAAATTTGCAGGGTGATTATTACAAATTACACTCCTCAGAAACATAAAAAGAGACAGAGGACCACACGTTGTACAGCCCCTTAGTTTCTTTGTCACTCTGAGTGTGCCACACTCCTGACTATACTACCACAGTGTAGAACACAGTGTTTGGTAATATATATTTCTATTGTGTAAAATCATTATTCGGATGTAGGTTTGAAACACTTTATTACCCTAGAAAACCACCCTTTCCCACTAGCAGCTGTTCTCCATTTCTCTCTTTTAATTTAATCTCAACTTTTGCGGATTTCAGACAGAGGCTCTGTGTTTGCCTCCTTTGCATTCTCCCTCATTATTTCTTTTACAAAGAATATGTAAGATACTTTTATTAATTAAATCTCTCAATTTGTGTTCTCTGGTGTCTGGATTTTTTTTTTATTTTCTTCTTTTTATTAGAAATATATTCTTTTGTTATGTGATATATCCTGATTACAGTTTCACCTCACAGATTATTTCCAGTTCCCCTCCCATCCAGATCCACTCTCTTTCTGTCTCTTATTTAAACAGGTCAGGCTTCTAAGAGATATTGTCAAAACAAAACAAAATGCAAAAGTAAGTTAAAACAAAAACGATCACATCGAAGTTGGACAAGACAAGCCAACAGAGAGGAATGAGCAGAAGAAAAGGCACAAGAACCGAAGACCCAATCATTCACAGTCAGGACTCCAGACAACCAAGTAACTCTATTAAAAATGGGGTACAGAGCTAAACACAGAATTCTCAATTTAGGAATATCAAATGGCCACGAAGCAAGTAGAGAAATGTTCGATGTCCTTAGTCATCAGGAAAATACAATTTCAAACAACCCTGAGATTGCACCTCGCAGAACTCAGGTAACAGCAGAAGCTGGTGAGGATGTGGAGAAAGAGGAACACTCTTCCATTGTTAGTGGGATTTCAAGCTGGTTAAACCACTCTGGAAATCAGTCTAGTTGTTCCTCAGAAAATTGGACATAGTACTACCTGAGGACACAGCTATACCACTCCTGGGAATATACCCAAAAGATGCTCCAACATCTAACAAGGATGCATGCTCCACCATGTTCGTAGTAGCATTATTTATAATAGCTGGAAGCTGGAAAGAACCTGGGTGTCCTTCAGCAGAGGAATAGATAGAGAAATATGGTACATTTACACAATGGAGTACTGCTCCACTATTAAAAACAATTACTTCATGAAATTCTTAGGCAAATAGATGGAACTCATCCTGAGTGAGGTAACCCAGACATAAAAGAACATACATGGTATGCACTCACTGATTCGCGGATGTTAGCTCAAAACCTCAGAACAGCCAAGATATAATTCACATACCATATGAAGTTCAAGAAGAAGAAAGACCAAAATGTAGATGCTTCAGCGCTTCTTAGAAGAGGAACAAAATACTCGAAATAGGAAATACAGGGACAATGAATGGAGCAGAGACTGAAGGAAAGGCCATCCAGACACTGCCCCACCTGGGGATACATTACTTATACAGCTACCAAACCCAGTCACTATTACTAATGCCAAAAAGTGTTTGCTGACAGGAGCCTAATATGGATGTCCCCCCAGAGGCTCTGCTTTACTGATACAGATTAAGATGCTTGCAGCTAACTGTCCGATTGAGTATGGGTACCACAATGGGGGAGTTAGAGAAAGGATTGAAGGAGCTGAGGGCGTTTACAACCTCTTAGGAAGAATAACAATATCAACCAAACAGATCCCCTAGAGCTCCCAGGGACTAAAACACAAACCAAAGAGTGCACATGGAGCGACCCATGGCTCCTGCTGCATTTGTAGGAAAGGATGGCATAGTCAGGCATCAATAGGAGGTGAAGCCTTTGGTCCTGTGAAGACTCAGTTCGCCAGTGTAGGGGCATGCCAGGGTATTGAGGGTAGGTAGAAGGAAGAGCATGCTTATAGAAGCATGGAAAGGGTGCATGGGAGAGGGGAGAACAAGGGAAGGGGGCATGGGGAACTGGGGAAGATGATAACATTTGACATGTAAATGCATGAACTTTCCAATAGAAAAAGCAAACCACACTATATGTGCAGAGAATCTGGTACAGACCCAAGAGGCTCTATGTATGCTGATTCCTGTTTTATGAGTTCGTCTGAATGTTGCACAGTTGATTTAGAGGATAATGTTCTCCTTGTGTCTTCAATGCTCCCGGGCTGTTACATTCCTTCTACTGCCTCTTCCTTGGGGTTTCCTGAGCAGTGATGGAAGCATCCCATTTAGAGCTATCAAAGATAACTGGCTCCATTTAATTTATGGCTGTGGGTCTCCGTTCTCATCTGTCATAGGAGCAAGCTCCTCTTTTGATTGCTGAATAAGGCACTGATCTATTGGTATAGCCATATATCTTTAGAAGTCATTTCATTGCTACCTTTTAAAAAAGGCCAGTAGTATTTGTTTTTACTCTAGGTCTCTGAGCTATCTCACAATTATTGTAAGTATTAATGACACTGCCTGTGAGGAGCTAGAAGGCCTTGTAGTAGAGTTTCCACACCACTCATAGGTTCGAAGGGACACAAGAGTAACACCCAGAACAAAATTCAAACAACATGAAATCCCCAGGACACACAGAGAGAAACAGCCAGTGTAGTTTGTTATAACCACACAGAGTTACATAAAACCTAAGAGTTTTATGAAACTCCAAAGGGTTTTCCAGCTCCTCACTGGGCTTATTGTTACTTACAATCCTAGTGATTGATATTTTTCAAGCATTGCTGCTGGAACAGATTAATGATTCATCAGAATGTACTTAGAGATGTATATTTTTAGGGATGTCCACCACTCTTGGAAAGAATTTGGAGATAGAGATTGTTAGTAAAGTTAGGTTACAATGTTTTTGCCAGGGGCTTTGATGTTGAAAATCTTAGGGAACAACTTCAAGTTAGAAAGGCACACTTTAAATAACTGATCTAGGGACTTTAAGGTCAGTAAAGAAGAACAGTGGGAGCCCACCTAGTACTAGCTGAATTGTTCCTCTGGCTAAAGTTATGCTAGTAATAAGGGTGATGATTAATTTCTTGGACCCATTGTTGCCCACAGCTTCCTGATATGATTTAATAAGAATTGTTAATGAGTAGATGTGCACCTTGAGGATTTAAAGTAGAAACGACTGGTTGTTGTTTTTTTTTTTTTTGTATAAAAGATTAAATTAAGAGTCTTTTAAGACTTTTATACTATTAGTTTATAAGATAAATAATAAAATAGCTGATATTTTCTTTGTAATTGAAAATTTCAGCCTGCCAGTGAGAGAATCCAGCTGAGAAAATTACTTTGCTTACTTACACTTTGTTAACATATAACAAGTTGCTTAGTTACAAATGTATGTGGTTCTTGAGAATCATTTTTTATCCATAATACATAAAACATTTGATCACAAGAAGGTATTAGCAAGCATGTTTTTTTCTTGCTTATACTCATTTTAAAATAAAAGAAAATTAAAGAAAGATAAAATGTAACCACATTATGAATTTTTGTATCACTTAAAAGATTTTGCTGGGATATATAAGCTATGTGAGATAAAATAAAGTGTTTGGAGCTTTGCTCTATCCACTAAATGTATGTGTGTGTGTATGTATGTATGTGTGTGTGTATGTTTGTGTGTGTATGTGTGTGTGTGTGTGTGTGTGTGTGTGTGTGTACATGCATATGTGAAGTGTTTGGAGCTTATTAATGCTTGCTTTACTCACCAAGTGTGTGTGTGTGTGTGTGTGTGTTTGCAAGAGAGAGAGAGAGGGAGGAGTGAGAGAGAGAGAGAGAGAGAGAGAGAGAGAGAGAGAGAGAGAGAGAGAGAGAATTTCACTGGCCCCAGGGACTTTCTTTGTGACCCCAGAAAATCAAATTTGTTCCCTTAGAGAAAAGCCTGTGATCAACTACTGTGATAAACTGCTATGCCTAGCTTCAGTTTACCCTGACCTGTGGAAGCTGACCTTCAACAATCCCAAATCTAGCTCTTTCTCTCTCTATCTCTGTCTCTCTTTCTCTCTGTTTCTGTCTCTCTGTCTCTGTCTCTGTCTCTCTGTCTCTCTGTCTCTGTCTCTGTCTCTGTCTCTCTCTCTCTCTCTCTCTCTCTCTCTCTCTCTCTCTCTCTCTCTCTCTCTCTCTCTCTCTTCTCTCTCCACATTCCTCCTCCTCCCCACCTGATCTTTCTGTGCCAACTCTCAATACCCCCATTTGCCCACATCTATTTCCCCTCCCTGGAAGACACATGTGACCCACAGCCCCTTCTCCAGTCCCTTCCTCTATACCCAACCTTTCTAGGTCTTCAGACTGTGACTCCAGTATAATTCATTTAATGGTCAACATACAGATATAAGCAAATACATACCATTTTTATCTTTCTGGGTCTAAGTTGCTTCACTCAGAATGACTTTTTTTTTTGTTTCCATCCATTTGCTTGCAAATTTCATGATATCATTTTGTTAAGAGCTGAGTAATACTCCATTTTGTACATGTACTACATTTTCTTTAGTGAGTCTTTTGTGGAGCTACATCGAGGCTGTTTATAATTTCTGGCTATTGTGCATATAGCAGCAATGGATATGATTGAAAATATCTGTGTGGTAAGGTGAAGTTCGCTTTAGGTATATGCTTAATAGTGATATCATTAGATTTTGAGGAGGATCCTGCCCCACCTTGTTGATGTTTGGTACACAGGTGTTAATTGCAAAGTCCTCTTGATATATTGTTCCTTGGATGAATATGTAGTGTCCTTCCCTATTTCTTCTGACTAGGTTTACATTGAAGTCTATTTGGTTAGATATTAAAAGTGCTACATCATCTTGCCTTGTTGGCCAATTTGCTTGGCATTTCTTTATATGTTTACCCTAAGGTGATATTTATTCTTTTTGGGTTGATGTTAAGATTGGACAGAAGAGAGGTAGGTGGGGAAAAGGCTAGGAAAACAAAAGGAGGAGGGGAGGAGAGATTCTGGGAGGAATGGAGATGGAGGCAGAAGTGTGTTTCTCTTGATGCATCTCTAGCTTGACGAGGTTGTCATTATTTATTCTAAGGGTTTTATATGGGTCTTTTATCTCATATAGATGGGCAGTTTATATCTTTGTTCACTGGTTGTAAGCTTTTTTGTGTAGAGGGTTTGTGGATTGAAAATTTAATATATAAACCTGTTTAATAAGTTACTGGACTTTGGAGCCATGTTTGTGCTGGGCAGTGGAGAAAAGGAACATGCCAATGTGGTCTTATCCACCCAGGACAGAAGCATCAGGGTGGGTAGAGTGAATCGCCTGGGAAGGGAACTTCATGGAGAGGGCAACATGTGGACCATGTGACAATACTTGATATTAAGTTATATGTCTTGGGTGTAACAGAAGAATGGAGCTTGATTTTATACCTGTTCTGTTATTCTGTTTCATTTGTTGGGGTTTGGAGACCATTGACATTGAGAGATATTAAAGAACAGTATTTAATTTTGTTTTTGTTGCTGGTGATGATGGTGGTGGTGGTGGTTCTGTGTGTGTGTGTGTGTGTGTGTGTGTGTGTTTAACCTTTTATGATTTCCTAGTTGAGATTATTTATTCTCTGTGTTTTGTTGGGTGATGTTTCCCTTTTAGCACTTTCTGTGGGGCTAGGATTGTAGATAAACATTGCTTAATTTTAGTTTTATTATGGAGATTGTTATTTTTCCACCAATTATTATTGAAATGTTTGCTGAATATAGTAGTCTGAGTGAGCATCTGTGGTCTCTTAGAATCTATAAAACATTTGTCTAGGTCCTCTGGCTTTAAGAGTCTATATTGAGCACTCAGATGTTATTTAATAGGTCAGCCTTCATACATGCACTTTGTTTCTTCCCATTGAAGCTTTTAATCTTACCTTTTGAGCATGTTTAATATTTTGATGATAATGTGCTAAGAGGACTTTCTTTTTTGGTCCAGTCTGTTTGATGTTCTGTATGTTTCTTGTACATTAATATGTATCTCCTCCTTTAGGTTATGGGAAATTTCTTCTATGATTTTGTTGTAAATATTTTCTGTGCCTTTGACTTTGGTTTCTTTTTTTTAATGTACAGATTATAAGCATTTATGCATAAAAGTATGCGAATACATTTTTGTCAGTACTTGATTTTTTTAATGGTTTGGTAGTATGCAATTAAGTCTTACTAGTTACAATGAGCATAAAGTACATGTAAAACAAGATGTAACCTGGAAATAGTCAAAGTTTTCTTGAAGTGTACAGATTAAGCATAATGGTTTTTCCTTTCCTTTTCTTTTTTTTTGGGGGGGTGTTTTGTTTTTCTTGAACTTCATATAGTCTGTGAGTTGTTTCTGGGGTGTTCAGAGATTTCTGGGGTTAGTATCCAATTATCAGTGACTGCATATTATGTCTGTACTTTTGTGACTGGGTTATCTCACTCAAGAGGATATTCTCTAGATGCATCCATTTTCTTAAGAATTTCATAAAGTCATTGTTTCTGATGGCTGAGTAGGACTCTATTGTGTAAGTATACCACAATTTTTGTATCCATTAATCTATTGAAGAAAATCTGGATTCTTGCCAGCTTCTGGCTATAATAAAAAGGGCTGCTATGAACATTGTGGTGCATGTATCTTGGTTCTGGGTTAGAGTTTCACTGGGGTATAAGCCCAGAAGTGGAATAACTGGGTCTTCAGGTAGTACTATGTCCAATTATCTGAGGAATCACCAGACTGATTTCCAGAGTGGTTGTATCAGTTTACAACTGCACCAACAGTGGAGGAGTGTTCCTCTTTCTCCATATCCTTTTCAGCATCAGCAGTCATCTGAATATTTGATCTTAGCCAATCTGACTTGTGTGAGGTGGAATCTCAGGGTTGTTTTGATTTGCATTTCCCGAATGGTTAATGATGTTGAGCACTTCCTTAGATGCTTCTCAGCCATTTGATATTCCTCAATTGAGAACTTTTTGTTCAGCTCTGTACCCAATTTTTTAATAGGGTTGTTTTATTTTCTGGTGCCTAACTACTTGAGTTATTTGTATACCTTGGATATTAGGCCTGTATCTGATATGTGGTTGGTAAACATCTTTTCCCAATCTGTTGGCTGCCATTTTGTTTTCTTGGCAGTGTCCTTAGTGTTACAGAAACTTTGCAATCTCATTAAGTCCCATTTGTTAATCTTTGACCTTAGAGCACGAGCCATTGGTGTTCTGTTCAGGAAATTTTCTCCTGTGCCTATATGTTCTAAGGTTTTCCTTACTTTCTCTTATAATAGTTTCAGTGTACCTGGTTTAATGTGGAGATCTTTGATCCAATTGCTCTTGAGCTTTGTACAAGGAGAGAAGAAAGGGTCTATTTTCATTCTTCTGCATGTTTAGAGCCAATTGAACTAACACCATTTGTTTAATAGGCTGTCCTTTTTCCATTGAATGTTTACAGATCCTTTGTGAAAAATCAAGTGACCATGTACATGAGGGCTCATTTCTGGAACTTCTATTCTATTACATTCATCCATGTGCCTATCTCTTTATCAGTACCATACAGTTTATAGCACAATTGACTTGTAATATAACTTGATGTCAGGGATGGTGATTCAGGTGGAAATTTTCTTGTTATTGAGGATGGATTTCACTATTTTAGGTCTTTTGCTATTCCAGATGAAATTGCACATTGATCTTTCCAACTCAATGAAGAACTGGGTTGGAATTTTGATGGGGATTGCATTGAATCAGTAGATTGCTTTTGGTAAGATGGCCATTTTTTTCAATGTTGATCTTTCCAATCCATGAGCATGGGAGATCTTTCCATTTTCTGAGATCTTCAATTTTCTTCTTTAGAGATTTGAAGTTCTTGTCATACAGGTCCTTCACTTGCTTAGTTAGAATCACACCAAGTTACTTCATATTGTTTGTGACTATTGTGAAGGGTATCCTTTCACTAATTTCTTTTTCTACATGTTTGTCCTTTGAGTAGAGGAAGGCTACTGATACATTTGAGTTAATTTTATATCCAGGCACTTTGCTGAACATGTTATCAGCTGTAGAAATTCTCAGGTGGAATTTTTGGGCACACTTACATACACTATTATGTCATCTGCTAATGATGATGTTATTACTTCTGTCTTTCCAATTTTTATCCCTTTGATTACCTTTTGCTGTCTAATTGCTCTGGCCAGGACTTCCAGTACTATGTTGAATAGGTAGGGGGAGAATGGGCAGCCTTGTCTAGTCCCCAATTGTAGTGGGATTGCTTCAAGTTTCTCACTGTTAAGTTTAATCTTGGCTATTGATTTGCTGTATATTGCTTTTATTATGTTTAGATCTAGGCCTTATAATCCTGTTGTTTCCAAGACTTTCAACATGAAGGGGTGCTGAATTTTGTCAAATGCTTTCTCAGCATCTAATGAGATGGCCATATAGTTTTTTTCTTTGAGTTTGTTTATATGGTGGATTAACTTGATGGATTTCCATATATTAAGCCATCCCTGCATCCCAGGGATGATGCCTACTTGATCATGGTGAATGATTGTTTTGATGTGTTGTTTTGATTTGGTTCGCAAGAATTTTGTTGAGTGTTTTCCCATCAATGTTTATAAGTGAGATTCGTCTGAAGTTCTCTTTCATTGTAGCATCTTTATGTGGTTTAGGAACAAGGGTTTTTGTGGCCTCTAAAAATGAGTTTGGTAGTGTTCCATCTTACTCTATTTTGTGTAATAGTTTGGAGAGTGTTTGGTATTAGTTTGTCAATAAATGTCTGATAGAATTCTGCACTGAACCCATCTGGACCTGGCCATTTTTTTGGTTGGGAAGCTCTTGATGACTGTTTCTATTTCTTTAGGTGTTATGGGATAAATTAGATGGTTTACCTGGTCCTTGTTTAACTTTAGTATCTGGTATCTGTCTATGAATTCATCCATTTCCTTCAGACTTTCCAGCTTTGTTGAGTATAGGCTTTTGTAGTAGGATCTGATGATTTCTTGAATTCCCTCAGTTTCAGTTGTTATGCCTCCACTTTCATTTCTGATTTAGTTAATTTGGATACTCTCTCTTTGCCCTCTAGTTAGTCTGGCTAAGGGTTTATCCATCTTACTAATTTTCTCCCAGAACCAGCTCTTGGTTTTGTTGATTCCTTCAATGATTTTTTCTTTGTTTGTTTTTATTTGGTCAATTATTGCTCTAAGTTTGATTATTTCTTGCCATCTACTACTCTTGGGTGTATCTGCTTCCTTTTGTTCTAAAGCTTTTACATGTGCTGTCAAGTTGGTAGTGTATGCTCTCTCCAGTTTCCTTTGAAGCACTCAGAGCTATGAGTTTCCTTCTCCAAAATGCTTTAATTGCATCCCATATGCGTGGGTATATTGTGTTTTTCTTTTTACTAAATTCTAGAAAATTCATAATTTATTTCTTTATTTCTTTTTTGACTATGGTAACCTTTAATAGAGCATTGTTAAGTTTACATGTGTATATGGGCTTTTTGTTGTCATTGTTGTTATTAAAGACAAATCTTATTCCATGGTGATCTGATAGGAAGCATGTGAATATTTCAATCTTATCATATTTATTGAGGCTTGTTTTATGATTAATTATATGGTCAATTTTGGAGAAGGTGCCCTGAGGTGCTTTTAGGGTAAAATGTTAGGTGCCTATTAACTCCAATTGGTTCATACCCTCTGCTTCTTTCACTGTGTCTTCTTTCAGTTTCTGTTTCCATGATTTGTCCATTGATAAGAGTATGGTGTTGAGGTGTCCCACTATTATTGTGTGGGGTGCAATGTATTTTTTGAGCTTTAGTAGGGTTTCTTTTATGAATATAGGTTTTCTTGTATTTGAAGCATATATGTAAAGGATTGAGAGTTTCTCCTGACACATTTTTCCTGTAATGAGTAAAAAGTGTCCATTTTATATTATTTGATAACTTTTGGTTGAAAATCTACTTTATTCGAAATTAGATTGGCCACTTCATCTTGCTTTTTGGGACTGATTTTTGGAAGGTTTTTTCCCAAACTTTTACTTTGAGATAGTGTCTGTCTTTGTTTCTGAGATGAGTTTCCTGTATGCAGCAAAAGGGTGGATTCTGTCTAAATATCCATTCTGATAGCCTATATCTTTTTATTGGGGAATTGAGTCCATTTATGTTAACAGATATTAAGGAATAATGGTTGCTGTTTCCTGCTATTTTTGCTTTCAGAGTTAGAATTGTGCCAATGTGTCTTTCTTCTTTTGGTTTTCTTGCTTAGGTATTATCTTGTTTTTACGAGGATGTAGTTTCCCTTTTTGTATTGGGTTTTCCACCCATTATTCATTGTAGTGCTGTGTTTTTGATCAGATATTGTGTGAATTTAGTTTTTTCTTGGAATACCTTGGTCTCTCCATCTATGGTGATTGAGAGTTTTGCTGGATATAGCAGCTTGGGCTGACAATTGTGTTCTCTTAGGGTCTGCATGATGTCTCTCCAGGATCTTCTAGCTTTCATAGTCTCTGTTGAGAAGTCGGGTGTGATTCTGATTGCTTTGCCTATATATGCTACATGACCTTTTTCCTTACTGCTTTTAGTATTCTTTCTTTGTTTTGGGCACTTGGCGTTTTGACTATTATGCATTGGCAGGAATTTCTTTTCTGGGCCACTCTATTTGTAGTTCTATAGCCTTATTTTATCCCCATGGTCCTCTCATTCTTAAGGGTAGGGAAATTTTCTTCTATGATTTTGTTGAATATATTTACTGTGCCTCTTAGTTGATATTCTTTGCCCTTTTCTATTCCTATTATCCTTAGGTTTGGTCTTCTCGTTGTGTCCTGGATCTCCTGGACATTTTGGGTTAGGAGCTTTTTGGCTGTTGCATCGTCTCTGACTCTTTTGTCTATGTTTTCAATGCTGTCTTCTGCCCGAGATTCTCTCTTCCATCTCTTGTAGTCTGTTGGAGATGCTTGCATATGTGACTCCTCATTTCTATTTTAGGTTTTCTGCCTCCAGGTTTGTCTCTTTTAGTGTTTTCTTTATTGTTTCCATTTCCATTTTAAATTACTTCTTCAATTCCTCACCTCTTTGATTCCATTTTCCTCTAATTCTTTGATTTCTTTGAGTGTTTTTCTCGTTTCCTTTTTAAAAGCTTCTATTTCTTTATGGATTTCTTCCTGTTCTTGTTTAATGATTTCTATCATCATCTTGAGGTATGATTTCGGTTCTGAGTCTTCTTATTCTGGAGGGTTTTGCATTCTGCTGTTTGCTGTGATGGGAGAGCTTGGTTCTGGTGTTGCCAGGTTGTCTTGGTTTCCCTTGGGTAAGTTCTTTCGCTTTCCTCTTGCCATCTTGTTTTCTGTGATTATATGTGTTCTTGTTGCCATTGATTTGTTCCTATCTCTCCAGTGTACCTGTCCTGTGTCACTGAATCTCTGGTGTTCCCGGCGGCTAAAGTACTAAGCTTTGTTCTGCACGCAAGGGCCCTCTGGTTGGAAACCAAGTCCCTATGGTAGAGTTCCTGTTCCCCTGAACCAGCTGGGGAGGGGTTCTTTCAGGGCACTCGGCCCAGACCTCTCTGTGCCCCTGTTCCTGTCAGGGCAGTGTCTCTATGCCTGTGTTCCTGGATCTCCGCTGTTCCTCTTGGCAGATGGCCTGACCACCTATTCTGCACGCACCGGCCTGCTAGGTGAAAACAGAGACCCTAAGGCAGAGTTCCTGCTCCCCTGAACCAATGGGCGGGGGCACGCTTTCTGGGGGCTTGGCCCAGATCTCTCTCTGCTACTTGCAGGGCAGTCTCACCAGGCCCGTGTTCCTGGAGCTCAGCTGTTTCTGGTGGTGGATTCCCTGAGTGCCTGTTCTGCACACTTGTGCCCTGCCGGGTAGAAACCGAAACCCTATGGCAGAGTTCCTCCTCCCCTGAACCAATCGACTGTGGTTTCTTATTCTTCTTCTATACCTGTTATTCTTAAATTTCATCTTTTCCTAGTGCTCTAGATTTCCTGTATGTTTTGTTTCCTGAGTTGTTTTGACTCATCATTTGATTGACCACGTATACCTTTATTATCCTGTTTCAATACTTCAGGGGCTCTTTACCAACTCTGTATTCATTTTATTTGACGTGACTCTGAGGTTCTTTACTTTCTTCTTTTTTCTTTCTTTCTGTTTTTCTATTTTTACTTTCAGGGCTTGAACCCCACCCCCTCACTGTTTGTTTTTTCTTTGATATCTCTAAGGGGTTGATTTATTTCCTCTTTACGGACCTCTATCATCTTCTATCACACTCATATTGGCTGTTCTAACGTTTTCTTTTCTTTTCCCTTAGCTATTTTGGAATATTCAGAACCTGCTGTGGTCGGGTTGCTTAGTTCCAGTGGAGACACATTGTCCTAAATATGATTGTTTGTATTTTTACACTGGCATCCAGGCATCTGGGATTAGAAGATTATAGCTCTAGGTTCTGGTTTTATCTTTGTTGGATTGGTGTTTTGTTTCTTAATTTCTATTTCTTTGGGTATTAGGAGAGTTTGGTGGCTTTGTGTTGCCTGATGGAGATTTTCTGTGAATCTGAGAGGTGTGGCTATTTGTGGGTTTCAGGGACTATATGTTCCTGGGTATTGGGGAATGACTTAAAAATGGGATTAGGATAGAGTCTGAAGGGGTTCACAGGAGGAAGGTGAGGAGAGTGTCCCACTATAATATGCTTACTTTGTCTCATTGCAATTAGGACAAAGAGTGAAGAGAAGTTTACCGGTGTGGGAGATACGGATGAGACTGCGGGGCTTCACCTGGATGAATGGAAGAAAAAGTAAAGATCTGAAGCTAGCTACCTACCATATTCTGTGACAAGAGTGGATTGCGAGTTAGCAAATAGTGTCTGATGAAATTGGAGGCTGGTCAAAAGCAAAGAGTAGGGGAAAGGAGATTAGGGGTGAAAGATCTGAGGGATTTCTTAGAGATCAAGATCCACAGGTGTTTTGCTGCAGAGCTGGGAAGCAAACTAGGGGATGGTATCTGGAGGAAAATCTGTAGGTAGCCTGGCAGGAGTGGCCTATGTGTCACCAGGAAGTGCCTGCTGGAGTTGGGGGATGGGATAAAGCAACAAGTGAGTGGAAAAAAAAATTAGGAGGGCAAAGTCTGTGGAATCCACAAGAGATGGAGGGGGTAAGAGGGAGAAAGACTACAGCAGGTGTTTGAACAGATAGGCAATCGACTGGAAATTACTTTTGGAGGAGAGAAGGGAGTAGAAATCTTCAGTTATCTTACCTGTTTCCTGGGCTTGTTCAAGTGGTGCATTTCCAGCCTGCCATTTTTGGATGCTGTGATATTGGGACAAGTTGGGAGAAGGAGGAGAAGACCTTTGTGATTCACTGGAAATGGGACCGGAGAGGAAAGAAGATTACAACAGGTGTTCTGCTACAGGGTTAGAGATGAGACATGAGAATTAGATTTGGAGGCACAGGAGTGGTGAAAATTTGCAGTTGCTTCTTTGTTTCCCTGGTCCAAGTTCATCCATGTAGTGTCAGAAATCAATATTCAATAAATACGCTTTCATTATATGTTTACACCATACTGTATCACCTGTGTATGCATGGATGAGCATTCTGCTTGTCTTAATTTGGTTATTATTAACGAGTATAGTTTTAAACAAGTATATGAATGAACATATGTTACCAGTTATCTTAGAAATGTGCTAGCAGAGTTTCTAAGGATATACAGTGACCTTAATGCTTCCAGAAAGTGCTAAGCTGTTTCTCTCAGCAATGCACAAAGATTACAAGCCCTCAAATCTTCCCTAACATGTTTTTAAATTTTCAATTGAGTGTAGCCATTCTAAGGATGAGAGCTTATATTTCTTGTAATATTGATTTGAATTGCTCTAATGGCTGCTAATGTTGGGCATCTTGTCTGCCTATTTTCCACTTACTTATCTTATTCAAGAGAGGTCCACTAGAATCCTTTCTCAATCTATTAATAGGTTTATTTGCATTTTAGTTGTTGAGCTATAATTTTCTTTGGTATTTTTTGAATTGTATATATTATGCATTATCCCTTTATCATATATCTGATGTGTATTTTTTTAATTTTCAAAGTATAATTACATTTTAAAGATTTTAATTTAAAAACTTGTGTATATGTCTAAGCATGAGTTTGCATACATAAATACAGTTACCTAATAGAGATGAGACATAGAATCCCCCAGGAGCTGAAGCGACAGGCACCTATAAGCTGTTCAGTGTGAGTATAGAGCAGTTTCTTTACTGGGACCAATATCTCTAGGCCCATAACTTTTCAAAGAGCATTATTTGTTGAACCCTCTTTATGAAACTTGAGAAAGTCTAATTTTTGTTTAATTGGTTGAACTGCTGGAGTTATGCGTAACTCAGGGCTGCAAAGAATTGCACCCATGTTTTTATGTTAGGATTTTCAGTACATCTGTTTTTATGTGATTTTTTTCTTTTATATGTAGTATGAGGAAAGGAGCTGATCAATTCACTGTTTCCATATGCATATCTAGTTGTTTTAGCATCATTCATGTTTCTGTCTTGTTGTCTTAAAGACTTGCATTGCATTTTTTCCCTCTGGTTGGATATACATATACATAAGTTATTCTATGATACTTGATGGAACTTGAAGCTATCATCCTGAGTGAGGCAATCCAGGCACAAAAGCACGTTCATGGTATGTATTCACTGATAAGCATATACTAACCCAAAAGGCTCAGAATACCCAAGAAACAATTCACGGAATTTAGAAGGATCCTTCTTAGAAGGGAGCACAAAACACTCATGGGAGTAAATGATGGAACAGGGATTAGAGAACAGTAAATAGAGGAACAGGGATTGGAGAAAAGATCATCCAGAGACTGCCTCACCTGGGGATCCATCCCATACACAGCCCCTAAACCCACGCACTACTGCTGATGTCAAGTAGTGCTTGCTGGCAGGAATCTGATATAGATGCCTTGTCAGAGGTTTTACCAGAACCATACTGATACAGAGGAGGATACTTGCAGCTAGTCATCGGTCTGAACATGGGACCCCAGTGAAGGAGCTAAAAAAAGGACTGAAGGAACTAAAATGGTCTGCAACCCCCATGTGAAGAAAAAAAATGATCAACTAAGCAAACCCACCACAGCTCCCAGGGACTAAACCAGCAACCAATGAGCTCACTATGAGAGACCCATGGTTCCAGTTATATGTAGCAAGAATGACATTCTCTGGATCAATGGTAGAAAAGAACTTTGGTCCAGTGAAGGCTCATTTTTCTATGTAGGGAATGCCAAGATGCTGAGATGGGAGAGGGTAGTTGGGAGAGGAAGCACCTTCATAGAGGCAATGGGAGTGGGAGGGAGAATGGGACTGGAGAAAGGGAATAACATCTGAAATGTAAATGTCCAATAAAAAAGACAGAGTTATCATAAATAATGACATTTTTCTTAACATAATTTTAAAAGACTGATCAAATATATATTTGGCAATTACACACACTCATAGATATACATATGTATATTGCATTAAGTTTTCTCCTATTCCTAGTTACTTATATCTCCTTTAAATAGATCTCTTTCTATTCTGTATCTCACTTACTTGTGCTTTGTTATTATACACCAGATAATCCATGTGACCACAGCCTTGGGAATGCCCATTATAGCCTGGTGGGATTGCCATTTGATGCATATTGAAGACAAGTACCATCCTTCAAGTCCAGAAACTATACTTAATTGTGGATACTTTATCATGAGCTTCTCCATGAACTGTGATTGGCTCTTGATAGGTCTGGGTTTGTGCAGGCCCAGTGTAGGTAACTACTGATGCTTAGAAACCATGTTTGTAATGACTGTACCATAAATATTTGGCTCTCTGTCTATGTTCTGATTGTTACGTGTTTTTTGATGCTTCTTCCATAATGTTTCCTGATCCTCAGAGGGCGTTAACCACATCCTTGCACATAGCTTCCAGGAAGCAAGCAAATGAAGAAATGACAGACACACATTTAGAGGATCATGTCAAATGGACAGGGTTCACTGATGGAGAAGCTTGCAGTTTTTTGGAAGCTCACTGTGTTTATTATATACTGTTGAATGGGGAGACAGGTTGTTGCATACACCCAAGCAAAGTGTAAAGTTTAGCCAATCTAATAGGAACAGTCTTTGTAAGGGAGCAGCTTTCAAGCCATATATATCTGCGGAGGGACAGAAAGCTAGGGTAGATATTTTCTTCACTCTCTGTCAACATTTACATTTGGACCCAAGGAAGGTTCTCCCATTTTTCTGGGATCACCTGGGGAAGGGTTTACCACTAGCATAGGGCTGAACCATTTGGGACCCTTGACATAGCACATGTCAGCAGCACATATTATTCATGAATTTACTCATTCTCTACAGAGGGTGGTATAAATGCCCTATTTAAGGTTGAACACTCAACCATATTTAATTCTAATCACTGTGAACAGATAAAAGCATCAGCATTCCTTGCCCTTCACTGCCTTAAGAGCCTTCATTGATTAAGGCTGAGAGTAAATTTGTCTGTGCTTAGAAATAGAAATATTTAGCTTCAGATTGATACCACTAACCCAATTTTTCACTTGTAATTTCTACCTGATATAAATATAGATATCCAAATATATTTTGGTTACTATTAGCAAAAAAAAAAATTTCTTCAATTCTATGATTTCAAATCCATTCATGATTTTAAAGATAACTGTATCTTTATAGATACCATAAAGTGAGATCTTGGTTTATATGCATCCAGCCTTTCTAAGGCTCTTGTTTGGAGGACTTGGTCCATGTATGTTGAAAAGTGCCTATTGCAGACAAAGACCACCTTGTGCCATTGTTTCTTGTCTTTAAATCTTTTTTATTTCATTTTCTTATTGTTTGCATTTGTGTTTTGGTGAAATCAGTGGTTCTATGCATTGAACTTATTATCTTCTCCTACTTTTGTTTTCTGACTGTTGTGAGGTTTATTTACATTTTATAAGTATATGAAAATATTTTTGGTGAATACCTTGGAATGCCCTGATCAACCATTTGAGAGTTATTTCCTATGCCAGGTATTTTTTCCTTGTCAATATTCTGGGGTGTATTATCAGTTCTTCATCTATCTATCTATCTATCTATCATTTATACTTTGTATATGTATATACATATGTACATATATTATATATTATATATAATTTTAGGTGAATAAAAATAATAAAGTTTCTTGAGCTGTATCAAACAACAGCTCTCTCCTCGTTTTGTCCTAATTTCCAACCCTCCTCATCAGTTAGAACTACTTCCTATCTCTTTATTTTCTCACTTTATTTCACCTCTATTCCTCTGATGTCTTTCTCAAGTCTTTCTCCATCATGGTCCTTTTACAATTTTCCGGTTTCTTTAACTACTACATATTGTAAACTTAGACCTGAAGATTTGATACTAGTCAAATAGTCACAGAAAACATGTGACATTTGTCTTTGGGATTTGGGTTACCACACTTAATATAATTGTCTCTAGTTCCATTCCCTTGCCTGTAAATTTTAAATTATTTTTTCTATACAGTTTAATAATATCTCATTGTATAAATGTACCATATTTTTGTTATCTAACCATCTGTTGAGGGATATTTAGGTTGTCTCCAGTTCTTATCTACTGAGAATAGAATGCCAGTGGATATTGCTGAGCAAGTGTCTGTGGAGAAAGAAGGATTCTTTTGAACAAATGTCAGGGAATGCTAGAACTGTGTCACATAATGAATTTGTTTTTAGTTTTGGAGGAATTTCCATACTAATATCCTTAGTGGTTAAACCAATTTGCATCACCACAAATACTGACTGATTCTCCTTTTCATACATCCTGCCAGTATTTATTGTCATTCTGTTGTTGACCTTAGTCTTTCAGACTGGGGGGGAGATCAAATCTCAGAGTTCCTTGAGTTTGCATTTTTAAATGTTTTAATAATCACTGTATTCATTTATATTTAAAATGAAAATTTCCTTTCTGGTTACTTTTCCACAACCCCTGATTTCATCCACCCTCTCTCCCCTTTCTTTTGCCTCTATGAGGGTGTATCTCCATCCACTCGCCCACTCCCACCTCACCACTCTAGCATCCCCTCTATGTTGGAGCATCAAACCTCCACAGAACCACACCTCCTTTCCCATGGATGTCAGATAAGTCCATCCTCTGCTACATATGTTTCTGGAGCCATGGATCCCTCCTTGGTAGGTAATTTAGTCTTTGGTAGCTCTGAGTGGTCTGGTTAGTTCATATTATTTTTTTTCTGTTAGGATTGCAATTGCCTTCAGCTCTTTCAGTCCTCCCCCTAGTTCTTCCATTGGGGTCCTCGGGCTCAGTCTGATGGTTGGCTGTGAGCATTGTCATCTGTATTAGTCAGGTGCTGGTACAACCTCTCAGGGAACAGTCATACCAGGCTTCTTGGCATCAGCAATAGTATTGGGTATTGAAAAAATTTTTAAGTATATACTGTCGATTTTTATTTCTTTTATTTACAAATCTTTGTTTACATCCTTAGCCCATTTTCCAATTGAATCATTTGGTTTTGGCCCTTTGTTTTAAGAGTTTTTGTATATTTTGGATATTAATCTTAGATCAAATGCATATATGACAAAGATGGACTTCCATTCTGTGCGTTTCTTCTTTACATATCGGTTATTTCTTTAACTGTACATAGTTTAAAGGTAAAACATCCAGACTATTTTGAAGAAGCCAGTAGTCACAAACCCTTTTTTGTGGAAATTTAGGGAACCTAAATTAACTTTACTAAAACACATGGAAAAGGAAAGAGGAGGAAGTATAACTTAAGAAGAAATCCAGCCAAACCCAGTCACTATTGCTGATGCCAAGAAGTGCTTGCTGACAGGAGCCAGATATGGATGCCTCCTAAGAGGCTCTGCCAAAGACCTAATGACACAGATCAAGGTCAGCTCACCATCAGACTGAACACAGAAACCACAATAGAAGAGTTAGAGAAAGGATTTAAGGAGCTGAAGGTATTACAACCCCATGGGAAGAGAAACAACATCAACCAACCAGACCCCCCAGAAATAATAGGAACTAAACCACCAACGAACTAATACACACGGAGAAACACATGGCTCCAGTTGCACATGTAGCAGAAGATGGCATTGACTGGCGTCAATAAGAGGAGAAGCCCTTGGTCCTGTGAAGGCTTGTTTCCCCTGTGTAGAAGAATGCCAGGGTGGTGAGGTGGGAGTGTGTGGGTGGGAAGGAAAGCATCCTCATAGTAGGAAGGGAAGAAAGATGGGAGAGGGAGGAACCAGGAAAGGGGATAAAATTTGAAATGTAAATATGTAAACTATCCAATAAATAAAAGAAAACCAGTAAAATAAAAGGAAGAATGTCAATAAAAGGTAAAATTTATATAAATTGAAATCATTAGATTTAATTGCTGTAGTAAGAATATGTATAAAGTAGCAATACACACACTGTTGTCTTGACACATTGACATGTCTCCCATTCATCTATCATCCCAGACAAGTTTCATTTAAAGTAAACAGTTTACAAATGCATGACCAAGAGTTCAAGTGTGGTTGTTAGGTTTACTGCCACTGAGAGCCAGGTAAACCAAACTACAATTCAACCTGATAAGAACTCTTGGACTTTTCTGATGTTCTTTAGTTCTCATTTCTTCTGTATTTGAGAGACAACTTTTCTGGATATATTATTCTTTGCTAGAAGTTTAGTCTTCTGGTATTCTGGGTACATTGTCTTATTACTACTGGACTACGGATGACAATCTACTAAGAAATCCAGAGGTTGCCTCAATGACATTTATTTCCATGGTACTTAATGCTTTAATCTTGATGTTTTTGAAGTTCTCTACTTGAATTTGACTTTTGTTCCTATAGGAATAAAAATCCTCTTGGCAACTGTTGATATTCTCAGTAATGGGTATCTGTATCTCTTCTGGGACACAGGATGTTTTCAGCAAGTATTTTATCAAATACATTTTCTGTACCCTCCTACATTCAGGACTTCCTCAGTTAGCCCACTTAAATGCATTCTGTAAGTCTTAAGGCCTTAGTTAGTATCTCATTATGTTTTTTCCTACATGGCTAGGTCATTACAGAAGGTCTCCCTTAAAGTTTAGAGATTATTTCTTTAGTTTGATGTAGTCTGCTGAACCTGTCAATTATATTTTCTACTTAATAAATTTTTCGGATCCAAGATTTCCTTTTGGTATTTAAAAAGATTTAAAGCTTAGTTTTGAGGTTTCATTTAGATTATAAATAAATTTTATGATTTTGCTTTATTTTTTCTTTCATATCTTTGAGCATTTGCTTAAAATCATTATTTTGAATTTTCTTTCACACAGTTTAATTTTTGTGTGTCTGTACTAGAAAATCGTTACATATTCTTTATACTTTATAATTTCCTTTTTTCCCCCTATTTATTTTGTATTTCTCTGTTCCAGTTTGGACCAATTGATCTTATTGGAAATGATTCTTGAACAGAGCAGAAGTCCAGCAATGTTGTTTGAGCAGAGTACAGTGCCTGGTTCTGTTTACTTGAGTCTCTATACAGCTGCCTGAGATGTGGCTAGAGTTGGTGATAACCTAACATGCCCAATGACCTGTCATGCACTAATATCTAACAGGGTATCACTGTCTCCGTGGACACATATTTCTCTACTGTAGGATGCTTAGCTGGGTGGATTATTCATTTTGGTTCTAGGTCTTTTATAAACTTTGATCAGGACAGGTAGTGCTGTGTTCTAGGAAAAAGACTCCTGTAATATGTATGGAATTGGTGTCATAGTCTAGCTATTTTATTTTATTTTATTTTTAACTCTTATATCACTTTTGGTAAGGGCCCGGGTTCACTGCCTGAATCACATACACATACAGCTGTTGCACCAAGCTAAGGAGTGTGATTATGTGATACTTCACTGTGGCTCATGTCCTGGGAATCAGAACAGAGAAGCTCTGGAATGGTTCCAAGGAAAGAAGAAAGATCCAGAAACCCAGACCTTGAGAATCACAGAGCAGCCAGAAATCAGATTTTGAGTTAATGGAACAATGGAAACAAGGGTTTAGAAAGGAGGTGCTTGTCACAGTGGCAAGCTTGGACCCTGGGAGGATGGAGCACAGCAGCAACCAGCTCTCTGGGGCTGGGTAAAGCAGCATCAGAGACATAAAGGCAGTAGAGCTGCATCTGTAAGTTGGGATCCAGAGGATTCTAGTACAAGGACTAGTTCACCCCGTCAAGAGATGATATGCCACTTCCTAGAGGGCTGGTACAGATCCTAGGAAACAGAGCACTTCAGTTCTTCTCTGAAGACAGTAACATGATTCAGTAATGGTTCTCTCTCCTTTGTAAAGCAAGATACCATATCTCCTCAGCGGCATCTGCTTATTGGTCTGAGATTCACTTCTACTGAAGGGTATACTTTGTTGGCTTGAGACCAGAATCACAGCTGATTCACAATTCTAGAACACAATTTATAGAACTATTTATCTGAAAAAGTATGTTTTTTTTCTATTCACTATAGCATCCATCATCTTAGCTATATATTAGAGCATTGTGTGTGCATGGATGTGTTCCTTCATTGCTTATTTCCTTTACCTGAGTCTGATACTCATTGCTTTGTTTTATCCCATTGTCGAACCTCTTAAGTAAAGCATGCTGTCTAAACTGTTACTACTGTTGAGTCTTGATGTTTGCGTAAATCCCATTGCTTTTTTCTTCTTTCTACATTTGCAGCACAATTATAATAAGTTCATTAATGTAGATATATTGTGTTGGAAAATTTATCCAAAGATAAATAAATATTTTAGAGTTTCTGGTAGAGAGATGCTTTGAATATATAAATAAATGTGGAAAAAATAGATGTTTTTGTTATATCAGACTTTCTAACCTATGGGCTGCATAATTTTATATTTACATATTCACGATTTTTCTTAATAATAAGTTAGATATTAGACTTATATTGAATCTATTCTCTGTATTTTATTTATTTGATACTACTTATTCTGATGCTTTTAATTTTTCAGTTTTATTGCTGCTATTATACATAAGCCAAATATGTTTAACGGCCTTATTAAAAACTCAGTAATTAATTCTAGTCATTTGAAATTTCTTTTGAATTTTTCTGAGATCCTGTAATATGTAAAGAATGGCAGTTTTACTTCTTCCCAAACATCAGATTCATTTACCATTTCATTACCTTGGTAGGAATTCAAGATCAATGCTGACTACAGATTAGGAAGCACACGTTTTTCCCTTTCTGGAGAGCAATAACTCATTACATTTATATCAATAATTTTTTTTTTGGTCAGATTTAGGAAGTTTCTTTCTGTTATTCATTTGTTAATATGCTTAAATCGCAAATAGGTATGAAATTTTATCTACAGCCCATGAAAATATCATTTCTTTTTTCTTTACTGTAACCAATTATACATATTTTTGAAGTGTTAACAGTTTTATATTCTGAAATAAGCAATAATATTAGTTGTAAAGTCTTGTGCATTCTCAATTTTATTGTATGCCAATGGTAATATTTTAGTTTTTTATGTATAATTAAAATGTTTCTATATGTATATTTGTACACATATTATGTGTGTGTGTGTGTGTATTGATTTTATGTTGTCACAATATCAAATCCTGTGTGGTTGCTCCTCACTTAACACCTTGTTTGTGACAGGATCTCCTGTTTTTTTGTTTCTGCTGTCTGTTCCTGTATAGCTGGTCCACAAGTTCCTGAGGATTTTCTTATAACCATCACCCATCTTACTATAGGATTCCTGGGATTACAGATGTGCTACAGTATCTATATTTATGTTGTTTCTGAGGATCTTAGACAGACTACCATGCTTGCAGGGCAAGGGCTTTTACCCACAAAACCATCTTTTTACCTATATATTTTAGAAGAACATTTGCTCTTTTTAAACTTATGTTTATGAGGATTTTGTTTTCATGCATGTATGCATCAGATCCTCTAGTACTAGAGTTATAGGTAGCTGTGAGCATCCGTATGGGGAATGGGTATAGAACCCAGGTCCTCTGCAAAAGCAGTAGTCTCTGTTAATCACAGTCATGCTCCACCTCACAGCTCTACACCTTTATGCACTCAGACTTAGAATTATTTCATGTCCCTGTTTGTATGAACTTCTTTTCTGTTAAAATACCACAAGAAGGTCAGCTTATAGAAGAAAACATTTATTTTGTATTAGAGTAACGGAGGGGTAAGAATCCATCTTGACAGTCATGGCAGCAAATGGTAGCCATAGAAACAGAAGCAGAAAACAGGGAGTTCACATCTTTTCAGCAAGCACAAAGAAGAGAATGGAAAAAATAGAAGCAGGTAAACCTATAAATTCTCAAAACTCCATCAACTGGGGCAAGTGTTCAAATGCCCAAACCACAGGGGGGGACATTTCTCCTTAAAACAACAACACTGGTAATATTTTGTTTTCATAAATCAAAAAAACAAGTATTAAAATCTCTCCTATATTTATTGCCACAAATGCATTTTTGATGCTTCTATTATTACAGATGCTATATGGTGTCAAATAATACTTGTCCTCTCCTAATTTTTTTATTTTAAATATTTGACAACTTAACATTTAAGGAAACGTCCTAATAATTGTCACATAGTGAGGTCTGATATTCCAGCCAGTCTAATAATAAACCTTTATTTTTTGAAAGAGCAATATTCTTAAGAATATGTTTATTGTTCCTATCTTGTCTCTACTTGGACCCTGTGGAAACGTTTCTTTTTTCCCCTCTTTACTTTTCATATTTTAATAGTTGAAATTAAACATCTTCTGTAATACATTAGAATTCTTTTGGCCTCTTCCACAAATACCTCATTGGATAATCTGGCAAGTGCGAAATATAGCTTGGTTGATTGACTCTAATGAATGTGATTACTTTGACCAATTTGTCATAAAGCAGGACTTTGACACACTGTCAACTTCGTTCATCACCTTCTTCTACTCAACACCTGTATTGTCATGTATTTTAATTACACACATTAAAGATGCTGTAACATTTTTAAAGATAATTTATTTTGACTTATTTCATATTTAACAGGTTCCTTGCTTATATCTTCCTGACTTTCTGTGAACCTCCACAATGTCATTAAAGTACTTTGCAAAATTTTTTGTTTACGTTAGTGTATGTATGCTCATGTGTATACATGTGTGTGATACAGTGCATAGGTACAGGTCAGAGAACAATTTTTGGGAGCCAGTAATCTTTTACACACTTCTGGTTACACAGATTAGACATCTGTTGTCAAGTTCCGTTACAAGTGTGTTGACCAGAAGAGTCAACTTGTCAGCTTGTCCCCACTCCTCTCCCCACAGAGGTCATTTTCTTTTGATTGTACAACTATGTCTTCTTTTCGTGTATTTTGCTGAATACAAATTTTCAATGTTTATCTTGTTCTTATTTTAAAAGGCATGTGAGCTTTGACCAACTTCAAACACTGTCTCAGAATAAGGTTTAGATGACATTAACAGTCCTCTTCCCCCTTACCTACAAAATATCCACCTAGAGGAAGTTTTGACTTCTGTATAGTAAAGACATTCATCCACTGTCTCTTTCTCACTGTTTGCAGGTAGAAATAAAGTAAGAGACCAATTTTTTTTTTTTTAGTTTGGCTTGTATTATATTAGGTTCTAGGTAGAGAGAGAGTTAGATCAGAAGCTACTTTTCACCAGTTGGGTCTGGCTTGAACATTGAAGGAAGTATTCGGAATACAAGATTAGGCAATAGGATTCCTCATGGAGCTTAGAATGGTGGCTATAGACACCAAACCCAGACACTATTGTGGATGCCAAGAAGTGCATGCTGACAGGAGCCTGACATAACTGTCTCCTGAGAGACTTTGACACAGTCATACAAATACAGATGCGGATACTCACAGCCAACCGTTGGACTGAGCACAGAAACCCCGATGGAAGAGTTAAGGAAAGGACTGAAGGAGCTGAAAAGGTTTGCAACCCCATAGGAAGAACAACAATATCAAACATCCAGCACCCACTACCCCGAGCTCCCAGGGACTAAAACCACCAACTAAAGACTATATAAGGAGGGACCCATGGCTCCAGTTGCATATGTAGCAGAGGATGGCCTTAACTGGCATCAATGGGAGAAGAGGCTCTTGGTCCTGTGAAGTCTCAATGCCCCAGTGTAGAGGAATGCCAGGTCAATGAGGGACTGGGTAGTGGGTGGTGAACACCCTCATAATAGCAGGGGGAGAGGAAATGGGATAGGGGTTTTGTGGAGGGGAAGCTGGGAAAAGAGATACCATTTGAAATGTAAATAAATAAATTATCCAATTAAAATTTTTTTCCATCAAAACCATTTTTTAGCATTCTTATTTTTAGTTTCTTTAATTTATATGTCTAAAGTATTAAGCCCTTGAAATCTTTAAAATATGTTAACAATGCAAAAAATACATCTACAACATATTCCATTAATTATAATTACATTTTAATAAAACTTATACCATCTACAAAAGGACTCAGATCTCTGCAGTGGGTTTTTAGAATTATTTATATGGTTACATATATATCATTTTGTCTTAAGAAAAATCAGTATTGCAAGTGCACTATTTACAAGATCCTCAGTTATACAAACTATATTTGTGAAATGTTTTATAGGCACTTATTATACCAAGCATTAAAATTACTATTGCCATTATTACATATGAATAATATCCTTTTAGTGACAAAAGTAACACCTTTTTCCCCAAAGACCACTTTCAGGACACCCCAAGCTATTGTATCCAGAAAAAAATGGTGCATCAGGACCCCCAAGTATTCATTAAATATGAATATAAAGAGTCCATTTAAATTACTGGAAACTCAATGCCTTTTTACAAAGTAAAAATAAAATTTTGGAAAGCAATTGACACAAATTTTTCCTTATACTTACTTGTGTGCTTCTACTGTAAGAAGTTTTATCATGAAGTACATATTAAATTTGAGAACTATTTGGAATTTACACATAAATCAAAGTGTTCTTCCTACCATCAAATCAAGACTTACTTCAGCAAATAATGTACTAAAATGCCAGGTAGAAACCCCAAGCTCTGAAAAAGACTTTTTCCTCTTTAACTTCATGGAACAAAATGAAAAGATCTATTACATAAGTAAATGAACACACAATTTGGGGAATGCTGATTTTTCATAACTGTGCATATATATATACATATACCTAAACCATAAAACAAATTCTGACAAGTTTCTAGTAATATTATTTTTTCTAACTTTCAGAGTGAAAGAAAGAAAATAATTACAATATAAACTCTATCCTTTTTGCTAAATTAATCTTTTAAGAGGAAAAAGAAGCTCAACATTCCACTTTGCAACAAGACAGAGTTCTAAGTGGTCAGAATTACCAACACTGGTCCTGAGTCCAGAGCACATCACCATTGCCTTTTATGAATAAGCCTGTTCTCTCTTGTGCCATGTTTAAAAGCTGCTTTCCAAGATATGCCATAGGCATGCTGGTCAAATCTACTGTGCAGCCATATAGGTTGGTACACCATGGCACCAACCATGATATGATCAGCACAGCTAATCACTCTATTCTGAAGGCTAATGCTTCCACTCCTTAATCTGGGGAAGTCCTAAGTGAAAGATTATTTTTAATTGGTTCCTGAAATGATTGTGTTGCTTTAAGGTGTTGACTTCTTGAACCCAAAACTTCCAGTGATCTATTCATCATTAAGGATGCTATTGCACTGTTGTCGGTGAAGCATTTGTCTACCTGTGACATTCTGCACTGCCCCAAAGTCACATAACAAGAAGCTCATTGTTACTTAGAGGCAACAAAGCTGGTACCAAGCAACCCATAGAAGATATGCTACAGCTGCACTTACTGGAAATAACAAATGCAAACTGATGTTGTAAGGTCAGCGGATGTCTGTAGATATTGCTGGTCTACTCACAGCATCAAGGAAGCAACAGCAGTGTTGTTAGTACTAACTTTGTAGAAACATGTTTGCTCTACACCAATTCCCGCTTCTGGAAGCATTAGTGCAGCAGCCGGCTGGTATATTCTACAACTGATGGAGACTCCAATAATAATCCGATTTAAGTCCTGCTTCTGTGTGCAGTGTCTCCTAATACTGACAGTTCCGTCAGATGTGTCCTCCTTGTATTTATTGTTAAACTATTGCTTCTAGAAATCTCAAAAATGGGTTATAATAGTATGCTGATTAAATGTTACTAAGACCTTTGTGTTGATTCTCTCTCTCTCTCTCTCTCTCTCTCTCTTTCTCTCTCTCTCTCTCTCTGTGTGTGTGTGTGTGTGTGTGTGTGTGTTTGTGTGTGTGTGTGTGTGTGTGTGAGAGAGAGAGAGAGAGAGAGAGAGAGAGAGAGAGAGAGAGAGAGAGAGAAAGAGAGCATGTGTGTGTGATACTGAAAAAGGGAGAAATGTTTATTTTCGCTCTGCCTTCAGAAGTGTCAGTTCAGTGTAATGGAGGGGGTGTGGTGGAGCAGAATTGCTCACATCACACTGTGTGCTTCTTATCCTCTTGAAAAGAGGCTTTCACCTGAGACAAACAATTTAAGCAGAAGTTCTGATAGTAAAACAGGGCACAGAAAGATCAGAGTAGATTATTCCCAATGTGGGGGTGTGACAGCCCGATTGGTTATGGCGTTTTAAAGGCTTCTTTGTGCTGCTATTGCTAAGTTCCTTCCTTGAGGGTGACTTCCACTTCTTCCCACCCTACTGAGCAGATTCCAGGGCCAAGATGGCCTTCAAAGGTCTCTTTTCCTGCTTCTGAGAATGTTTACCAGTGGACATGTGTGGACACTGGAAAAGCATTCTGGTGCTTCACTTTTTGATATAGAGGAAGGACCCACCTATGGCCTGAAGGATATCAAGCCACAAGGAGGTATTCAGGTCGTTTGCAGACATGGATGGCAAGATACAGCTTCAGTTTCCTTGGTTACCTCACTTCTAGCACCCTGCTTTCCAGGTCAGGATAATACCTAACCACACACAAAGGGGATCTACAGGACACTCAGTTTTCTTCTATTCTTGTCTGCCTTGCTTTCTTCAAACAATAGCAGTCAAAAGCAAAGAAAGAATTCTGCACGTGTTGGTTTTCTGCCCTTACTCTCATTCAGGTCCTGACCTTCAGAATGGTCCAACTAGACTTTAAGGTTTTCATTCCAGTTAATCCTTTCTAGAAACATACCCACAGGTATACCCTGTGATCGCCTAGGCACTTCTTAGCTCAAGCAAGCTGACAGTAAGGATGAAGAATCACAAGCTCATTAATTAATACATTATCATTATAGAAATCGCAGATATGTGTGTCCACAGCTTTGATCCACATGTTTTGTTATAAGCTTATGAGGATCATATTGTATTGATGATTTAAGATAAATCTTAATATAGACTCATTCTTAGTCGGAGAATTGGGGCCTTATATAGTAACTTGCAAGTTTAACTGCTCAGAAACTTCAGTTTAAGACTTTAATGTCCCAAATCAGATTTTATTAAAATGTTTCACTTGAAGACCAAAGAATGTGAACTCTAAATTTAACTTTTCTCAGCTTGTTATTCTGTTTTGTCTCAATAGGGGGTTGGGGGAAGGGTACCTAGGGCTGATATCCAGGACTGCTAGCAGTTTGAAGTCAGAGCCTTCACAGTGCTCTGTGATATATGAAGTTCTCTTGCCTTGTTTATAAATCACATTCAGAACAATGTCATGATCCATGTCCTTTAATGCTTAAGAAGCCTTTCTAGACAGACAAAACAAAACAACAAAACCTACCTTTTTTCCCCTTGGTAATTATCCATCACTACAGCTATATGTGCTTAGATAAAACTTGCACTTGTATATACTTCATCTGCTTCAGACTGTGTACTAAGCCTTAGAAACTGGAATCTTCCACCCAATCCAGAACTTCAGTGCTGGAGACAATTAGCTGCTGATTGTTCAATTATAATGCCTTGTGGATTTTGGAATACAAGGTTTTATATGCTTTTTGTATGTAGTACATTATCTTTTCCTCATCCTTCAGTACCTGTTTCAAGTTTCAGAGACATACATTATGTTCATTCTTTCTTTCCACCAAGCAAGAAAGTGCTGAAAGAGTTATTTAGGATAACATTGTTTGTAGAAACTGAGAACAAGGTTTCATGTCCCTCTTCTTCATTAACTCTTTTCCCACCCTTTGTTCCATTTCTGGTTTAATTCTTAGAACAAGTTACACAGGCAGACTCTGGATTGCCAATTTTTTGCTATCGGGCAGAGAGAGTAGAGAGTGAATCCCAGTGATTATAACCTGCAGAGCCTGTTACAAAAGCTGGAGCAGCAGTTGGAACTCATGTCCTTGGCAGCTCACATCCTCTGAGGACACCTAAGTGAGGGATGGGCAAGAGTCCAGAGCATTATTATTCTAGAAAGTCCATCCATATAGAAAGAGAAGAAAAATCCCAATAACAGCTTTGTAGCTGAATTAAATATCTCTCTTTTGACTATAAAAATTAACCACTTTACCAAAATGTTTATATTAGGTAGGTATATCAATATCTTAGAAAGTTCTCACTGCAATTCTCAGTTGCAGAGTGTGTTCTCTTTCTTTTCAGGAAGATTTAGAATGTTTTCTAACTTCTTTATGTGGAGAAAAGAAACAATCACAAGCGAGAGAAGCTGGAGGCCCTTGGTATTTAAAAAAGAAAGAAAGAAAGAAGAAAGCTGAGAAATAGATGCAATAAAGGTCTTCTTGAAGATTACTGAGACTGTCCCATGAAAGAAGCCCTTAATTTTTTCTGTGTAATGTGAAAAAAAATTTTTTTTTGCACGTTCAGGGAGGCATGTTCAAGTTGGCCTAGTCATTTTAGTTTTTTTCTTTAAGCTAACAAGATAAAAATTGAGAAGGTACACCCATCCCTATCTTGTACTGTGTCATGCATAGAGGAAAATGCTAAGCCATCCTGTGGAGCAAGCCAAGAAGATAAGGTAGGAATTATGTCATCAACAATATAGTGCAAGAGTCTCAAGACTTCCATCTTTACATGAAAAAGTTGGACAACCTGGATCTTGCATGGGCATTAAACACAGGATATTAAATTGTTCATAAGCAGTAATGTGGTCTCCTGTTGTCTATATCTTCTCAATGGGGTGTGTGTCCATTGTGGAGCACAGAGAACTCACAGTCTTTGATTATTTTTAGAAATTACAAAATCATAACTTTAAATTGTGAAGCAAGGACCCAGTATCCTATTCACAACATTCTCTGTCTTATTGTGATGCAAACTAAATGCAATGTAAGATTAAAGCACATGGTTTTTGTTCCTCCTATTTTGAGTCTCTTTCACATGCAGGAGGAAGAGTTAACTATTTCCTTCAGGGAACATTTTCTTTATCCTTCCTCACTTCCTCATCTTATCAGTCAAGCCTTCTAGATTCTTTGGGATAAATCTAGCAAGGTGAAGTTCCAATGAGACCTTCATTGCCAGTAGTATGACAGTGCATGGAGAAGCTTCTTTTGATGAGGCAATTTCCAAAGGCATATTCTTTGTCTTCTGTGAATTATTACTTGCAGGACTCCTTTAAAGATGGTAAAAATCATGTTCAAATTCTTGGTTATTTCTTCCCCAGACCCTGGAAATTAAAAGGAGCTATTGACATTCTGCTTTTAAATAACTTATTTTTGAGATTATTAATATAATTGAATGATTACCCTTCTCCCCATTTCCTCCTCCAAAAAAAAAAAAATCTCCCATATACCACACACACATGCTCTATGTACCATATACACAATTAAGAGGCATGGAGGATGAGGAAGACAGCAATGTGAAGAAAAAACTAGGATGGAGAACAAGGTATCACAGGCTTCTTTTTGTGACTCCTCAAAGAGTCCTAATGTGCTTTTCAAATCATCAGATATAAGAAGCCTCCTGAATACTGGTAAGACAGCAAATAGAATCCAAGGCCAGGGTGATGGCTGTTTGCTCCCCTCACTTTCACGGAAGTCCCCATTACCCCTGTTCTGAGTTCCATCATGAGACAAGGTTTTAATTTGTACACGGTGATGGTGTAGCTAGATAGGGTTGGCCTAGGATTTAGGGGTTGGGTTATATACTCTATATAAGCTAATGTGCCAGAAAATAAACTTAGATCTGCATCCTGTCGCAGGTCTCTGAAGTCTGATTTCCCTGGATTCATCAAGTGACTTTGTCACTTCTCAACCCCCATCTTCAATCCTGTTCCCACAAAGAGGGAGTGGAAAGATTGTAAGAGCCATGAGAACAAAGAATATTCTGTAGGAATGAGATAATGCTTTTGGCATGACTTTGGTGCCCCATGAGAAGTAAGAATACAACAGGCTTTTTTTTTATATCATATTAGGTGTGTACATGAATCTCACCTACAGGAGTTATCTCATCTGGACCCTTGAGATTTAGATGGTTCTGAAGGTACGAGAGTTATCTAAACCACAGAACTGTAGCTTGCTAGAACAAGTTCATTAGATCAGAAGTCATTGAAGTGCACAGATGAATAAAAAAATGTCAGAAGATATTTCTCCTCAAATTGAGAGTTGAGGATAGCCAAAATTTTATTACTTCCAACAGAAACACCATGAATTAGTCTATTTTAATTTCATTTTATTCTTATAATGCAATAAGAGATCTCATGTCAATAGTCTCATGTAAAATTTCACATATTCCTTATTACGTATTATGTGAGAATTTTATTCTTAAATACAATAAAATACAATCAAATCCATACTCCCTCTCAATTTACATCGGCAGAGTTCCCCAACACATTTCCCTCCTAACTTCATGATCTCTTATTAGCTTAAGCTGCAATGCAATGCCTTACCTTCCAGGAGCACATCTCTTTCCCCGAAATCTTTGTTTTATATAAAACACTACTAACATTCCAGTTCCTAAGCTGAAAAGTCTCATGGGATAGAATTAAACCCTTAGAACATACAGGGAACACTGCAGGAGAGAGCCCAGTCTTCCAGAATATAGTCTGTGATGCACAGTCAATCTCAGACTGAGACCACAGAACAGCAACATACAGTCAATCTCAGACTGAGACCACAGAACAGCAACATACATCCAATCTCAGACTGAGACCACAGAACAGCAAGATACAGCCAATCTCAGACTGAGACCACAGAACGGCAACATACAGCCAATCTCAGACTGAGACCACAGAACGGCAACATACAGTCAATCTCAGACTGAGACCACAGAACAGCAACATACAGTCAATCTCAGACTGAGACCACAGAACAGCATCCTATAATATAGAATTCTAGTTGCCAAGGAACCAGTTGTTACAGAATATTCAGCATTCTTTACCTCAGACCAAGTCAGTAGCCAGTAGGGGGCAAAATGGTCCCCTTTATGCACTATTGAAATTTTTTATCTCAACATTTCTTCTAAATGTATGACATGCAAATATATGTGTATACACTTTACAAGAGTAAAGTGCACCACACGGCTCTGCCCAGCCACACGGGCGTTTCCCATTCTGTGCAGACGAAAGCAGGAGAATGACATTATTTTCATTTTTATGAAGCCATGCATAGGGTCAGTGGACTAATAAATGAGATCTGAATTATTCAACAATCTGTGTCATTCAGATCTTTAAAATCAGTGCTGAGGGAATAGTAGAAATGTTTCAACCTGATCCTAACCAATAGAACTGTCTCCTTTGTCTCTTTCAGTTTTAACCATTTACTTTTATTTGGGATTTTAGATTCTGGGTGTGTTTCCATACCCTTTTCTAACAGTCATAACACACATTAATAATTTATGGACTTGAAGTATGGAGTGTGCATGAGAAAGCACATTTTACACACAGCCTAATCACACAGAAACCTTTTCAAGTTTCACAATCGCTCCAGCGGAGGTAGGCAGGGATGAGAACTCTGTGACAGTTTCAATAAGCAAGCATACATTTATTCACTCACCATTCACTAAACAGGCATCCATTTATCCACTGGCCACTTGTTGTTCCCAGAACAAATAGGCACGGAGAAAATGGAATTCACCCTGAAAGGTAAGTTATTCATTAATTTCCCTGTTTCCTCTGGGCCATGCTCCTGACTTCACCCCTATAGAGTATATTTTTTTTATTTTTTCCCCTGAACTCTTTGAAATACACATAAACATATTCGTATGTTTGGAGAACTCTACTTCTGGGGGGAACCAAATGTGTTATTTTCCTGGTTAACGTCTTACAAAAGCTTCCTTCGAAAGACAACTGCAGAGGAATAGCTTTTAATGTGTTGTACTTTCTAGAATGTCATCAGAGTATGATACCATTCCATGCAAACATGTCCGATATGTTGTGGGTTTATATTACTTTAACAATGCCACACTTCAAGAATCCTCACTAGGATTTGATTGGCCCCTATAGTATGTTCCAAATGGTGTTTGAAGAATCTTACAGTGAATATATTCTTTTACATATGAGGAGTCAGGAGCCCAGAAAAGTTAAGTAATCATCTAAAACCCAAACAGCCACTAAAGGACAAGTCAGATTTCAGTAAAGTCTGTCTTCAGGAGCTTCCACAATACAACTATCCCTTTCTCTGCCTGGGTATGGTGCTGCCCCGCAAATTATATAATGATATGGACCCACTTCTTTCCTAACTAAAGAAAATAAATATGCATTTTGGGTATTCCTAAACATGTAAAATGAAATGGTTTGGAATTTGGCTGTGTACTCTTGCATTTGACACCGAGCAGTAAGCACATAAATGGTATGTTTGTGCAAGCCTGAAAAACATTCATATTCACTGGGGAAGGAATCTAGGGGTTTACATTGTTCTAAAGTTCCCCATAAGAGTTGGATTCAGTGGCTTTTCAGATGAGCCTCTGGGAATATAATGAGTTTGGAGCAAATCTCTGGAAAAATATGCCCACAGCCACACAATAATCTAAGAGTCTGGCAGTGAGCCACACGGCTCAGATGGATGTGGGCGGTAATTAGTTCGACTGGAGCCCCTCTAAAATGTTCATCACACTGTTGGTTCCAAAGTAGCATGCCTTGTCCCTGGGGACTAGCAGCCTTGACTGCCAGTTTTCTACTATCTGCTCCTCCTTAATCACTAGTGCAGTCTGCTGCTCATAATGGGTACTCAGTAAATACAGGAACGTGGCAGATAAACAGGAAGTCAGCTCTGTCTTGTGGGCAGGTGTTTCTGTAGCTCTGACTCTTAGAATCCTCACATCCAGTGCTGAGCTACATCACTGCCTGCTTTTGTTGTTTCATGGAGAAACTTGAGTTGTGAGTAGCAAGGACCAAGTGGAGTTCTCTAAGAAAGGCAGAGAACAGCAAGTTACTGCCATGAGCTTTGATTTCCCAGGTCAGCCTAAGAAGAAGACATTGATTTGTGCCATGATCACAAGCCATGGGAAATGTTCTCTTACCTGGATTTCTTTCTCATGTCTACAGTTTCCTCCATCCCTTCTCTTTTCATTTATTCTTTTTTTCTTTCTTCCCCTTGGCACCCCTTTCCTTCTTTCTTTCTCTTCACTTTCTTTTTCTTCATTTCTTAAAATTATACCAATGCAAACATCATTTTACAAACAAGCAGATGATTTTCACCTAAATAATATGTGCAGAAATATGTTTTAATTGTAAACATAAGTTAAAAGTCATGAAGTGACTAAGGTTACAAAGGACATACCTATATATAATAAAGGTAGACCTATAAACATCATCCTAAATGGGAGGAAACTCAAAGCATTTCCAATAAAATCAGGAATAAGAAAAGCATATTCTCACTCTCTCTCTCTCTCTCTCTCTCTCTCTCTCTCTCTCTCTCTCTCTCTCTCTCCTCTCTCTCTCTCTCTCTGTCTGTCTGTCTCATTTATATAGTATTTGAAGCCTTAGCTAAGGCAGTAAGACAACTAAAGGAGAGCAAAGGGATACAAATAGGAAGAGAAGAATTCACAGGCTCTAACAATACCACCATGATATATCTACAAAGGAGACTTTCAATAATGTAGCAGGATACACATTTGACAGATGAAAATTAGTAGTCCTTCTGTACACAGAGGACAGATATTGAGAAAGGAGTCAGGGGAATAGTGCTTTTCATGATAGCTACAAAACTTACCTTGGAATAACTCCAATTAAGCAAGTGACAGATATTGAAGGAATAAATGGAAGACATCAGAAGATGAAATTTTCTTCCAAGTTCGTGGATCAGTAGGATTAACTTGATGACAGTGGCCATTCTAGCAGAGGAAATCCACGGATTCAATGCAATCCTCATCAAAATTCCAAAAATCCCAATATAATTCTACACATAAATTGAAATATGAATATTTAATTTCATATGAAAACCCACACACAAAATCAGTATGTCTAAAACAATCCTGACTAATAAGAGAACTGTCTAATGCATTCCCATTCCAGATTTCAACTTTGCACTACACAGCTATAGCAATAAAAGTACCATGAAATTAACATAAAAACATATATGTTGATCAATGGAATAGCATATAATTGAAGATTCATACACAATTCCACACACTTCCAGGCATCTGATTTTTATCAAGAACCCAAAAATTTGTACTGGAGAAAAAAATAGTGTCTTGCACTGGTCAAACCAGTTAGTTACACATACAAGACTGTGAATGTAGCAATGGATCAAGGACCTCAACATAATGCTAGATACCCTGAAATAAAGAAAATGTAGTGAAGATTTTAACTCATTTGCACAGGAAAGAACTTTCTGAATACGACACCCATAGCACAGCATTAATAAATGCCACCCCATGAAGCTTAAGCGCTTCTGTATGGCAAACCACATCCTCATCTGAACAAAGTGACAGCCTGCCAAACAGGAAAAAAAACCCCACATTATCAGTTAGAATAAACAAAAAACTAAAAACAACAACAAAAGACTCATGAAGAAAATTAATAAGTTAATTAAAAATAGAAACAGAAGAGGGATAAAACAAATGACAGTACATGCCACTGAGGATGCAGGGAAAGGAGACACTTTATTTATTGATGGTGGGTAATCAAACTGGTACAGTTAGTATGAAAATCAATATGGTGGTTCCTTGGGATGCTGGGAATAGCTTTACCTCCAGATTCAGCTCTATCACTTTTAGGTATATACTGAATGACTCTACATCTTACTACAGAAAACCCCCGTTCACACACATTCATTGTTGCTCACTCCAAATGACAAACAACCTAGATGCTCACCAACTGATGGTTGGATAATGAATGTGGTACATTTGTACAATGGAATTGTTTTCAGCTTATATAAAAATAAATCAAGAAATATCTAGGTAAATAGATAAAATCAGAAACTATTATTGTATGTGAGATAACTCAGATCAAAAAAGACAAATATTATAGACTTTCTCTTATATGTGGATGGTATCTTTTATACTTTAGACATGTGTGCATTAATCAAACTAGCCAAAGAATTAGGGTACTAATTAGGGACTGATTGAGAGGGCCAAGGTATTTTGTAAGAAATTGAATCGAATAGTGTTATAAAGAGGTAAAAGAGAAACTAGCATAGGAGTGTTGGGAAGGGTTAGAATAGGAAAAGGATGACTCTGGGAATCCTTCCTATTGAAATCTGTGGCTGATCTACTGGGGGTGGCCTCTGGGGGAATCCTTTGTAGCCAATGAGTAAATTTATCAGGTATTTCATATATTATGATAGAAACATACAGATTCTTCTCTCAAATTCTTATTTTAAATTCTTATTATTTCTTATGATGTTACTATGTCTTACAGGAAAAAGTCCAAAATAAATTTTATTTTAAACTACCTTTTTATTGGATATTCTCTACATTACATTTCACATGTTATTCCCTTACCTAAATTCTATCACCCCTACCCATCCCATTGCCTCCATGAGTTGCCTCCTCTCCCAAACACCCTATTCCATCTCAGCCCTTGGAATTCCTCTACACTGGGAAAATGAGCCTTTGCTGGACCAAAGGCTTCTCCTCCCTTTGATGCTAGAGAATGTTATCTTTAGTTACATATGCTTCTGAGGCCATGGGTCTCTGCATGTGAGCTCATTTGGTTGATGTTTTCGTCCCTGGGGGTGTGGTGGGTTTGGTTAGTTTGGTTAGTTCCCATGGGGTTGCAGACCGTGTCAGCTCCTTCAGTCATTTCTCTAGCTCCTTCATTTGGGTGCTCATGTTAGCTTCAAGTATCCTCCTCTGTAACAGTATGGTTCTGGCAGAGCCTCTGAGGAGGCATCCATATCATGTTCCTGCCAGTAAGCACTACTTGACATCAGCAATAGTGCTTGAGTTTAGTGGTTGCATATAGGGTGAATCTCCAAGAGAGGCAAACTCTGGATGATCTTTTCTACAATCCATGCTCCTCTATTTGTCCCTTTATTTTCTCCCATGAGTGTTTTGTTCCCCCTTCTAAGAAGGACTGAGGCATTCATTTTCTGGCATTTCTTCTCATTGAGCTTCATAATTTGTGGGAGTTGTTTCTTGGGTATTCAAGCTTTTTGGGTTGGTATCAACTTATACTATGAGTGTTCTTTTGTGACTTGGTTACCTCACTGAAGATGATAGGTACAAGTACCATCAATTTGCCTAGGAATTTTATGAACTCATTGTTTTTAATAGTTGAGTAGTACTCCATTTTGTTTATGTACCGCAATTTCTGTGTCCATTCCTCTCTAGAAGGACATCCGGGTTCTTTTCAGCTTCTGGCTATTATAAATGGGGCTGCAATAAACATGGTGGAGCATGTGTCCTTGTTAGATATTGGAGCTTCTTTTGGATATACATGCAGGAGTGATATGACTGGGTCCTTAGGTAGTATTATGCCCAATTTTCTGAGGAGCCACCAGACTAATTTCCAGAATGGTTGAACAAGTTTACACTTCCACCAACAGTTTAGGAGTGTTCCTCTTTCTCCACATCCTCACCAGTATCTGCTGTCACCTGAGCTTTTGATCTTAGCCATCTGACTGGTATGAACTGAAATCTTAGGGTTGTTTTGATTTGTATTTTCCTGATGACTAGGGATATTGAGCACTTCTTTAGGTGTTTCTTAGCCATTTGATATTCTTAAGTTGAGAGAATTCTTTGTTTAGCTCTGTACTCCATTTTTAATAGGATTATTTGATGCTCTAGGGTTTAACTTCTTGTGTTCTTTGTATATATTGGATACTAGCCCTCTATCAGATGAAATATTGGTAAAGATCTTTTCACATATGTTGGTTGCTGGTTTGTCCTTTTGACGGTGATCTTTGCTTTAAAAAGCTTTGCAATTTGATGAGGTCCCATTTGTCAATTCTTGATCTAAGAGCATAATCCATTGGTTTTCTGTTCAGGAAAGTTTCTCCTGTGCCTATGTGTTCTAAGCTCTTTCCTATTTTCCTTTCTACTAGTTTCAGTGTACCTGGTTTTATGTGAAGGTCTTTAATCAACTTGGACTTGAGCTTTGTACAAGAAGATAATAAAGGATGGATTTGCATTCTTCTGCATGATGACTACCAGTTAAACCAGCAGTTGAAGAGGCTGTCCTTTCTCCATTAAATGTTTTTATCCCCATTGTCAAAGATCAAGTGACCGTAGGTATGTGTATTCATTTCTGGGTCTTGAATTCTATTCCATTGATTGACCTGCTTTTCTCTGTACCAATATCATGCAGGGTTTTTTATTTTTATTTTTATCACAATTGTTCTGTAATACAGCTTGAGGTAAGGAATGGTGTTGATTCCTACAGAAGTTTTTTTTTTTCTTTTTTTTAATTGTTGAGTATAGTTTTTGTTCTCCTTTATTTGCTATTCATTATTCCAGATGAATTTGCAAATTGCTCTTTCTAACTCTATTAAGAACTGAGTTAGAATTTTGATGGGGATTGCATTAAATCTGTAGATAGTCTTAGGCAAAATGGTCATTTTTACTATCTTGATCTTTCCAATCCATGAGCATGGGATATTTTTCCACCTTCTGATATCTTCTTCAATTTCCTCCTTCAGAGACTTATTGTTTTTGTCATACAGATCTTTCACTTCCTTGATTAGGGTCACACCAAGGTATTTTATATTCCTTGTGACTATTATGAAGGGAATCAATTCTCTAATTTCTTTCTCAGCTTGTCTATCCTTTGAGTAGAGAAAGGCTATTGATTTGTTTGAGTTAATTTTATATCCAGATACTTTGCTGAAGTTGTTTATCAGCTGTAGATGTTCTCTGGTGGAGTTTTTTTGGGGTTACTTAAGTATACTATCATATCATCTGTTATGAGTGATAGTTTGACTTCTTCCTTTCCAATTTGTATCATCTTGACCTCTTTGCTTTCTGATTGACCTGGCTAGTACTTCCAGTACTATATTGACTAGGTAGGTAAAGAGTGGGCAACCTTGTCTGATTTATTGGGTTTGCTTCAAGTTTCTCACCATTTACTTTGATGCTGGCTACTGGTTTGCTGTATATTGCTTTTACTATGTTTAGGTATGAGCCTTGAATTCCTGATCTTTTCAAGGTCTTTAACATGAATGGTGTTGAATTTTGTCAAATGCTTTCTCAATATCTAGTGAGATGATCATATGGTATTTCTTTGAGTTTGTTTATATAGTGGATTACATTGTTGGATTTCAGTATATTGAATCATCTTGCATTTTTGGGATGACACCTAATTGATCATGGTGAATGATCATTTTGATGTGCTCTTGGATTGTGTTTGCAAGAATTTTATTGATTATTTTTGCATCAATGTTTATGAGGGAAATTGGGCTAAAGTTCTCTTTTTTTGTAGGGTTTTTGTGTGGTTTAGGAATGAGCATAATTGTGGCTTCAAAGAATGAGTTGGGTAGTATTCCCTACATTTCTATTTTGTGGAATAGTTTTGAGATTACTGGTATTAGTCTTCCATAAAGGTCTGATAAAATTCTGCACTAAACCTAACAGGTTCTAGGATTTTCTTTGGGGGGGGGTTGGTAGGCTTTTGGTGACTGCTTCTATTTCTTTAGGTGTTATGAGACTGTTTTGATGATTTATCTGATCCTGATTTACCTCTGGTACCTGGTATGTGTCTAGAAAATTGTCCATTTTGTCTAGATTTTTCATTTTTGTTGAGTGTAGGTTTTTGTAGTAGGGTCTGATAATTTCCTGAATTTCCTCAGTTTCTATTGTTATGTCTTCTGTTTTACTTCTGATTTTGTTAATTTGCATAAGCTCTCTGTGCTTTCTGGTTTTTCTGGCTAAAAGTTTATCAATCTTGTTGATTTTCTCAAAGAACGAGCTCTTGGTTTTGTCAATTCTTTGTATAGGTCTTTTTGTCTTTATTTGGTTGATTTAAGCTCTGAGTTTGATTATTTCCTGCTGTGTAGTCCTCTTGGGTATATCTGCTTCTTTTTGTTCAAGAGTTTTCAGCTGTGCTGTCAAGCTGTTAGTGTATGCTCTCTCCAGTTTCATTTTGGAGGTGCTCAGAGCAATGAGTTTTCTTCTTATACTGCTTTCATTGTACCCCATGAGTTGGGGAATGTTGTGCTCTTATTTTCAAATGGAGTCAGGTCTGGCATTGTGCAAGAAGTGTCTCTTCCCAGGCAGCACCACTGTCTGAGCCTTGAGAGTTGCAGGAGGCCTCTTTGGGATAGTCAGTGGGGAGGAAGTGTAGACTCCCCCTGTTCTCTTAAGTGAGAGTTCACCTGCAGCTCTTCTGGGCACCCAGCAACATGTGCACAGGCTGCCAGTCCTGATGAACCTTGGCCAAGTCTTAAACAACTTTATTTTTACTATATTGCATAACTCTAGGAAAATTTTGTGTTTATTCTTTGTAGTTGAATTTCAAATCAAAATATATTTGTACTACTAAACACGAACCAAATAAAATTTTAATAATATGTAGTGCCACAGATCTTTTATATCTGAATCTATTTGCCAAAATTTAAATGTGAGATTTAAAAGAAATTATTATATTCTGTGATCTATTCTTTATTTAATTGGACTGAAATATAATAAGCCTTTATATTTAATGACATAATGAAAGGTATTTTTCAATAACAGTATTTTACCCAGTAAGTAATGATATTAATAGATATGTGAGTTTGATGCAGTGTCTCAGAATCTATTACTATAAAGACATTGTGAGAATATCTGTCATTGTATATTAATAAGTCTCTGATAGATACATACAAAAAAATATGCATTTTTTTCTACCAATTCCAAGCAACCACATGTTGGTTCACAACCATATGTAATGGGAAAAAAAAGCTTGGAATACCCATGATACAACTCACTGACCACATGAAATACAAGAATAAGGAAGAACACACCAAAGTGTGGATGCTACAGTCCCACTCAGAATGGAAGCAGAGGGAAAGAAGGATATGAGAGGGAGAAAGGAGAGAATGCAGAAAATTAGGGCTGGTTCAGACATGGGAAGAGATAGGGGAGAAGTATAGATGGTCAGGAATTGGAAAGGTTGTATGTAGTAGTGGGTGAGGGGAAACGGGGGTGGACAGGGAGAATAGGGCGAATGGGGGTGGAACTGGAAAATAGCTACTAGAAAGTTCCAGATTAGAGGAAAATAACTAGCTCCCAGTACCCAATGGGGATGACATTTGTTGAAAGGTTCTCAATGGGGTGAGAGAACCTGTAGAGACCATATCGAGAGGTTAGGCATGGCCCCAGTTGACGGATTGGGTCACCCACCCATGTTAAAAATATTAACACAGAATTGCTCCTTTCTAAAGGAAATGCAGGGAGAAAGAGTGGAGCAGAGACTGAAGGAAAGGCCATCCAGAGACTGCTTCACCTAGGGATCCATTTTATCTGCAAACACCAAACAATATAGCTGATATTGCTGATGTCAAGAAGTGCTTGCTGAAAGGAGCCTGGTATGGCTGTCCACTGAGAGGCTGTGCCAGAGCCTGACCAATAAAGAAGTGAATCCTTGCAGCCAACCATTGGACTGATCCTAAGGACTCCATAGGGACCCTAGTGGAGGAGTTAGAAGAAGTACTAAAGGAGCTGAAGGGATTTGTAACCCCATAGGAAAAACAACAATATCAACCGACCAGATCCTCCAGAGCTACCCACCTACCAAAGAGTACACATGAAAGGACCTATGGCTCTGGCTGCTTAAGTAGCAGAGGATTGCCTTATCTGACATCAGTAGGAGGGTAAGCCCCTTGATTCTATGGAGGCCACAGTAAAGGAATCCAGAGTAGGGGAATGCTAGCATGCTAAGGCAGAAGTGGGTGGGCAGGTAGAGGAGCATCCTTATTGACACAGGTGGTAGGGGAGGAGATAGGGGGTGTGTAGAGGAGAAAATGAGAAGGGGAATAACATTTGAATTGTAAATAAAATAACCAATAAATAATTCACAGATAAAAAACAAACCAACCAAAAAAGAGGCCATGAAGAGAAGATAAAGCTTGGAACCATGTGGTAGGGTTGGGTCCCTTCAAGAGAGGTAATTGAAGGTGAAGGAACATTTTCAGTTGAGATGGAGAACACCAAGGACACGTGTGCAGTTGGGCCAGCCTGATTGTGAGATATGCTAGTTCTTATTTCTGTCTATTTGTAGCTTTAGTGACATTTAGTTTACTTTTCAATGAAGGCCCAAGAAACTAGAATACGATGCTGTTCATTTCATTCCTCACTAGATATCCTTCAATAGCTCAATTTTCCATAAAACACAAACTTCACTTTCTTAAAGTGACACAAAGACCATGATTTGGTTCCTGTCCATTTAACTACTTCAAGGATCTTCATGTTCTGTTCCTTAAAAGCATGTACTTAACCTAATTCCATTCCTCTCAATGCATGATGACACCTTCTTTCTATGCTATTTTTTAAAATTCCACTGCAGTTTTGTCTTTTAGAAAAGAAAAATAACCATGAAAGCATTTTCTGTGTTTTGTCCATGTAATTTGGGCAGGAGGGGCTTTCCTAATCACCCCCCCCTTCTTCACATTAGAAATTAGACTATCTTTAGATTCTTATAGGAACATAAGTATATTCTCTTGCCATATGTCACAGAGTGTTCTGCATGTAACGCTGTGTTGTTCTGTACAGACTGATGTACTTACTGATGTGACTCTAAAGCTTCAGAGTTTAAGGATATTTTTAATGTCAATATTTTGTACTTTCTCCTAAAACTCTTCAAAAAATTCATTTATCAGAAAAAATTGAAAGATATATGCTTCCGTCTTATTCTTTTATACTGACATTTTAAATGTATTTTTGCCTTGACAGGTAAGACTGTTGTCTATTGAGGGAGAAGTTTGAGGCACACGTATAGTTAAGCTCAAACCTATGGTCTTTTGTGATTCTTTCTGTAGCTTACGATTGTTCACTTGTACCTGCTTATTTAAAAATAGCCATTTTAATGATTTAATGAGATGTGTAGGACATAGAGTTAAATTAAGTATTCAATCCAGTATTCAGGTATAATCAGTAGCAACATATTCCTATAGTAACCAAACAAAGACAGAAAACTGTCTTAAGACAGAAAGCAAGCCCATCACATAAACTGCTGCAGAAGCCTTTGCTGCTTTGCAATCTTGGCCTTATGCAAACTGGATAATCTTCACAATGCATGAAGTTTTTCTTTTTACTTCCCTTACTTACACCCAAACTCTCTGTATGTTTTGAATCATCTTTTGCATATTTATAAGTAATTGTTGACAAAGTGCCTTTTGTCCTTTACCTCTGCAAAAATTTTATGAGTCCCTGGTGGTTTGCACAAGCAAGTATTTTATTTTTGTGCCTTCTACAAAAAAAAATTTACTTAAGGTACATGTAGAATATAGCATGTAAAATAAAAATAAGTTTTTCCTTCCATGTATTACAAAGGTGTCATTTTGAATCTTGGCTAAATCATCTGTCATTGCTGAATGGCAAGATAATGGTCTTATGTTAGTAAAGAGAGAGACATAAATGATGTGTTGGAAAGTAATAACAGAAGATTGCTTAACAGGTATGTGGAAATGGCACTAATGCTTACAGATGGAAATGCAACGTGACAGCAATTTGCTGAGACAGAGTGCTGCGCGTGAATTGTGTGTGTAAGTGTGTGTGTGTGCTGTTGTTATGTATTTTTAATTTCTCTAAATACTGGTTGTCTGTGAGTTTGTGTAGGAGTAATAAACAAGGTAAGACCATTGTTTTTGTACAATCTATTGTTGAATTCAGATAAGTTTACTAAGCATTATCTCAATTATTCAGTATAAAACTCTTGGATCTCGTGTCCACAGAAAAGGAGATTGAAGCAGAGCAATCACGGGGTTTGCATGGGGTTATGTAAGTAAGTAATAATGGAGAGATTTACCTTATCCTGCTCACAGTCTTTTCTACTATGTAACAAGCTATTTAAACTCTGTAACAACCTGTTTTTTATATAAACACTTTTGAAATGCATTAGCTCAATACTGCAGAGAGTCATGTCTTTTAAGTAGTTATAAAGCATTTTTCTTGTTTTTGTTTTTTTGATTTGATTTTTCCTGGTAATCCAGGTAGCTTTGTTCTTTGGAAAGAAAGTTTCTAGAATGCAGGACAGGGTGATTTTCTACACAATGTGATTTATCACATAACACTCAGACTAGCTTAATGCTCCATAAATGAATGCTCTTTTGGTGATGGCCAAAAAGGATGAAACAACTATACCACTGTGTAAACACATCATATCAGCCTTGTATTTTCCCAAAGAAAACTACACATTGCTTTCTGTTACTCATTTGATTTGAAGATACTTATTTTCTAATTTGTATTTGTGTTGCAATGGAATTGGATAAATATTATTATATGTGGTATATAATACATAAACATCTTTTGGGGAGTAATAAGATGTTCTAGTATCAAAACATGTTTAATCTCCTAATATGTGCTTCTATATAAACAACACAAAACTATGCCAGATGAATAATCTTATTCACATTACTCTATTGAAACTCAACAAAATTATCAATCATAATAGCAGCCCAAGCTGCTATACCCAGCAAAACTCTCAACCACCATACATGGAGACACCAAGATTTTTCAGGACAAAACTAAATTTACACAATATCTGACCAAAAGCACAACACTACAACGAATTATAGGTGGAAAACCCAATATAAGGAGGGAAACTATATCCTAGTAAAAACAAGAAAATACCTAAGCAAGAAAACCAAAAAAAGAAAGATACAAAGGCACAATTCTACCTCTAAAAGCAAAAATACCAGGAAACAGAAATCACTATTCCTTAATATTTGTTAACAGTAATGAGCTCAATTCCTCAATTTAAAGACATAGGCTATCAGACTGGATACATAAACAGAATTCAGCATTTTTTCTGCATACAGGAAACTAATCTTAGAGACAAAGACAGACACGTTCTCAGGGTAAAAGGTTGGGGAAAAACCTTCCAAGCAAATGGCCCCAAGAAGCAAGCTGGAGTGGCATTCTAACATGGAATAAAGTAGATTTTCAACCAAAAGTTATCAAAAATGATAAGGAATGAAACTTTTTACTCTTTACAGGGAAAATGTATCAGAAGGAACTCTCAATACTTAACATATATGCTTAAATTCAAGAGCACCATATTCATAAAAGAAACCTTAATAAAGCTCAAAAATATATTGAAACCCACACAATAATAGTGGGAGACCTCAACATCCCACTCTCATCATTGGACAGATCATGGAAACAGAAATTGAACGAGGATTCAGTGAAACTAGCAGAGGTTATGAACCAATTTGAATTTATAGACATCTACAGAACATTTCATCCTAAAACAAAAGAATACACCTTCATCTCAGCACCTCACAGCATCATCTCCAAAATTGACTATATAATCAGTCACAAAACAAGCCTCAATAGATATAAGATTGAAATACACCCATGCATCCTATCAGATCACTATAATCTAAGGCTGGTCTTTAATAACAACAAAGACAACAAAAAGCCCATATACACATGGAAATTAAACAATGCTCTATTAAATAGTAGCATGGTAAAAGAATAAATGAAGAAAGAAATTGAGTATTTGCCAAAATTTAATGAAAATGAAAACACAACATACCCAAACCTATGGGATAGAATGAAATCAGCACTGAAAAGAAAACTCATAGCTCTGAGCGCTTCCAAAAAGAGACTGGAGAGAGCATACACTAGAAACTTGACAGCACAGTTGAAAACTACACCCAAGAGGAGTAGATGGGAAGAAATAAACAAACTCAGAACACAAATTGCCCAAATAGAAACAAAAAGAACCATTCAAAGAATCAACAAAACCTAGAGCTGGTTCTTTGAGAAAATCAACAAGATTGATAAACCCTTAGCCAGACTAACTAGAGGGCAAAGAGAGAGTATCCAATGTAACAAAATCAGAAAAGAAAGTTGAGGCATAACAACTGAAACTGAGGAAATTCTAGAAATCAATTGATCCTATTACAAAAGCCTATACTCAACAAAGCTAGAAAATCTGTAAAAAATGGATGAATTCCTAGACAGATACCAGATACTATAGTTAAACCAGGACCAGGTAAACCATCTAAATAATACCATAACACCTAAAAAAGTAGGAGCAGTCATCAATAGCCTTCCAACCAAAAAAAGCCCAGGACCAGATGGATTCAGTGCAGAATTTCATCAGACATTTATTGACAAACTAATACTAATACTATCCAAACTATTCCACAAAATAGAGTCAGATGAAACACTACCTAACTCATTTTTCAAGGTCAAAATAACCCTCATTCCTAAACCACACAAAGACCCTACAAGAAAAGAGAACTTCAGACCAATCTCACTTATGAACATTGATGCAAAAACACTCAACAAAATGCTTGCAAATTGAATCCAAGAAGAAAACAAAATGATCATTAACCATGATCAAGTAGGGTTCATCCCTGAGATGCAGGGATGGTTTCATATATGGAAATCCATCAGCATAATCCACCATATAAAAAAACTCAAGGAAAAAAACCAAATAGACATCTCACTAGATGCTGAGAAAGCATCTGACAAAATTCAATTCCCCTTCATGTTAAAAGTCTTGGAAAGAACAGGAATCCAAGGCCCATACATAAACATAATAAAAGCAATACACAGCAAACCAATAGGCAACATCAAACTTAATGGTGAGAAACTTGAAGCAATCCCATTAAAATCAGGGACTAGACAAGCCTGCTGACTCTCCCCCTACCTATTTAACATAGTACTGGAAGTCCTGGCCAGAGAAATTAGAAAGCAAATGAAAATCAAAGGGATACAAATAGGAAAGGAAGAAGTAAAAACATCACAATTTGCAGATGACTTGATGGTGTATGTAAGTCACCCCAAAAATTCCACCAGAAAATTTCTATAGCTGATAAATAAGTTCAGCAAAATGGCTGGACATTAAATTAACTGAAACAAATCAGTAGCCTTCCTTTACTGAAAGGACAAACATGCACAGAAAGAAATTAGTGAAAAGATGGCCTTCAAAAGAGTAAAAAACAATATGAAATACGTTGGTGTGACTCTAACTAAGCAAGTGAAGAACCTGTATGACAAGAACTTCAAAACTCTAAACAAGGAAATTGATGATGATCTCAGAAAATGCAAAGATCTCCCATGCTCATGGATTGGAAGGATCAACATTGTAAAAATGGCCATCTTACCAAAAGCAATCTACAGATTCAATGCAATTCCCATCAAAATTCTAACCCACTTCTTCATAGAGCTTGAAATAGTAATGTGCAATTTCATCTGGAATAACGAAAGACCTAGAATTGCAAAATTCTCCCTCAACAACAAGAAAATATCTGCGGGAATCACCTTTCTTGACTTCAAGCTATATTACAAGGCAATTGTAAAAGCTGCATGGTACTTATACAGAGATAGGCACATGAATCAATAGAATAGAATAGAGGATCCATAAATGAACCCTCACATATATAGTCACTTGATTTTTGACAAAGGAGCTGTAACATTCAATGGAAAAAGGACAGCCTATTCAACAAATGGTGTTAGTCCAAATGGCACTCAGCATGCAGAAGAATGAAAATAGACACTTTCTTATCTCCTGTAGAAAGCTCAAGTGCAAGTGGATCAAAGATCTACACATTATACCAGGTACACTAAAACTATTATAAGAGAAAGTAGGGAAAACCTTAGAACACATAAGCACAGGAGAAAATTTCCTGAACAGAACACCAATGGCTTGTGCTCTAACTTTAAAGATTGATAAATGGGGAATAATGAGATTGCATAGTTTCTGTAATGCTAAGGACACTGAGAAGAAATAAAATGGCAGCCAACACATTGGGAAAAGATCTTTACCAACCCCACATCAGACAGATGCCTAATATAAGATATATAAGAACTCAAGAAGTTAGACACCAGAGAATCAAACAACCCTACTAAAAATGGGGTACAGAGCTAAACAAAAGTTCTTAATTGAGGAATATTGAATAGTGGAGAAGCATCTAGGGAAGATATTGTCATTCTTACCCATCAGAGAAATGCAAATCAAAACAACCCTGAGATTCTACCTCACACCACTCAGAATGGCTAAGATCAGAAGTTTAGATGACAGCAGATGCTGGAAAGGATGTGGAGAAAGAGAAACACTTCTCCACTGTCGGTGGGGTTGTAAACTGGTACAACCACTCTGGAAATCAGTCTGGCGGTTCCTCAGAAAATTAGACCTAGTACAACCTGAAGACCCAGTTAATCCACTTCTGGGCATATACTCCAAAGGCGCTCCAACATACAACAAAGACACAGGCACCACAATGTTCACAGCAGCCCTATTTATAATAGCTAGAACCTGGAAAGAACCCAGATGTACTTCAGTAGATGAATGGATATAAAAATTGTGGTATTTTTACACAGTGGAGTACTACTTGGCTATCAGAAACAATGACTTTATGCAATTCTTAAGAAAATGGATGCATGTAGAGAATATCATCTTGAGTGAGGTAACCTAGTCACAAAGAACAGACATAATATGAAGTCACTGATAATTGGATACTAACCCCAGAAAGCTCTGAACTCCCCATAAACTCACAGACTATATGAAGTTCAAGAAAAACAAAGGCCCCCCCAAAAATTAAGAATCATTATGCTTAATCTTTACACACCAAGAAAACATTGACTATTTCCATGTTACATCTTGTTTTACATGTATTATATGCTCATTGTAACTAGTAAGATTTTAAGGCATTATATAAAACCTTTAAAAAAATCAAGTACTGACAAAAATGTGTTCATATACTTTTATGCGAAAATGCTTCTAAAATCTGTACATTTATCTTTGTTTTTTAAAATAAATTTGTTCAATTAAAAAATAAATAAAAGGACAATAATTAACAAAACAAAAGATCAATATATATCTATGGATTGTTCTTAATATTAGTGTTTTCTTGCAATACAGTAGGTAGAAGATCCTTTGAAAATATATTTGTCCTTTCCTTTGATAAATGAGTTTTTTTTGTTTTAAATAATCAATTTATATTCACTCACCAAATTACATATACTGGTAAAATTAGAATATAAACTGTCAAACCACCATCCACATTTCATATAGATGTCTCTAATTAAAATCTGTATAACAGCAAATAAAACCAATACAAATAAATTGGGAAAAGACAGGTTAATAAATTTAATTAGACAGATGCAGATACTTATGAACAACTATTTATTTGAGCCCAGGGATGCCCATGAAAGAGTTAGGGAAGAAACTGAAGGTTTTAAAGGGAATGGCAACCACATAGGAAGAACAACATTATCAACTAACCAGACCTCTCAGAGCTCCTAGGGACTAAGCCACTATAAAGAGTACACATGGGCTGGTCCATGCGCCCACAGCCTGCTACACATGCAGCAGAAAATTGCCTTCTCCAGCCTCAGTGGGTGAGATGTGCTTAATCCTGTATAAGCGTGATGGTCCAGAGAAGGAGGAGATAGAGGGGTTAGGCAGGTGTGAGAGGTGGGTGGGGGAGCACCTTCTTTGAGGCAAAATGGGAGAGGACATGAGGTAAAGGCTCCTAGAGGGGAGATGAAGAAGGGGGACAACATTTGAAATGTAAATAAATAATAATAATTTAAAAAGAAATGTTGTAAGGGTGGGGTTGGTAGCAGTGAAAGGAAATTATAAGAGAATGGGCAGACCAGCTATCAAAATATATGGTATATATGTATAGAATTTTGAAAAACCCACCCAAATGTTTCTACTAAAACCACTTAATCTGGTTTATATATATATAGATGTATATCATAACTTCTTTTAGGAATTGACCAGTGGAAGAAAGCAATCTATGAGGAAATTTTAATCAAAAGTTTTATGGGTGAATTTTTTATTTACTGTTACTTTTCAGGCAGTATTTGTGCTTCTAACATCTTTCAGAAGATTCACTGTACAACTTTATGTTTGAGTACATGACTATAGATTGGGCTTTCTATAAAGAACAAAAAATTGATAACTAATTGGTTAAAATACTAATGAATGGTCAAGCAATTTTATTTGTAAAATATCTTCTTACTCATTATGTGTGCTCTATTAAGTATCTGATTAAATGACAAATGTCTGTAGACATTTGCAGGTACTATTCCTACTTGATATTTAGGTGATCTTTAGAACCCATAACAATTATGAAAATGTGGTGTTCAGATCTGCGGCTGGAGGACAACTGGTTGATACTCCTCGCTGTTACGTATCTGAATTCAAGACTCTGCTACTTTGAGGCCATGTTCCTGAAGGCTGTGTTTAGCCAATGGCTGAGCATCATAAGATGAAGTGCCCATTTAGGGCGAAGCAGTCTTCCAGAATTAATTTTCAGCACCTTGTACAAGCATGAGTCTTTACATTTGTTGCTACTTAGGGGAACAACGGGCTTCTATGATAAAGGCTAAAAGTAGTCTTTGTCTGTGCTTATAAGTGTTTAGAAGGCAGTTTGATTATGTAAAATTCCAGAGCTTGATGACTCCAAAATATCTGACAGTCTAGATAGACATCTCAACTCTGGAAAGCAATAAGCTGTTACTTGCTGGACGAAAAAAAAAAAGGAAAACTAATAGAGGTTCCAAACAATGTGCTTTAGTCTTAACTCCTAATCTATGTTTAAAATATATATTTGTTATTAGCTTTTCAATTTCAGGAAGAAGAAGAAGAGGAGGAAGAGGAGGAAAACTCGGTTGTGTTTGCATATTGTTTCTTATACTTATGCACTTGGCTGATGGCTGACTATCCTCCTGGCTTGCGTTTCAAGGAGACAGACTGCTTGTTTATCTATTATTGGTACCTTAATTCCAGTGCCCCCAAATTGCTCAACTCAGAGGCATTTACACAAATAATTGAGTGAAGAATGGACCTTGAAAGTAGTATAATCGCTTAGAAAAATGAATTTAAATATGTATAAAGTACTTTCTATAGACCTTCAAAGGTCTGGAGATGTAATGCTCAGTTAAATAATGTGTGGGACTATAATGGAAAGTAGAAAGGAATGTAGCCATTTGGCCTAATACCTGTGAGACAGAATAATTATCAGATTTATTAAAAATACATTTCAACTCTGTAGAGAACAGAATATGGGAAAATGTGTCTGTTTACCAGAGGCATCCATATTAGGAATATAGGAAGCATGAGAAGTCACTGGGATCACTGCAAATGTCTATCTTCCAGCCTTGAAGGATGACCTAGACTTTATAACTATCTGATGGGTTTTTGACAGGATCCTTCTTAAAGGAAGTGTTATGGCCTTGAATGTCATATGAGCCCAGTCTAAGGCTTCTTGCCCTAGAAGCCTGTGAATTAACATATTATGCTGAAAAAACCTGTTTAATAGATTGTGGAAGAAAACAGACTCAAATGCAGTTTGTTATAAAGTGAATTTGTAAGAAAGATTTGTTTATAATAGATGATTCAGTAAAATCTGCAGAGTAGATCAACTGTATCCACAGATAAATTGTTTCCTAAGCAGGATCTAAAGAGTAGCCTGTTCTTTCCTGTGCCCATATCCTTGACCAACCAAGCACTTAGGTCTAAATATTTGCAACTGACTTAAAGGAGCAACGAGCTGAAATGACACATGGCTCCCACATGAAGTAGACATTTCTTTCTATACTTCTGACATTTATGGGGACACAGATTTAGACATATAGTCAACTTCGACTCTATATTAGATGTTGCAAAGATTTGAATCAGCTAAACTTTCAGAGAAAAACTGCAGACTGGAAACCTTTAAGAAACAAAATTGCTTCATAACCTTAGAAAGCAGTGTGCTCTACAGTGAGTTTGCTGTTTGAACTGCTCTACTTATGTAGCTGCTGGTGCACTATTCAGAGAAAATTCCTTTCTTGGGCTAGTGTGATAGCTTTTGCTCCTGTGTTCTGGTTTGTAAACAGTTTCTGAGGACACCTGAATCAACCTGGCTCATGGGCCCCACTGTATCTATAAACTGAAGTGTCCTTGAGGCCCAGGAATATTCTAAAAGTGGTCTCCCATTGGAATTCTAATTTTGTGTGCTGCTGTAGACACCAGCTTTGGCTGAGCCAACTCAGCATGTGTCCCTAGTATTTAATGTCAGCCTAGGACTATTCTTAGTCCTGACACCTCCAAACAGTTTTACCCGAATGAACAGATTTTTCCAACCCATCCTATTTTCTATCCATTGAGTTGCAGATGGGAATGGATAAAAAGGATACATATATGAGAAGGAGTGAGTCCATGCTTCCTCCACCCCCACAAGCTAATCTCAGTAACTGAGCTAGTGCTGGGCGCATGTGAAAATAGGCCTTTATGTTTTGTTTGCCCTGTGCTCAGGGAAAATGAAACACAAGGACGACAATGCTACTGCTCTGACCACTCTGAACGTTTAGAGATCCAAGTGGGCTGACATTTGACATCAAGAAATACAACTATACAGGGAGCAAAGTAAATTGGTAATAACTATTTTGGAGGTTAGGATAATCCATTTTGAAATAGAGGCTAATTGGTTGCATGGAACATGAGGAGATTCTCTGAACATTTTGTGAAGTACATTCTGCGAAACACTACACTCTACAGAATCTCAATGAATGAAGAACAGAAAGTTAAACTGTTGAATGTCTCATTTCTGACAGGAATAATTTTACAAGCTGAGTAACTATGAATGCTTTTATTTTACCTCCTTCCCTCCCTTTACCTTTTCTATTCTTTTACCTCACAGTAGGGAGTCACTTGTCAAATGTCTGAAATGTCAAAAAATAACTGTACAGTATTTGACCCATTGTAGAAGGATGTCCTCTATCTAGGTTTTCCCATGATTTCTTATTTCCTAGGGACTAGGATTTAAATTTTAACCCAGGATTCCACAATTACAGGGTGTGGTGGTTTCTATTTGCTTGGCCTGCCTGTGGCAGTATTAGAAGCTGTAGCCCTGTTAGAGTAGGTGTGCCACTGTGGATGTGGGCTTTAAGACGCTTATCCTAGCTTCCTGGAAGCCAGTATTCTGCCAGCAGCCTTCACATGAAGAAGTAGAACTCTCAGCTCCTTCTGCACCATGCCTGCTTAGATGCTGCCATGTTCCTACCTTGATGACAGTGGACTGGACCTCGGAAACTGTAAGCCAGTCCAATTAAATGTTGTCCTTATAAGAGCTGGTTTGGTTATGGTCTGTTCACAGCAGTAAATCTCTAAGACATAGGCATTTGGTGTAACGTGTATTACTTTATAAGATGCATCATATAAGAACCAGAAGGAAGGAAGTAAGAACAATGTTTTAAAGGTAGAGAAGAAATTTATAACCATTTATTGAAATATTTGTACTTACTTGGAATCACAAGAAAATTACCCTCCTCCATTTCCCACCAAATACTGGCATGCTATTTTGAGCACAAAGGAGAAAATAACCAGGTCCATCAACTACCAGAGAAAGTAAGCATTTAAAAACAGACTTCATTTGTCAGAGTCCTTGATTTAGTTGATATTGGTTGAATTTTTCAACTTGGGGGTGGTACTTGAATTTATGAAGCAACATTACTACTTTCTGTGTACTAAAAAACCCAGAGGATAAGAGGGTAGGCTCAAGGTCATTGGTATAGGCATTCTGGTAGAAGGCAGGGATATTAACTAGAAGGAAGTCATTATTTTTTGCTGGTATCTCTTTTTGTTAGAGCTTCTTCCAGGACTTCTCTCTGCTCAGTGATACCAGGTTTCTGACAACTATGATTTTAGAAACTATAAGGTCATGCCAATGAGTACAATTTGCTTGCACTTAACCCTGGTTTGTTGCTCTAATTGTCTTTAAGTATTCTCTTGATTGAGATTTCAAATCAGCCATGGCAGATCTCAGCTATAATGACAAACTGTAGAATATGTTGCTTTAAGTCTTAATAGAAAAGAAAGTTCACCTAATTTATTTCCTAACAGTGGAAAATTCTTGTAAAATGGGGAGAACTCAAACACAGATACAGATTAATTCAGTGCACACAGGTTTATGTGCACAAAAAATAATAACAATAAACAGTATTAATTATATAAGAAAGAGATGTTTTTATAACCAACATGATATGTTTTATATAATTCCTTATTGTTGAAGATGTGGAACTAATATTTTTAGGTGGGAAAGGTGTGATTTCACTCACACTAAGTTGAGTATTTTGTAAGCATTGCCTCAGAAAGGTGTTTATAACGTTTGGGCTGTGCTGCATTTGTAAAATGTCACTACCGGTTATATGTAGATTTCACACACACATGACTGAATTCTGTGTAAATGTTCAAACCACTCAGATCCTTGTAGATATAAGTACCTTTGCATATTTTTCAGCCTAAATAAAATTTTATAAGGTTTACATGGTTTTTTTTTTTTCATGTGAGACATCTCCTAAAACAATAGTGAAAGAAACTGAATTTAGAGCAAAAGAATTATGTGTGTGTGGCTTTTGTTGCTGTTTTTTATGAATTATTAATATGTGAAGTTGCCTGATAAGAAATAATTTTTCTTAGAAACCATCACAGATAGTGCTATGTGAAGAAGGAGGAAATGGAACTGTTTAGTCAGAGAGCATGGTTCCATTTCTTCATTGCTGTTTTACTCCTCAAGTCAGAGACACTACAAACCCTTTGAAGCACTTTTCTATATAGAGGTTAGGGGTGGGAGATTTTCTGTGGGATAGAATAAAACCTTATTACCTTGGACTCTTCATGATTTAGATTTGGTGATCACTCTGATAGAGCCAGTGCTAGCTTAGGAAAACTTTTATTTCTCAAGGAGATTATAAATGAGAGTGAAGGATGGATATTAAGATATTAAACCCGGGCAATGACAAAGAAAAGGCTAGAAGATGATATGAGGTGTTGATGTTAGTTTGTTTATCTGGTAAAAATACAATTTCTACCAATTTTCTCTACTATCCTATAAAGTGTTGATATTATTTCGCAAGTAAACATATTCAGAGAGTTAAAATACCCACAAGGCACTTTGTTACATCTTCCCAGTAGCTTGCAAAAAACTCAGATACTCATTAAAATTATTTTGAATGATCATAACTATTTTTTACTTAATTGATGTGAATGAGATCATTGAATATTTCATTCCTAGTGAATATTAGTTTTTACAAAGGATCTGCATGCTTCTAAAGTCACCTAGGGGATGGAGATATGACACAGTGAGGACAATGCCTGGCTGGTTTTGCAAGGGCCCAGGGTTCAGTTGCAGGAAATCCAATAGCACCTTCTGCTCTCTGAGCATCCTACATGACTATGGTGCCAATATATATTTGCAAAAAGTTAATATACATGAAACCAATAAATAAGTGAATAGTTTCTCATCAGGTTTTATCATCTTAAACCAAAACTATTTAATAGTGTAGTTTGTGCCATTTAGTAACATATTTTGGAGCTTTGTTAAATTGTGATAAATATTTGAGAATCATTCATCTTTGATATTTAAAATAGGTTTTTATGTTCAAGAGGAGGGGAGGTAAGGCCAGGGCCACAGATTCAGCTCATCTGAGCTCTATAAATAGGTTGGTGGTTTTGCAAATCATCACATTCTAAACTGTCACCTGCCTACTTTCATAAGTTTCTTTTGTGTTTATATGTAGAACATTGACATACAAATAAATACATTTCTGAGTCACCTGAGGTATTATGTGGTACAAAGGTATTTTTAGAAGAACATTTAATTTGTCAATCACTAACTAGACTTATTTTTCCAAAAATATATTAATTTTTATAGTAAAACCAATCTTTTTAATATTAAGTATTTGAAATCTGGAGGGTCTAAGCCTTACTTCTTCATTTCAGATATGTAAAGGCAAGGATTTTAATTTCCCTTTTTAGCACTTGTTCTGTGTTCTTTCAGAGTTGGGACTTCCTTCTGTTTCAGGAACTTCCATGGTTTCTTTGATAGGCTGCACAATGTCTCACTGTCCTGCAATAATGGATCTCTGCTGTCAAGGTTAATTTTCATCATCATTTACTTTAGCTTTCATGATATATTTTTAATAATTTATTTTAAAAATATTAAAGTTTATGTTAATATTCTAAAATGGTGACACTGAAGTTTTAATTTTCTTAGCCCTTATGGATTTTCTACTTTTAAGTAATATCATGATATGTTACCAAGAAAAAAAGAACCTAAATTTATAAACCTAAAGCAAAAATATATGAAATGCAGAAAAAAAATAGTCATTACTAAGGACTGTTGTAAAAAAGTCTATCAGTTTAACATTATGGTTTGATTCATAATATTTCCTTTCAATTATATTTAATAAAAAGCAAGTTTTAATTGAAAATTCATTTTGATACAATATATTCTGATTGTGATTTTCCTCTCTCCCGGAAAACTCAGATCATTCCTACTTCTCAACAACCCAAATCCACACCCTTCTTTGGTCTCTCTTACTATAAAACAAATAGGCATCTCAAAATAAATAGAAAAAAAAAGAAATAATATTTAACTGGGAAGTTATTAAAACTAACATATTTGAATAAGTCCAAACAAACAAATGCACAAAACAACAAAGAGCCAAAGAAAAATCACTAGAAGCATAAATGGATGCAGACACACGCACATCATAAATGCAAAAGTCCATTAACAACAGGAATTAAAGACCAAAGTATATAATTAAAAGACCTGTGGGGTAAGAAAAAAGGAGGAAAAAAATGCCCAGTCAAGGCTTATGAGACAAACAAAACAAAGCAAGACAAAAACTTTCCAACATTACTGCTGAGTTCATTTTATAATGGTTATCTACTGCTGAGCATACAGCCTACTCAGTGAGTTTACAAACTAATTTTTCATTTGCAAGTACATATCCATTGGTGATAGCTTCTGGGTTAGGGATTGGAGCTTTTGTCTATGTCAACTCAACCCTGGGACCCCATCAGATCAAGGCCTGTGTACAGTTCTTATGTGCGGCAGCTCTACTGCGTTTACCGGCGTAGTTTCCTTGGCATTCTCCATCCCCTCTGGCTCTTACCATCTTTGTCCCTCCTCTTTTACAGTGTTCCCTGAGTCTTGAGGGGAGGAAATTCATGGAGACATCCCATTTAAGACCAAGTGTTCCAAGTTCTCTCAGTCTCTGTACATTGTCTCTCTGTGAGTTTCTGTATTTCCATTTATTGTTAGAGGAAAATTCTCTGATGATAATTGAGCAAGTCACTTATGTATGAGTATCACAGAATGTTAATATGAGTCATTTTGTTGTGATGTCCTTTAGCAGAACAATGATATTGTGTCCCCCCCCCCCACTATAGCTTATCTAGCCTCCAGTTCTTGGCTCCCCACGCAGTGTGAGGAAAGAGTTCCTTTTTGTGGAGTGGGCCTATAATCTAATCAGATATTGGTTGATTAGTTTCATGAGCTTTGTGGCAGTATTGCACTAGTATAAATTGCATGCACATCACCATTGTAGATTGGTTGGTTTGCAGCTGGGTTGGTTTTTACTGTTCCTTTGGTAAAGGCAGGTTTTTTCCAGTGCCCTGAACACTAGTGCGTGCTCTGGCTAGATACCAGCTCAGTGACTCCATATTTAATGAGGTGTGCACGTGTTGTATTTGGCATTCAGATCTTACTCTCAGTTTGAGGAGTGCAACCAATAGTGTAAGCAATAGTCTGCCTGCATTGCTTAGGGAGTTTCCTTGGGGATTCTTTTGCCAGTAACTTGGTTAGATGTAACCCATTTCCAGACCTAAAGACTTCATTTGCCCATAAGATATATGATTTAACTTTTCAGATGTATCTCTGGGTGTGCTTATGAGGTGTGTCTTGTTGCAGAAAATATTAAAAAAATAAATTGCTTTTCTCTTTATCAGCCCCGCGGTCTCACTCTGCGGGTCTGCTTCTGGTATGGAGCCGCGCCCAAATAATCTGTCGCCCAGTCTGAGCTGCCACCCCAGTCTGACTCTGTCCATATGATTCCCTTCCCTGGAAATTTTCATCTGGCTGCCCTACTGCCTTTGTCCTGAGGTGTTTCTTTACCCCAAATCCCAACACAAACACAACTCTAAGTTCCTATAGCTTTTCATACAAGTTTATATATCAAAATTTCAATCCACAAACCCTTTACCCAATAAAATTAGATCAAATAGAAAAGATACAAACTGCCCTTCTATATGACATAAAAGACCTATAAAATCCTTAAATGTTCATAGCTACTTAACGGCAATAAAGCCCACCTGGATCCAATTCATCCTTCCAACCTCCATCTTGGAACTTGGCTTGGTTTTCCCCATCCTCTGACTTCTGATCCTCTATTTCTCCACCCCCTTTACCTTGTCTAACCACCCTGCACTCTGAGGCTATTTTACTAATTAAAATGGGAAGTTTCAGATGAAATCACCTCATGAGAATAAGACTAGGCAGCCCTTCTTGGGGATGTGAATTAGCATAAAAATAGAAACAGCTTTAGGTTTATCTACAGTGTGTAGAGAGGATTAACTCAGAAGAAAGTCACTCTGAATGTAGGTGGTACCATCCCATGATCTGTAGGCCCAGATCCAGGAAAGGAAATGTTGAAAGGCAACTGAGCTCCATCACTCTGCTTGTCTCCATCTTCCTGTGTCAGGATCTGAAGAGCTGGCTAACTCAAAACAAACACCATGTTTCTAAGACGTTTTTTTTTTTTTTTTTTGTGAACTTTTTTTGTTTATTTTGGCAATTTTGTTGTACTGTTTTTTTTTGTTTTGTTTTGTTTTTCATTTATTTTCTTTTAAGAGAGAGAATGATGTTGGATGCGGATGTTTAGGAAGGTGGGCAGGCTCTGACAGCTGCTGTGCGAGGGAAAATATAATAAAACACATTTTATTAAAATTTTTAAAGAAAATGAACTGATTAATAATGTCTGTTAGTAAATTATATACTTAAAATATTTAAATGTTTCTGATCAATTATTAAGTATTCTTTTGAACTATATATATTGTCTAGGCACTCCATGTTCAGTACTAATTCTAAAGATGCATTTTAATTTGTCCAGCTATAATTGTTTATACATGTATATGTGATATGAAACTTATATTATTTAACTTTATATTTACTTATTTCCTTATCATTTGTCATATTTACTGTGAAAAAATGCTGTTTATTCACATACTTCTTCTAACTTTCTCAACCTACTTTCTTGTCTGGCTCAGGACCTCTATACTCTTCACTATGACATGGGCCAACCCACACCAACCATCAATCAAGATAATTCCCCATAAACTAACCGATGAGCCAATCATACAGAAACATGTACTAAGTTGTGGTTTTATGTTTTCAAATAACTCTATTTGTTCAAGTTGAAACAGAAGAAAGCAACACAATTGTTTAATTTTCAATTTGACTCACATGCACATCACTACTCAACTAGAACTTTTCCTTTCTTATGTGTACCTAAATTGATGTGTTAATATTAATAGCCTAGTATATAACATTGCAGCTTTTAAAGGTCTCATAGTTTTTAAAATTTTTAGACATTTTAAATGTTTTATCTATTTAAAACATCCAAAATTTTTCTCAAAGTTCAATGCCTTTCCAAAATATCTGAATCCTCTCTAAAATTTTAAAGGCTCTTTAAAAATTTGAACTCTTTCAACTATAGACTCCTGTACTATCAAAAATAAGTTATATAACTTCTTTTTTTCAAGAGAGAAGAACCAGGGCACAGCCACAATTGAATCAAAGAAAAAAATTACAACAGTGTATAATTTTTGGTGCTCAATGTCTAGGTCAATCTCACCATCTTTTGTGCTCCTAAGTACCTAGAGAGTGGTACTTCCCCAGCTCTATCATCTATAATATGTGCATCTTGCCTCTTAGGCTTAGACCGCTTCCACTGCTATTAATGGTGGTTATTTTCTAATATTGGCACCCTCCAAATGCTACATTCTTTAGTGCTACTAGGTTGTACCTTCACCAATAGCATCTCCTGGTTCTCTTCAGGGTCTCTAATTTTGCTGCATAATGGAAGCCTCAACTGGTCTCCATGATTTCTTCAGTCCTGGGGCTTCCACTTCAACTGAGGCTATACACTGACCAGGACATCTCCTGGATTTTCATATTGCCAAGCCTAGCTTTTCACCATGACCTTTTTATGCTTTGAAAATGAGTAATACCTGGGAAACTTACATATTACCAAGTTTAGCTGTGAGCACTGGTATGGGATTGATCTCTAGATGACACATTTTGTGTATTGACCCAGAAAAAAATATTTCTCAGAGACTTTGCATCAATGATGTTAGTCTCTTTAAAATCACCACTAATTTATCAACTCCAGATAATGAGCATTAATTGTTCCAGGAAAGCAAGAGTTGTACTTCAGTGGTGCCAGTGTGTTGTTACTCATGACCAGTTCTGACAAGTCATTGCTATCTGACAAGACAACACAGATTATTAGGTCTGTGACAGTTGTATCCTACGAACCTGACACCTAATCTGGTCTTAGGGTTTCTATTGCTGTGATAAAATACTATGGTCAAAGGAATCTCAAGAAGAACACATAGGCACAGGAGAAAATTTCCTGAAAATTTCACGTCAGAGCTAGCTTACAAGAACATGACTGAAAGATGCCAGGGCAGAGAAGGAAACTGGAGGCAGAACTGGGAGCAGAAGCCATGGGAAGGAGCTGCTTATTGACATTTTCTTTATATTTTGCCAAGCCTGCTTTCTTACACTATACAGGACCACATGCTCAGGTGGCACTGTTCACAATGACCTGATTCCTTCATTAGCAAGACAAGAGTCATAATGCCAACACATTTCCACATCAATCATGAAGACAATAGTGCCACAGTTTTGTCTACAGGCCAGTCTTTTGGGGACATTATCACAATAGTAGTTTCTTTTGCTCAAATATAAGTAGACCTAGGATCAAGTTGATATAGAAGCAGCTAGCATATCCTTTCTATTCTTGTTTGTTTGTTTGTTTTGTTTTCAGATTTTTTTTCTTTCCTAGAAATTTACATCATTTGTTTTTTATATTCAAATTGCTAAATCCCTTTTTTATAGCATTTGGCTCTTCATTCTATCTAGGGTAATGGTAGTTTCAACATTTTCCCCATACCAAGTACTTCTTCAGTATGGCTTTGTGAAAAGATGTTTTTTTTTTCTTCATTTTCTCTGAATCCCAATTTTCTTTCATTTTTATTTTCTCAGAAAAATAACAGCAAATTTCAATATTCTCAATTTTAATTTCATTTAGTCTTTAAGTGAATATCCAATAGAACTTGTTATTTTTTCTTTAAAATTAGTTGATCCTTCCACTCACTCAACTTGCTCTAATGATTTAACAATTTTTTTGGATCAGTAGTGAGCCCTGTTGGTAAAATAATGTAGATACAGCTGGGAGCAAGTCTGTTGACCCTGTGAGAGGTTGACCTTTTCCAGTTGACCTTGGAAAAGATATTTATCTTAGTTTGCCCTACAGAACTTGTGAGCAGTGAAAAGCAACATCTTTGTCCCATCAAGCAGAAGCAGAATGAGAAGCAACTACTTCACATATGGAAATTCTGCCATGATATTTGAGGAAAGTTCAGTGGGAAACAAAACTCCCCTATGATGAATGGAGCTACCTCCTTCTACATCTCAGTAATACTTGCTTTCTACTCTCCAGCTGATACTTTTACAACCTAATTGACTGTGCTAGAACAAAGACTACTCATTTTAAAGGCTTGGTTAATGAGAACCAAGATGCAACACCAACAATTTTCTTTAATTCTTATATTAAACCCATGCAGAATCACCTTAGCAGAGATCTACACCATGACTTTAGAAAAACTAGTTGAAACAACTATTAAGCCAGGCTGGGCAAGGCCTGTAATTCAATTACCACAAGATCTGAGAAAGCCCAAAGTGCAAGTGAGATCTTGTCTCAGAAAATAAATATAAATAAGTAAATTAATAAACAAACAACTACCACATTCTTCTAATTCACATCTTAGCTAAGCAAATCTCTATGATTATGCACTACAGTAGATTTGTTCTAGATTTTCCCACAGTTTTTGAATTAGAATTAGTAAGCTTTCAAAGTTAAAATCTTGGTAAATTATTGTTTGATTTGGGTGTTGTGTAAATTTGTTTTTCTTTTTAATTGTAAAAAGTTTCATGTTCAATGAGTATCCTGTTTCCTTCACTCTTCCATCAGTTTAGAATCTTCTCCTCAATACTTCCTCTTTTACCTTTCTGCTATTTTCATCTCTTCATGAGCTTCTAGATTCCCTGAGACAACTATCCATATCTCCAGTCTTTCTTAGCTAAGTTGTTAGAGGAAATTTTGTAGTTTGCCATTGACCTTTTTGTGCTTCCATGCCAACGAATGCATTTCACATGCAGCAGATAGTAGATTATTGATCATCAAATAAATGAATGAACTCAAAGAACATATATGTACAGTAAGAAATAAATTATGGCCTTGGATAAACATTGTATTTTCTCCATTTTCTTTAAATTTCATTTGTGTTTCAATCATCCATTTTAATTTACACTGTCTAGTGCTAAATTATTTTGCAAACTACACATATATGAATAAAAATAAATCATACTTTATGTCTTCAAAGTGTTTCAAATACATATCCTATTATGTAGCTTATTCTAAAACATGTATACATTTCAAAGTATGTAGTAAGGCAGATTAAAATAAGATGGTTGGCTGTGGTTAAGAAATTGCTAACTACAGAGAGATCATAACATATCAGTCCCTAGGAAGAGCTGATTCTTTGCCTCCTAACTCTGATATCCACTGACATTTAGGGATTTTTTTTCCCCCGACAGTGCTTAAGCTAGTTAATGTATGATCTTCTTCAGGCTGGCAGCTTGTTCTGTACTCTGTGGAACAGTTGATCTTGAAAGATGTCATTTTTTTCTCATTTTCTGACTTGTTTTGTTACATCAACATTGATTTATTTTGCACTTCTGACAATCTGTATTTTTTTAAAAAGAGCCAAACAAATTACATCTCAGAAACTTTAAATTAATGAATTGGATGTTGTAAGCAGAGGGAAACAATAATATATAGATCTGCTTTTTTGTTTCTTCCTTCATCTCATAAAATCTCCCTCCTCCCTTTTCCTCTGTTCTTCTCTTTTCCAAATAAATAGACAGGTACAGACATGGTTGTGGATCTTGATAACAGATGTTTATAGGAACACAACCACAATACAAAAGACAGTGCATTCTTATGTCAAGAATTCTACTTCCCAGACAGAACACAGCCCTTATTTAAAATCTGTGTGACGGATCAGTACACACAGAATTTGTAGATTATCAATATGGCATTCTCAAGTTTATTTGTAGGACTAGACCTGTTTATTGTAGTCTGAATGTGCATCCAATCACATTTTGCATATTGCTCTTCTCATGTTAAAAAAGAAGCATAACTTAAAATATACTTTAGAGAAACTGCCTGGCTAGATTTCTGCTTTCAAAAACCACATTGCAAATGATGTAACATCCATGGTCTCATCCAAACTTGTTAACTTTCTGTGGCTAGATTGTTGATTGATTTTGAACAAATTGCCATATGTCTTTGTCTTATTTCAAAATTTTTTAAGAAAATGTATCTTTACTAGAGAAAAAAACACCTCATCAGAAACATATATATATATATATATATATATATATATATATATATATATATATATGTATACACACATACATACAAGCATAATAAAAAGATCAGAGTGATGTCTCCATATTTGGAAATGTAGACTTTTATTACATTTGCTGGTTTGGTAATATGTCTTTTAGATAATTATATTTCAGTGTCTACTGAATGCCAAATCAGTACTACTAATGTCTTAGCTAACTTTTCTAATGCTGTGATGAAAATCATGACCAGGGCAACTTTGGAGGAAATAATTTATTTGGTTTATACTTTCATACCCACCACTGTTCATCATTAAAGGAAATTAGGACAGGAACTCAAACAGGGCAGGAACCTGGATGTTGGAGATGATGTAGAGGTCAAGGAGGGGTACTACGTACTGCCTTTCATTACATGGCTTGCTCAGCCTGGTTTCCAATGGGTTCTGTCCCATCAGTCACTAAGAAACTGTTCTACAGGCTTACTACAACCTGATCTTAGGGCAGCATTTTCTCAATTGAGGCTCCATCCTCTCTGGTGACTCTGGCTTGTGTTAAATTGACATAAAACTAGCCAACAAAACCACGAACCTGAATACAGGAAAATACTTATTGGGGCAAAACCCTGTAGAACTCAAGTTTCTAACATGTTATTCTCTAGCTATTTTATTTATTTTATTTTTGGGTTGGAGGTTACCTTGATAGAAGTGACAAAATTTCAGCCTGCCCATTGAAGATGAAAGGAGAAATGGTGTGATTCATGGATGGTTTACGTTTGCCTGCTATGTTTAATTTAGAAGGTGTTTTGTTTTGTTTTTTATAAACTGTCACACCATTACAGAGAATCATTGTCATGGGGAGATAACAACTCTAACACCGAAATTTTGATTCCCATTAGACCTTCCTGTTTCTCATTACTTCAAATTATGGAAACTGTGTACTTGAGTTATTTACATTAGCAATGTTGCTAATTAGTTTATTTAATCTTCAAAACTGAAGACAAACGAGCTTCAGCAGACATTTCTATTAAGCAATTGAAACATAATTCCACTTAAAAATATGCAATAGTAGGTGTAAGGTGATTTTTTTAAAAAAGCCTTGCCACACATTTGGAAACACACGGTCATTTTGAGTTTGTTCATGCACTCCCTTTCTCAGTTTACTACAAAATGTTATTAGGACAAGATATACTACTGTTTGGAAGCACAAGCACTTAACTCTTATTTTTTCATTTTTTCCAACACACGTGTTTTTTTAACATAAAAATAGGACTATTTTTAATGTAATCATACTTCATACTTTTAAAATTGGAAACAAATTGTAGATGTTGTTTTATAGATTGCTTTATTCTCGCAATGTATCATGGACATCTTTGAAAATCATTATATATCCTACTAAGACACCAGTATTAATGGCCTCAATAGCAGCTCACTCTAAGCTTGTACCATAATTCATTTAATGCATGCAAGTGGTGCATTCTTGATGCAATGATATTGAAAATATTGTAAATAGAGTCATTTGGGATAATTTATTCATAACTGAGTTTCCTCTATGTTTGTCAACCTGATTTATTTGCAGCCCTGATAAATGGAACACATTATATTTGCTTTGGTATATCAAGCATAAAGTTATATTCAAGCCTGAAATTGTGTGTGTGTGTGTGTGTGTGTGTGTGTGTGTGTGTGTGTGTGTGTTTACTAATATGTGAATATGTGTGCAAGGAAGGTGAAGAAAGAAAAGGATAAAGTTTGGGAAAACATTTGACAATAACCAAAGTACATAAAGCAAAACCAAGAGAACATAACTTGCTAAACTTTTCTAGAATTTTAATTGCATCAAAACCACAAACTGAAATTTGTAGGGAAATAGCAAGGATGTTAGCCTATGGCTTTCATTGTGAGCCCATCTTAGGAAGGAAAGAGCAAACCAGTAAGGGAATTCTGAGTTAGAGAGCAATGTCTTTATAGCAAAGGGAGTTCTACTCCCTCACCATATCATTTTGCTATACTAAACATGGGAGTTGTGCCTGATCTCCTCTATTTTCTATGCACAGATACAACCGTTGCTTACCTCCGGAAGCTGCTAACAACTGGAGGCCTAAGCTTCACACAAATACAACCAATACTATAGATTCCACACCTCTTCTCATTGGCATTTTCGTCCAATTTTATCTTTGGCATTGAAACATTTTCACAAATGGGAAATGTGAGAGGTTTTAATTACACTTTTCTTCTCCTTTTTAGATCAACTTTAAAAAGAAATCAGAGGAAGAAAAGTTAGTTTGTTCTCAGGTACAATGGCATCCAAGACAGCACACCTCCTCTCATCACCCTTTCTTAGTGGGAGCATTCATGGCTAACGTTCTCAGCTAAGAGTCTCCACTTTCTCATCATTCTCCAAGCCCTGAGCAATAATCAGTGTGTACTCATGTGGCAAAGCCCTGGTCTTTCCTATCAATCCTCTTGACAAGAATGTTGTCAAGTCTCGTTTGTTCTTTTCTGAGTTGATGAACTTATTTCAGGAGGCTGGTGGTTATATTTCACATCTGTCTGTGATGAGACAGGGAGCCTTAAGGCTCTGTATCTTCTTTCAATTTCCAGGAGCCTTTGCAGAGATTATGTGAGCTAGACTGATGACCACAGGCAGACCGTAGCCATTGTCCAAGCAGACACAAAGGGTGCTTTGTGTCATATGAAGACAGCATTTATATGAATAATAATTTTTTCCTTAACTTTTCTTCATCTATTTACTATTTTATTTTTCATGAGAAGCTAGCAATGAAAAAGCAGAAAAGAAATAGCCTTTTATTGTTTATAGTGCATCGATGGAGAGATGGTTACTGAAGACATTGCTACCAATTGGCATCTAGCAGATACCTTACTAGATGAGTGAAACATCGCTGCATGCTTTCTATCTTGCTGTGAACCAAAAATGTTCAGGATTCCTACAATACTGAGAAACTGATACTCCTAAAGGTGATAAATCGATCAGTTCAATATGAGTGAAAATTCAGTGAGACCGAGAAACTATTCCAAATGAATAGCATGTGGCATTCACTGTCCATTAGATAAAAAGTTTTCACAGAGTGCGAGGGGCAGAGTACCAGCCAGAAGCAGTGCAAAGAAGAGGATAATATACTAAATGAAAATGGAGGACAGCAGTCAATTCTATTACAAATTAAAAAACAGAACCGCAAAACATGGATGATACTAACATTACCCTTTCCCTTGTGCATTTTAGTTTCAATGCAAAGAGTTTTTTTTTCATTCTAGCATAGCTATATGGAATGGGAAATTTCCTATATAGAGAAGGCATTGTGAACAAAAGGAACCTGTATCTGGGCAAGAGAGGAAGCTGGGGTTTGTGATACTGAGAGCACAGCACTTCCTTGCAGAAGCCCAATCTCCATCATAATTTGCTGGGACAGTTTCACTAACCTTTCCTGATGCTCCACTTCCTTACCTCGCAGCTGAGTTAACATCGGCTTCTACACAGAGAGTATAAACACAGATCTACGGGAGCACCGTCCTGTTTATTGGCTGTGCTGCTGCACCCTGACTTCTTTGAAGATGTTGCCTTTTGTGTTTTATGCATCCTCCACAGTCTACAGTCTGTATCACAACTGTGCACTTCCTTATCTTTTGGTGGACCAGACACATCTCTGCACATGCTCTTGAAGATTTTTATTACCCCGGTTTTCAGTTTAACTTATATTGTCCTTCTAAAAAGTATAATGCTTACCATTCTCCCCGTCTATAGTAAGTGTGGGAGGAAAGCCCTATCCATGAGGCAGTCAGGAGCAGGGATATGACCAGCAATAACACAAGCTTGCATCAAAAGCGGATACTATGTAACAATCACAAAAGTATCCTGGATAAAGAGAAGATTCCATCCAGAAAATTTACATAAGATAACTACATAAGAAATTCTGCTAATTCAATAGAAGATGAGGTGGAATTGACACAGACTGCTGATGGTGACAATACATGGCAGGCCACATCAGGCAGATGGGACTAGTATTCTGTCTTTGCTGCAAACCTGCCACAGGAACATTCTTTTGGTGTGAGGAAAGAGTTGAAATAAAAGCAACTCAAAGGAGTAGAAACTTACTTTGGATCGTGACTTTAGACATTTATTTTGTGGCTGGCTGTCACCTTGCTCTCTTGCCTGTGGTGAAGCCGCGCATGACAGTCAGGTAGGGAGGGGTTGTCATGGAAGAATTCTGTAAAATTTATCATAGCAGAGGGAGAGGAAAGAAATAGGTAAGGTCCCCCCAAACCCACTTTCTTTACCTATGCTCCAGCACCTAGTATTCCATTCTATTTTATTATTTCACTGAAAAACCTAGTGGCCTCATTAAAAAAAATCACCTCTTAATGTTCTCAAGATACTACCCTCATAACAAATTATCTATCTGTCTACACACATTAGTTAACAGACACTTCTTACCCAAACCTTAAAACGATTTTCTCTGTCTAAAGAAACATGAATGACTTTACTTTTGTTTAAACTGTATATGCATTGAGTTTTATCTGGGGCTGAGGGTTGTAGACAACTAGAATCCTAGCACTTGGAGGTCTAGGCAGAAAAATTAACAGACCGAAGCCAAAGCTCAAATGGTCTACATAGTAAGTTAAGAGACAGTCTGAGCCTATGTATTAAAGAAAGAGAAACAATACTTTAAAAGCAGAGGGTGAGAATACTGAGGGCAGAGAGACTTAAATAAAGTCACTGGGATAAAGAGAATGTTAGTGAGTGAATAGAGAGAGCATGAAAATGTCATAGGGAAACCCACAAACTTGTAACCAAAAAAAAAAAAAAAAAATTTAAAGGCATAAGCCATACATCCCAGAAGCCATGACTGATTTAGCAAAATCTTTAGTGCCAGAGGTGTGGTATCTCTTTGAGTTGTTGATCAGAGAAGTCCCAGAGGAGCCCTAAACAATACTGGTTCTTCCCCTTCTTAGTTGCGCATGCTAACTGGATGATAAAATGCTATTGATGAGAATATTATATATCAAAGTTTCATGATATGGTGAAATCAAGTTGAAGCTGACTAAGAATTCTTCCTCCCTGATAGCTGACTTTCATGGTCCCAAAGGTGATATGTAGGCTACTGGGGGAGAAAGACATCAATGTTCTTAGCCACCTGTGAATGTAAGAACTCTGAGACAAACTTGCCAAACAAGATGAATGTACTTGTGCAATCACGACACCACTGTTACGGGACAACCAACCATTCTTTGATTGATTCTGAAGCCTACTCCACAAGAATCCATTACATACAGTATAAACGTAGTGTTTTTTTTTTTTTTTTTAAAACTATATCTGTATATGTATGCATGAAACAAAGTTAATTGAAAGAATATATAGTGAATTTGAAAGAGAGCAAGAGGGATTATATTGATGGGTTTAAAGGGAAAGATCAAGAATAAATGATGTAACTGTAATCTCAAAAAATAAAAGAAAAAAAAAAAAAAACTCTAGATAGGACAAGTTATAGATCCTAGGGGCAATCTCATATCATCCTTTATCTAACGTGACACAGAATCAAACTACTCTTTTAATATTTAGGTTTATATTCTCAGGTAAATACAACTTTCATCTTCTTTCAAAGTAGCTTATTATTCCAAATATGGAGACTCATTGTTTCACATGATGCTAAGAATAAGTGACAGATAAATAGGCAGACCTAAAATAATTTCTACCATGTCTTCTAAAGCTAGGGGAACATCACACATGACAAGACACAAGGAATATATGAGCTGTGAGATAAAAGCTCTGTGAAATACAATCTTGTGTCTAGGATACAAGTATTGTAATAAAGATCTAGACCAGCTATGGCTAATAGACTGGATTTACAGAAGAAGGCGTGTCTCTGTGGTGATGGATGGATGGAGGAGAGAGTCAGGGCATCCTACCCTCAAAGAGAAGCTTCTGGTTACTTGTAGATTTGGGGAAAGGAACAGCCACCACCTTTACTCATGTGTCCATCATTAAAATTAACCAAGTTTCAATGTATGTTTCCAATCCAGTGGTTACAGGGATGGCCTCAGTTAAACTAAATGGGCCATAAAATCTGACCAAAATTTATAAATCCAGGAAGGAAACTGGTAGAGAGGAGTGAAGTTGACAGGGATTAGATTGTGATTAAACACAAGGTTGGTAGAGACTGTAATCTAAATACGTTCATGTATTAAATGGTCAAAGAATAAACTGCATAGAAAAAAAAAGGCATGTATATTATGAAACCTGTGTTTATTTGCTGATGTTTACATTTCTTGGTTTGTCATTTCTGTCTCTAAAGTGACCTGTGTCCTCAATGATTTTCCTGCCTCTAGGATTTCCCATCTGGGTTCTTTCCAACTAGTGATTTTTTATGTGGATTCCAGAATATTGGACTAAGCCATCTGATAGGCTATTGAATATATTGTAATTAATCCTTTCTGAATCTAGTGTGTACATTTATACAAGTTAAAGGCTTGTGAGGGCAGCCCCTACTCAAATGACAACAAACATACACAGTGCCAGCCCTTCCAATGTAATGGCATTTCCTACCCTCTGTTTAGATTTGGCTATTTACAGTTCTGAAGCAATGGTGGCTGAGGAACACAGTTCACTTTGACCTTTTAGTGTGTTGATAAGACATATCCATTGACTCCCACGGTTCTCCAAGTACACGTTTAAAATTTATAGCAGAAATAATTGTTTAACACATATTCTTAGTCTCCCTGTTTCACCCCGTTTTATCCTCACCTTAGTAGGGATTGGGGGGAAGGGAGCATAAACAAGACTTTTTATTTTTGGCGATTGTTTTCAGAATTTACTTAAGATTTCACAAATGGCAAATTGTTATTTTGCTAATCCTGAATTTATTTTATTCTCTCAAAAAGGGAAAAGATAGGGAAATAAAGAGGCTGGAGCAGAGGGAGTAGAAGGGAATCAGTAAACCTGGAATTTATAATAAAGTCATTATTTCTTTAGGTCTACTCTTATTATGTGTTCTTTGTTCTTCTTATTACATGACTAGAAATTTGAAAATGGATGTGTAGCCAATAAGATAGCTTGCTGCTACCACGTCTGACTATCTGGGAATATGGCTCAGTAGCCACATAAACATAGAAGAAAGGAACTGACTTTTACAAGCTGCACTCTGATCTTCTGAGACATAAGGCAGCACACATGGACCCACTCACATACACACACACACACACACACACACACACACACACACATAAATGAATAAGATGAAATGCATGTAAACATATAACTTGAGATCTTGAGACAATGTCTGCAGACTTGTTGGGTCCAGGGTATCTGTGTTGGTACGGTGTCATGTATAAATAAATGTCTTGGGTGATGCTTACAGGTCTCCTGAGCTACATGTAACTCTAGAGCTGTAGCCAAGACACACCTGATATGGGCTTGTATGAACGTTTTTGAATAATGTTCTTTTGTCACTGTGATCTGGGATTCTGTTCCCTCTCACTCATGTGGACTCAGTTTTTCCAGATCCATGTGAGCATGCCATCTTTCACCTGTCAGAAAGACAGCCGAAAGCCTTGTCTTCACATGTGAGTCAAGATCTTATCCTGTAAGGTCAAAAGAGTGTTATTTTCTAAGTAATAATAATGTTTCAACACATAGAGTACAGTTAGACATTATTTTCTGCTTTTGCATATATTATATTATTTTTGTAAATTATGAAAGCCCAAACAAATTGTACTATTATTATATTTATTAATTTTAAAATACCTTGTAGGTGAATGATGTTAAAATCTGTTTATGTCTCTATGCATGTGTGTACGTGTGTGCGTGCATGCATGTCTGTCTGTGTCTGTGTGAGCATGTGTACAAGCGCAGGGGTCTGTGTGTGTGTGCATGTGTGTGTATGTGCATTAACCTGTGAGCTTGTGAGCTAAGAGATGAATATATAGCAATGAAGTATCTTCCTAAACGTATGCTATATACCTGCACATATCCTATACAAGAATCCTCCTGGCCTTTTTTTTTTTTTTTTTTTTTTTTTTTTTCTTTTCTTTTTTTAAAGTTCTAGGCCAGTTTACTAGGACTCTAATGGAATACATAATGGAATTAAACAAACATAAAAATAACAAATTTATTAAAAAGTACAGTAAAATAAATCAAATAAATGGCCCATCACTCTCATTCAAATTTACTGCCACAGAAAGCAATTTAAGTCTGAAATTATTCTTAACTATGAAGGTGAGATTACACTGCAGCTATCCAGGATTTATTGAAGAGTTTATCTTGTACAATCTGAACTTTAAACCTTTGTAATTTAAAGCAAAGCCATCATGTTTCCTTCTTTGTAGTATGACTTCTGGAGAGATGGGAGCAACTGCCAGATACTTCACCAGAAGGCCAAAGGAACAATTCTACTCAAGATTAAATTAGTGAGACAGGGAGTGTGTGGGACATTCTAACAGGAGCGATGGGGAAGGGGTACTCACTAGGGTGTGGGGAAAAGGGTACTCACAAGGATGTGGGGGAAGGGATATTCTCAGGAGTGTGGGGGAAGATTTGCACTGAAAATACTCTCTCAACATGAGAAAAGCTGAGGTTGGAGGTTTTGCAGTCCGAAGGCAGCTCTGTGAAAATTAAGTTTTTTTTTCCCTTTTGTCTTTCTCAGCAACTGTTACTGCTCATATAAATTTAAAAAAGATCATACCTCTTAATTTCATTTCCCAAGTTTTACAGGTCGATTTCCTCCTTTTGGTAGATAATGTTTCCGAATTCAGAGGAAATAGGTACATACTGCTCTTTGCTTGGTTTGTAGTAAAACTACTCACTGCCCTGCTTCTGCAGACTATTGTATTTTTATTATATTTATTTACTTCTATTTTTAACAAAAAATGATTTTATCAATTTCTTTTTAGTTTTAAGGATTTTTTCCTTGATAACTTTATACATGAATTCTGAATTTATATTATTTTCCCTTCCTCTGCCCTTACAAATCTTTTTGTGGTCTCCACATCCTCTCAGTTTCATACTTTATTCTTTAATTATATGTATTGTGTGTATATAAATACAACTTGCTGAGTTCATTTAGTGGTGTGTGTGTGCGTGTGCATGTGTGTGTGTGTGTGTGTGTGTGTGTGTGTGTGTCTGTGTGTGTGTATTTAAGGCTAACTACTTGACAGTGGATAACCTATTGGGGGGTTCATTTCTGGGGAATACTGATTTTCTTTCAGCTGCTAATATTTTCCTAAGGGTGGGGCCATGTGATTTCCTTAATCCACGTTGGCTTGTCCACTGGTGTTGTAATCATCAGAGGCATGTGAGGCAAAACCACTAAGAGACATTACCTCTTATCTATTATACTGTTATCAAAAGGTAAGTGGTCAATAATGCTTAGTCAAGTAGTGAAGCAAATGAAATTTGTATAATCTTGACGGAAATTTATGTGTCTATTAGGAGAATAAGTGTATAGGTTCCTTAAAATATTTCGTTTAAAAGTATCATATAATCTAGTATTTCCAAGAATATCGACTACCCAATGAAATTAATAATTTAGACATTTAAAAAGAATCCTTGCAGTCCTACATTCACTATAGCCTTATTACTGTGTTTACTAAAATATTATTACTATGTTCATTACATTATGCCTAAAACCAATGTCTAGGAATGCTGAAGCTTTCTAGTTCACAGAATCAGAGTTATAGAACTTGTAATTCTGGTCCTATATTGGATGTGTTTACTGGCTCTTTTTGTCTTGTTGTCTGAGCATCCTCATACTGACTAAGCTTCTCTTTTCATCTTTGTAGAGGGGGCCAAAATGATGCCTCTTCAACGAGCTATGCTAAAGATTAAAAGTAGCATATGGAAGTTCTCTAAGTCTTCACCAAGTATATCTTAAACATCCAACAAATGAGTATTAACTTCTACATAGTAAGCACTACTAATTTTTGACTAAGGAAAATCAGAGAATTCATGAGACATGCTACAGAGCAGAAAGGTACTATAGAAAAAAAGACAGGAGGCAGAAGAGGAGAGGGAGAAATGTCTACATGATAATTACAGTAGAGTTGATGAGACCTATGAACTCACCTTGAGTTTGACAAAATAAAAAAGATAAAACAAGGTAAACTGAGCTTTTCAAACACCATTTGATAATAAAGGTCCCTTTATGTAATGTATACTTTGTAATATGGGACTAAACTATTTAAACATATATGCATGCATATATACATCTATAACATTTAGAATAACCAACAGGAAAGAGGTATACATGATATGGTAAATAGTCTAATGTCTTCCAATAAAACATGGAAGCCCTTTAGGGAAAGATTCTGCATTAGGCAAAGGAGATACTCAGGATCCTGGGTGCAAATTTTTATAGTGATTTTGCTAAGTCAGTGTATTGTAGATTACCTATAGACATTATAGCATCTCTACTGACAGTTTGAATATTAAATTGTTTATTGACTATTGTTACATGAGCAGAGGCTTCAGGGTTGGATGGAGTAGGTTCGATTTACCTGATATAGAGATTTTGGTAGTTTGCTATTTCTGTTACAAATTGTGTCAAGTTCTCCTTTGCTATGCTCTGTCCCCCACTGACTAGGCCACAGAATAACAAACTATGTTAAAATAATGTTGGTTGATCAAACCTCAATACTTGAGGTTCTTTTCACCATTTTAAGTCATTGTCAAGGAATTTAAGACATGTCTGATTTGAAGTCTTTCATGATCATTTCAGCTCAAAATGAATTTTGATATTTAATATTTCATGCGAGTCTCCATTACAGCCTCCTGTTCTTTCTGTGATATCAAGACTTTCTTCTAAAAGTGCTGATTCCTCAAGAGCAAAGGCTGCTCTCTCTGCTGGATACAGCATGCATCTACATTGAACATGATGTTTGGGGTCTTCCCTATTCACGCTGCTCTTTGTTGTCAGTAACCATGTGTTAGAAAATGAAGACTTAATGATTTCTCCTTAGGTTGTAATCACCTACCCCCTTTCATTCTCAGAATAGTTTTTCTTTTCCTTCTTTCTAGTGAGACTAGTACGACTGAACCAGTCTAATTTCTGTTCTGATTCTATCTGGGATTCCCTTCCTTGCTTATATACTCGATTCAACTTCTTTCTGTATCCTGTTTCTTCAATAAATTGGACTTGATTGAACACTCTCTATGGTGAGAAAGTAAGAAACTGCAATTTCTTATCATGGAGGAAAACACAAACCAGTGAACATTCGATCATTTGCCCTGTGTAAGGAAGATTCCTGTTATGGAAAGCAAGGCTAAGTGTGAAAAATCTGACATTTAATTTCTTCAAGGAAGGCTATACTTGCTATTGCTGGCAGAGCTATCTAGACATGAAGAGTTGTGGCATATTGCCTCAAAATTTATATTAACGCCCTTTTATATCTACACACAAATGCATCTAAATGAAGTCATTCACTTGCAAAGGGATATCTCTCAAAAAAAAATCATATTTTTATTATTTCTGCACTGAAAATTAAGACACTTTCCCTTAATCTTTAATTTTTTTTCAGTGTATCCTGATAAGCAATAAAATTCTATTCTAAAATCTGCATCAATTATATCAACTTCAAGGTATAAGCTTCAAGTAGTAGCTTCTAAAACACAAATATCCATATCTTGAAAAATCTGCATAACACTTTTAAAGAGTTCTACTGATTCTGATTCTGCTGTGGAATGCTGGAGGTACTTTGTAATCAATTGGATTACATATTAAGTAAGGAGATACATTCAAAATCTCAGCATCCACATTGGAAGGAAGTTCTTCTTTAGTCCCAGTTTCTGCAGTGGATATTACCTAAGAAAATATGTTAAACTGTGAAAGATCACATAGGTGAGTAGATTACCATCACTGCTTTAGCCAATAGGCACAGGCTGCAGGTTCTTCAGAGTGTATGTCCTTATCTTGTATAGGAAAAGATATGCCATAAAAGAATGCTCACCATGCAGTACTTACTTATATGCGACTGTGTACTAAGAAATAAAAAACACCACTGCATTTTGCCTAACATTTTGTTTTATTTTAATCTTTTTAAAAATCTTTTCTTTCTTGCTATTTATTTATTTATTTATTTATTTATTTATTTATTTATTATTCATGGCCATCTATTTTTATTTTTTGGTGTTATGATTAAATGTTCCTTAACATATTTTTTTTTTTTAGGAAAATTGGCTTCAAGGCTAAATCTCAGAACATCAGATCCTAGATTAATTTACTATTTTTGAAAGGAATGTGTACAAACAAAATCAATAACCATTTGCCATGTAAGTGGGAAGGAAATGTCTCTTTTACAAGCTAAATTGAAACCGTGCTGAAAGAAATATTCACTGAGGTCCCAGATATGACAGGTGCTTTATTCATTGGAAATAACTTTGGGTTGAATACCTGTTTTTACTTAAAAGGATCACTAATCGTGACTATATGTCTTGTCTTACACGTGGTATCTTCTTAGACCAACTCATTTAATACACACCATAGCAAAATATACACATTGTGATCTCATTTATGAAAACTAGTTGCTAAAGAAACTACAGTAATGCAACTTTCTCCCAACTTCACCAAGCTTTTGGGAGGTTCGGGAGAGAACTAGTTGCTTGGATGAACCTCTGGTATCCTATAATTTATCCATTCCCTTTATTCCTGTAAGTGTAAACTTAACAAACCCACTGACTTATCAGGTTCACCTTTAAAGGAAATGTTTCATTGCCTTGTTGTTAGTTAATTTATTTCTTTAAGCAGGCAAACAGATCAGATGGCCCAGGATAAGCCATACAACAGAGAAAGTGATTTCAAGGGAGACAGGTGAAAACCCCAGTTGAGTTTGTGTAAGTGTGTCTGGAGCACATACATGTGAAGGAGCTAGGAAAGCCTTCTACAATGAGGATGTAGTTGCTAAAACCAGGAAACACACAAATTGAATTTACAATTTTCTTCATTATTATATTAAAATATAATTATATTGTCTTATAATGCTTGAGGGTAACTTGTTCAAAAATGCATAGTCCTAGGTCCTACTGCAAACTTAGCACTGAGTCAGACTCTCTGGAGTTTGGGTACTTTGTGGTTTTTCAAGCTCATGTGTTTGAGCACTCAGTACCTAGCTAGTGTAGTGGATCCACTACAGAAAGGTTGTGGATGCTTTGAGAAGTAAAGTCTTGACAGTAGAAGAGTAGAGACATATTCAAGGTTTCATAGCCCAGCCAAACATCTTGGTCTCCTTCTCTCCTGCAAGTCTGGACATGAAACTTAATTGCTTTGATTCCTGACTGTTTGGTCAACTTCAAGTTTCTGATGATGTGCCTTTCACCCAAAGTGAACTATATCCTCCATGAATTGTAAAACAAAATAGCCAGTTGAGCCTCTTAGTTGCTTTTTTTGTTACATTGTTCTATAACAACAGGAAATTAATTGATTCAGGTACATAAGCATTTGATTTGAATTCTGATTATTTGATCTCTGATGACCAGTTTAATACTTAATATTTGAGAAATTTTAATCTCTTATTTCTTATGGAAATAAATTTTGATAGATATTAGGCTACATGATGACATTAAATGTACCCTTGCTTTGTCCCCACTTCTATTATCTGGATATCTTGCCCAAGCAAGCTTCACCCACCCCCCTTTTACTGGACATTTTAAGTAATTACATTTCAAATGTTATCCCCTTTCCCTGTTCACCCCTCTTCCAATCCCCCTCCCTCTACTTCTATGAGGATACTCTCATTCCCACCTATGTACTCCCTCCTCTGCACCCAGGCATTCTCCTACACTGGGATATCTAGCCTTCACAGGACCAAGGGCTTCTCCTCCCATTGATGCCAGACATAGCCACACTCTGCTATATATGCAGTTGGAGCCATGGGTCCCTTCATGTGTACACTTTGGTTGGTGGTTTAGTCCCTGGGAACTCTGGGGAGGGTGGTCTGGTTGGTTAATAATGTTCTTCCTATGGGGTTGCAAACCCCTTACGCTCCTTCAGCCCTTTCTCTAACTTCTCCATTGGAGTCCACGTACTTAGTCTGATGGTTAGCTGCAATCATCTCAATCTGTATCAGTAAGGCTCTGATGGAGCATCTCAGCAGACATCTCCATCAAGGTCCTGTCAGCAAGCACTACTTTGCATTCACAATAGTGACTGAGTTTGGTGGCTGCATATGGCATGGATTCCCCAGGACCTTTCCTTCAGTTTCTGCTTCACTCTTTGTCTCTGTATTTTCTCACTTGAGTGTTTTGTTTCCCCTTCTAAGAAGGACGGAAGCATCCACATTTTGGTCTTCCTTATTTTTGAGACACTACCTGAGGACCCAGATATACAACTCCTGGGTATATATCCAAAAGATGCTCCAACGTATAACAAAGACACATGCTCCACCAAGTTCATAGCAGCCTTATTTATAATAGCCAGATGCTGGAAAGAACCAAGATGTCCTTCAACAGAGGAATAGATTAAAAATGTGGTACATTTACACAATGGAGCACTATTCAGCTATTATAAACAATGACTTCATGAAATTCGTAGGCAAATGGATGGAAGTACAGACTATCATCCTGAGTGAGGTAACCCAGACACAAAAGAACACACATGCTATGCACTCAGTGATAAGTGGTTATTAGCCCAAAAGCTCAGAATACCCAAGACACAATTCTCAGACCATATGAAGCTTTAACCTTTTAAACCTCCTGCTTAGTTTTCCAGATGGCTAAGATATTTTTCCTTTCTTTCTTTCTTTCTTTCTTTCTTTCTTTCTTTCTTTCTTTCTTTCTTTCTTTCTTTCTTTCTTTCTTTCTCTCTCTCTTTTTTCTCTCTTCCTTCCTCTATTTCCTTCCCTACTTTTCTTTTCTTTCTTTTTTTCATTAATTAACTTATATTCCAAATGCTGCCCCCTCCCAGTTATTCCTCAAAAAGTCCCTCTCCAACCTTCTTCCAATTTCCTCTGAGAGGTTGGGGTCCCCTTGGTGTCCCCCAACACCCTGGTACACCAGTTCTCTGGGAGGTTAGGTGCATCCTCTCCCACTGAGGCCAGAGAAGAAAGCCCTGTTCGGGAAAAGATTCCGGTTTCAGCTTTAGGAAGAGCCTCCACTCTCAAGGTTAGGTGACTCATTGGAGGCTGCTCTGTACTTCTGCTACATATGTGCAGGGAGGCCTTGGTCCAGCCCATGTATGTTCTTGGATTGGTGGCTCAGTCTCTGAGAGCAACTAGAGGTTCAGGTTAGTTGACTCTATTGATCTTCCTATAGGGTTTCTATCACCTTCAGGGCCTTCAGTTTTTCCCTCCAACTTCTCCATAAAAGTACTTGACGTACATCCTAAGTATGGCTGAGCGTCTCTCCATCAGTTTCAGTCAGCTGCTTGCTACAGCCTCTCAGAGGACAAGCATGCTACGCTCTTATCTGGAAACATAAGAGAGTATATAACATTGATAGTGTCAGGGATTGGAGCTTACCCATGGGATGGGTATCAATTTGGGCCAGTTATTAGTTGGTTATTATTTCAGTCTGCTCCATCTTCGTTCCTACATTTCTTTTAGGCAGGACAAATTTGGGGTTAAAAGTTTGTGGGTTGGTTGGCATCCTGATTACTCTACCACAGTTCTGCCTGGCTCCAGGATATAACCTATTTAGATTTCATGTTGTCACCCTTAAGCATTTCCGCTAAAGCCACTTGCATTGACTCCTGGGATTCTCTCCAATCCCAGGTCTCTGGGTCTTCCTAGGGATTCTTTCCACCTCTTTACTCCCACTACAGCAGCTGCAGATTTCCTTTCATTCTCCTGGACCTCTGGGCATCTTTTATGTCTTCCCCACAGCTGATCCTGCCCCTTGATTTCTCTCCTCCTCCCGACTTCCACATCACTTCTTCCCTCTTTGCTTCCTATGACTATTTTATTTCTTCTAAGATTCAAACTTCCTCTCTTGTGCCTTCCCCTTTGCTTAACTTCTTTGAGTCTATAGGGTATATCATGACTACTGTTTTGGCTAATATACACACATTAGTGTGTACATACCATGCATCTATTTTGGGTCTGTATTACCTCACTCTTGATGATATTTTCTAGTTCCATCAATTTGCCTGCAGAATTTATAAGACAGCTTAGCCATTAGAGGCTAGGCTCACAACCAAAATATAGGTACTATTTTTTTAAATGAATAATGTGATATTCCTTTGACTCCACCTTCTTTTATTTCCTATCACCTTTTATCTATACTACATCATGAATAAATTACCTTGTAATTACTCTTCTTGCTTCAACACAGCTCTCCAAGCTGTAGCAAAGTAAGATTTTGAAATTTCAAACAGATGATACTATTCCTGTTCTGAACCTGACGATACCATCCAATCCACAGAGACACTGCAATATCTAACACCCCATTTCCTTCTCTACTCTTGTTCTAAACTCTCATTCTGTTCTCTAACAAATCTTTACTGTTCTGTGAATATGGCAAACATGTTCCTCTCACAGGAATTTGACCTTAACTCTTTTCTTCACTAGCTCACTGCCTTGATAAAGTCTTTATCTAAAAACCTTCCTCTCAGAGATGGAGCACCAGAGACCCTCTCTTTGAAATAAATTCCCCTAAGGCCCTCTTCTGCCATATCCAATCTGTAACTCATCTTGTGAAACACCACCATCTTCAAACTGTCATCTTCTGACAAGACCGGAGATTTTGTTTGAGTCTTTCATTCACAGTTGTCTCTCTATTTCCTAGGAACATGTCTTGGAGTTAGTTAGTGTTCTGTAAATACTGTCGACATAATCTGCAACAAGACCACTTGATGCTTATATCACCATATCTCAAAATATCTTCCTTAGGCAGATGCATATTAAGAATATTTTTTATGTAAGTAAAAGAGGCACTAGTTTACTTATTTTATCAGGGATTTTACTTTTCAGCAAATCAGAGAGATTATTGGATCAATGTTGATTGATACCACCAAAGTGTCTGTCAGGCAAAATTTCTGAGAAATAGTGGGTGGGAATTTAGTTTTCTTCCTCTGATTATAACAACATTGGATTTAATAATGGTAGCTTACAGTGAATTCATGCATTGTATTGAATTTATCTTCATTCATGTACTGGAGAAAAGTAGATTCTATAAGTGTGAATTACAATGGAATAAAGTGATTCAGGAAAAGCGGGATTGTTATCTTTTTGTACACATTTGATTCAAGTAAGTATGATGTAAAATACAACTAATTAACATGTGTTTCTCAATTAAATATATATTTTCTTGAATCTAGAGTTTTATTCTTTGGTGGCATCTCTCTGATTAATTATAATCAAGTAGACTACATGGTAATTAGGCACTTGGGCCTCAAGAGTCAATTTACAGTTCTGTCAAAATGCTGCTAAATGTGCGTGCAAGTACACATGTACACATTTGTGATATTCCTTATTTCCAGAGTTATTTTCTTAATGTTTAATATTTATTTTTAAATGTAAATTAATTTTTAATTTAATGTATCCTAATTAACGATCCCCTCCCCTGCTCTTTGCAGTTCCTTTACACACACACACACACACACACACACACACACACACACACACACACATACACACACAATACGGATCTTCTCAATTTTTTGTGTCTCCATAGAAAATAGTCTAAAATAAAATGAAATTAAATTCAATAAAATATGATAAACAAGCACAAGGAAAAGATCCTCCCACAAAGTCACAAGAAACAGATATAGACACAGAGATTCACTAATTTCCACATTCAGGAGTACCATAAACATACAGAATGAAAAATAATAATATATAAATACATACATACATACACTTAAACCCCGACATAACATTATGAGAAAAGGAATTTTTAAGAATGCCTTTGAGTTCATTTTCTCTTGGCCATCTACTGCTAGGCCTGGAGCCTACCTTTAAAAGTAGATTGTGTCTGTACTGAGACTCTGCTGAGAAAAAAACAAAACTAAATTAAACTAAATTTTCATTTACAAGTGGTTATAAATTGGAGGTAGCTTCTGGGTTAGGGATGGTGTGTGTGTGTGTGTGTGTGTGTGTGTGTGTGTGTGTGTGTGTGTCTACTTTTTTCAGTCTAAGACCCCACCTGATTCACATGCATGCAGGTCCTGTGCATGCTGCCATAGTCTCTGTGAGGTCATAGGTGTATTGGTCCTGCAGTGTTTAGAGAGTTTTGTTTCCTTTGTGTTTTCTCTCTCCTCTGGCTGTACAGCCCTCTCCACATTGGAATTATTTTGCACCTTATTTGTCAAGTGATTGAAATTACTATCTGACAGTTGTTGAGACCAAATGACAGCACGCTATGCCCAACTCATACTTCATCTTATAGAATATGTAAGAACTTAGAAAAGTCCATGTTATCTGTAGTCATTTCACTGCCATCATTATAAGTCTCAGGCAAACATGACCTATGTGTCATTTCCCATGCAGGTACTATATGTTTTACATGTGTAAGTTTGTGAATCTTCAAAGTAGTTCTGTGTGGCAGATGCCATCAGGTCTGCCCAATATTTGGTTCCACCAGGCATAAGTTTGTAGTAAACAGTAGAACTACAATTGAAATATCCACAATGAATCTTGGGGCTTGAGTGACAGTATCCTCCAGGGGCTTCTATGTTTGCACACTTGCTCACCAGAAGTTGGTGGTGTCTGAAAAGTTATGAAACCATTAAGATGTGTGACTATGTTGAAGAAAGTCCATCAGTGAAGGTGGACTGTGAAGGTTTATAGCTTCATCCTACTTCCTCTTCTCTCTCTCTCTACTTCCTGTGTGTGGAGAAAATATGATCTCTCTTTTTCCTGATTGTTAGACTGGTCTCCAGCCTTCTACTGCAGTACCACTTATCATGGTGGACTCTATCTCTCTGGAACTGTAAACAAACCAAAGAGCAACTTGTCTCTAACATGTCCTTTGTCAAGAAACGTTATCTTAGCAATCGAAAAGTCATTAATACAAGTATCGTCTCAGAAATGAAGCTTATCGGTGCCAGCACAATCAGAGATGTGAGATTGCCACTCAGCAAAAACATTCATCTTCCTTTGGCTTCTCACTTATGGTTTGTATTTGGAACCCCTTCTCAGAAACACCAATTTTCTTATTTTAGAAAGTGCTATGAATGCTAAGAGTCTGATAATTCAATTACTTATTATAGAGGCATGCATAGCAATTACATTTTATTCATTCATTCATTCAAATTTCTCTCTCATATACTGCATCCCAAACACAACCCCCCCCCCCACAAGGCTCTCTGATTCTGAGGGTGGAATGGAGGTAGGTGTAAATGAGAAGTGGAAGGATCAGGTGGTGATGGGGATCCTGAGAGAAATGAGTGGAATTTGGGGGAGTATGAGGTGGAAACCCAGGGCAGTAGAAACGCCATTGTATCTATGAGAGATTCCTAGCAGACTCTTAGTAAAGGAAGCATGGAATCTCAACCAGCCATCTTTAATAACCAAGCAAGGCCACATGTGGGGGAGACTGGGACACCAATTCAACTACAAAACCTTTAACCTGTTTGAGGTGTTTACAGAGTGTTCTGAGAACAGGGTCTAGGGAAATCTTCGTCAGAGAAAACAGAGACTTCATGCAGCAAGTGACAGGAGCAGAAGTGAATACCCACAGCCAAACATTAGGCACAGCTTGGTGAGTCCTTTGGATTAGGGAGAGGAAGAACCAGAGGATCAATATGGGTCATGGACATCACAAAAACATTAGAACATGAAGTACAGAATCAATTGACAAGAACTCATGGGGGATTGCAAAGATCAGGGAGCCAAGCTTTCCTGAATATGTTATGTTCTTGTGGGAATCCTGGCAGTGAGAGTGGGGGCTGCCCCTGTCTCTTGTCTATTTGTGGGGCCATTTTCCTCTTACGAGGTTGCCTTGCCTAACCTTCATGGGATGGTATGTGCTAGCTTTTATGTGGTGTTTGGTTGACGTTCCTGGGAGGCCGGCTCTTTTCTGAGTAGAGGCAGAGGCAGGAAGTACCTATGAGAGAAGGAAGGCTCTTACACTCTTTCTACTTCCTCTTCCACACGATTCTCTGAGACTGTAGGGGAAAGATTGGATGGAAACATTCTGTTTAGAGTGGGGCATTCCAATGTCTCTCACTCTACATATTGTCTGCCTATGGGCCTCTACATTTTTTTATATGCGATAGGAGAAAGTTTCTCTGATGATGGTTGAGCAAGGAACTGCACATCTACTAAGCATCTTTGCAATTAACTGAGAGAACCAAACTTCTAGAGTAACTGACCGTTACTTCCATAGTGCTTTGGCCTTACCTTTACAGTGATGACACATGAACTTGAAAGGGTCTGTTGGAATATATGGCTGCTTTCAAGGAGCTCATCAGTCTGTTTCGCACCGCCTCCTCTCTCTCTCTCTCTCTCTCTCTCTCTCTCTCTCTCTCTCTCTCTCTCTCTCTCTCTCTCTCTCTTACTCGCAGTCTTGTATCCATACCCTTACATGAATATTACTGAAATAAGTACCATGCATTTATGTAGTATATAATATATAACTTACTTTAAAGTAAGGTTAATAAAAGTGAACCATAATAAATATACAATTTTAAATATATCTTGGCTAAACTATTATGTTTGTCAGACTCAGCCAGAAAAATCTCTTACTTAGTAACCTTGAAATAGAATATTGAGAGCACACAGCTGTTGAAAAATGTGTTTCCCAAGCTACAGTCTTATGATATGCAGTCTCATGACATCACAAGGGACACAGGAGCAAACACATCATTGTTCTATGAAAAGGTTTTTCATGACCATAATACAGTCTGAGTGTCATTCTTATGAAATACTACAGAGATGAGCTTTTTATTCTATACTTCCATTGAAGCTTTCTGTTTGGGGTTTAAAAATCTTGCCAGGGAAAGATGAATGTGTCTGAATTGAGGGATTGACTCTGCCATTCATGCCTTATGGGCTTGCATTCAGAAAATAAAAGGAGAGAGAAGAATAGGAAGGAGATGCTTGAATGTGATTCCCTTTGATAGGCAGGCAGCCATTTAACCCTAGGTTATGGCTTATGCTGCCTTACTAAGGGGTGTAGAGAAGTGCTAGTTGATTGTGAAGAGAATTTTTCTTTGAGTTGATATTTTACTTTCTTTCTGTCTGTCTCCTAATCTTGCTAAACCTTTTATTTATAACATGTCCCATATGTCCTCTACTGCACTTTTTGTTATCTCTCTTTCAGTCTTAAATTTTCACATCAAGCCTCACTTCTCTTTCGAATTCTTATTTCTATTATATACTTCAATACTCCAGTACAATCTTTGGTGTATTTCTGGTTCCTAGTATAACTTTCCAGTTATTCACAGAAGCTGTTTTGATTTATAGTTTTATTACCATCTTCTGGTAAAGATGCAGTTTCTGCCTAGATGTTCATGCTCCTTTCTTTATTTGCCCCAAATAAACTAAATTACATTGCAAATTAAAAATAATTTGAGTTGAAAATACTTTTATATTACTCCAGTCCAACTGGCTGAAAAAATGCTAGTAAGAATGTGAAGTTGAAGAAGCCTGTACTCACTGCTGGAGATGTAAACTAATAGAAATTGGCATGAGACTATTAACAAAAGCTTATAAACAGAATTTCCATGTGGCCAGGCTATACCACTCCCAGGCATTCAGAGATTCCAAGAGAGAAGGGTTCTACCAAGAGTACAAGGTAATGGAACCAGCCTTGATGTCACACAACGGATGAAAGCGTGAAGAAAATGTTTCATGACTGCAATGAAATTTTAGTTAGCAATAAAGAAGAGTGCAATTATTACATGTACAGGAAATTAAAATCAGAAAAATACTACTGATCGAAGTAACTCAAGTTCTGAGAAACAAACACTGCATAGTCTCCCTCCTACCTATATTCTTGCGATGAATTTTTTGAGCAGTATATTTCATTGTGAAACTTGTGAAAGGCTAGGATAGGAGAGTCGTTAGGGAGAAGGAACTGGGAAGGAGGATAGTAGAAAACACTGAGCATGAAAGCAGATGGTGTCAATGCTGAGATTGGAAACCTCTTAGAAAGCAGCGAGTTAAGAAGATGGAGAAGTGGGGTCAATCCAAACTAAGGTTACAGGAAAAACTCATATGAAAATTCACTACTATGCAAGCTTATTAAAAATAAAAGTGAAAAGCAAAACAAAGAAAGCACTGTTCAATAAAAACAAAGTTCCTTTATAGACACTACTGATCTGTTCACATGACCTTTAGGTTTTGTTTGTCCTATTTATTATGGTCAATGAATTATCTTTTATTTTTTTTTAGATCCTTTTTTTCTTCAGTTGAATGTGAATATCTGCAACCTCCAGTGTTTCTGCATTTCCAGCTTATGATCTTCCACCATGTTTAGTCTTCACCTTAACTGAGTCAAGTTTTTGCCTTCTCCCCCAGTGAGTACTTTGAGAATGTACTTTCACAGTGTGTCATAAACATAGATTCTTCCTTCTTACATCTTCTGGAAATTTGAGACAAATCTAGATCTTGCTTTGTCTTAGCATGCCTACATTCATTGACCAAATCCCTTATAAGAGTCAATATTTTGAAATAAGAGTCTACATATTGCAACTATTGACTCCTTCTTCTCATCCTCCTGGTCTTCCTCCTTTTTCTCATTCTTAAATTTAGTACTGAAGTTTCTACAAAGAGAGAGCTGAATGCATATTTATTGTATCTGTCCTGCAATAATTCAGTAGTATAGCCTTGATTTGGGACACAAATAACATAATAAAGTGGTTTTACAAACTATGGTGTGCTTTAAACTCAGTATTCCTTCAGTATTAAAAAACATATAATGGTTGTTGTTTCTTCCCAACTTATTCAGCTTTTCTTTAAAAATAAATTATGACACCGAGAAAAGTTTCCACTCTCAAGCAGTTCTATGTGGATGTAACACTCATGTTTTCCTTTTGTTATGTGTGTTGCTTATGATTTTAAGCCATTGGCTGACAGTAAATCCCACCTAAAGGGGCTTAAACTAATCACACCAGAATGAGGGATATTCTAGAACCTGTAAAAAATGATATGAGTCAGTCAATAATTAACACTGGGTAAAACATAAAACTGCTATGAATTTTCACTGTAAATATCAAAAAATTAAAAATGTTGGTACTAAACTTTGATTTAAACTTTGTCCTGATTATTACTATTATGAATAACCTATGCAACAGTCCATGGCTAATTTTAAAAATTGTCTCAATTGATGATTGCGTATCAACTTGTAAGTGATCTTTAAGCAACATCATATGTAGATTGCATGCATAAACATATTGATTCAATTAAAAATAATAGCATTAATATTTGAAAGATATACAGGGTGAATTTAATGGTGAAACATTATATATTGAACTAGACTTGAGCAAATGAAAATCTGTCTCTTTGAAAAGAAAGTGAAAACAAAGGACAATTTATTATTTTTCTTTACTTTGATTAATTAGCTGCCAATCTTATAACTTATTATATTTAAATCTGATGTCAAAGTTGTATATAACAAGACATCTGATTGACAAGGCAGTTTTATATTCATGGCTGTGGTGTTATACTTTTGTATAACTAGGTATTTGATTGGCATGTAAAAATGTCAATATAACTTTATATTCCATCTAAGAGTTGTTAGTATTCAAAAACAAAATGAGAGTTGCTTAAATGTTTGATCATATTTTTAAAATTTTTGAGATAATCTATAGTCATGAGATTAAATTACTTTATGATATTAATATATTAAGTATGGGAAATATACATAACTATTGAAATATATATGCCATGGATTTTGAACTCCATCTCATTTTATATGTAATACTGATTTTTATATAATACATTTTAATATGTATATTCAAATGCAGCAAAAATAAAATATTTTCAAAAGTATATCAATCAATTAAATGTGAATGATGAAGTATCAGAATATAAAAGCATCTTAATCATGTTATTCAAGGTCACAATGATATTTCTTTTTTGCATGTATGCTCGTGTAGTTAATGGTATAATAGTTTTTATCTTTAAATTATAATATAATTACATTGTTTCTCTTTTTTCTCTCCATCTAAATACTTCAAGGCTCACTCAGCCCTACTATCTCTCAAGTTAATGTGACTATAAAATATATACTATCACACACATGTTTGTGTATGTGTGTGCATGAGTTGTAGAATGACACATAAGTGTCTCAATGCATCTGTGTGTTCTAAATAAATATATAAAATAAAACCTACTCAGTCAATTTATGCTGCCTGAATATACATGATTCCAGAGCTGATCCCTTGGTATTGCGTAACTAGTTGGATTTTTTTTTTTTTTTCTGGGGAAGATCATATCTCCCATTCTATACATTCCTCAGGTGACCATAGTTCATTATTTAGACACGACAAGTGAGCATTCTCACCTCTAATTAGCAAATCTATTGAGTCTATTGGTGTTATTATTGTAGAAAGTCGTGCTGATGGGACTTCACGGGTTTGTGGCCCCTACGACATTTTTAGAGACACAATCTCACAACAAACTCCCTGTTTCCTTTTACAATCTTTCTACACTCTAATACGGTTTGGCAAATATAGTAAATTAAAAAAAATATTTTTTAGATAGGTGCAGTAGTGTACACATTTACTCCCCATACTTGAGAGACAGAGGCAAATGATTGTCTTCAAGTTCAGTAGAAAGTAGTCTGGTTTAAATAAAGAGTTCCAGTCTTGCCAGGGCTATATAGTGTCTCAAAAAAGAAACCAAAAAAGAAATAAAGGAAGAAAGGAAGGAAGAAAAAATAAACATGATTTCTATGTGTCAGAATTTGACTTTTTAAAATATTGGTTTGTATGGTGAATTATTAACAACCTATAAATATTGAAAATAAAATACTTAGTACTTACTAGCAACCTTCAGGACAAAACTATGCAACAATTAAAATAATTGTAGCAGAACTGTATTATTGACATGAAAATATAGTTTCAATAAACCATTTGGTAAGACAAACAAATTACAGAACAGGTCCTATAAAATGACAAAAACTGACAGTGTGTGTATGTGTGTATGTGTGTGTATAGAAAAAAATATTATACAGTCAAATTCCTATGGTGGTCTCTAGAGAAGGTAGGTTTAATCCGATTATGAATTTCTACTTTATGTTTGTATTCAGTAATTTATCTACAAAAAATAAAACAGGCATGACATCCAGTAAGACAGAGGAGCTGAAAGCAGAACAGCAGAATCAGTTACTGAACCACTAAGAGGTCCCAGGCACTAAACCCCCAACCACTAAATATATAGCAGAGGATGGTCTTATCTGGCATTAATGCGAGGGGAGGCACCTGGTTCTGTGGAAGCTTGGTGCCCCAGAGAAAGAGAGGCTAAATGGGGTAAGGTGCGAGGGTGTGGGTGAACACCCTCTTAGAGGCAAAGGGGAGAGAAATGGGATAGGGTGTGTATTAGGAGGGAAGACTAGAAATGGGAATAACATTTGAAATGTAAATAAATAAAATTATTAATGAGTTTAAAAAAGAAAAGAAAGGCATCATTTTATAGAGATATGGTTATCCTATTCTCACTTGAGGATGTGGGCTTTCAAGAACTCAGTAATCTGCCTGATGATTATTAATGGCTTCTCAAGCATATACAGTGAGATAGATCAAACCAACTTATTTGGAGTATATCCCTTAAAACACTGAACAACTTGATAGGGGGAAAGGTTTACATGTGTGATGAAATGTGCTCCAAACTAAGTGGACCACTGAACACCTAGCATAAATGCCAGGTCATGGTATTCATCACTGGCAGGTTTGTGAGTTTGAAAATACATGAAAAAACAAATGAAATATTTGACAATTAATAGTATAGATAGGCTCACTAGAAAAAATTCACCTTCATGCAAATTAAAATTAATAAATTAAATTCTGGGTAACTGACTTTTCGGATAATCCCAGATTATTAATACTACCTTGGCAATCTCTGGCTGTTTAAAGTAGGTCAGTAAATTATTTTTTATCTATACAAAAGAAAAGCCTTTCATGTCACACAGGAAAATTGTTTTTCAAATTGTTCTTACCTTTTAGATCTTAGAATCAAAGCGCTAGAAAGGATTCATAGAGTTTCTGCCTTCCAGTAGGATCAAGTTAAATCATCCCTGACAGGAGCAAGGCTAATTTTGATTCCTAGCTGATGTTGCTCTCCCAAGTGAATTACTGTTCTGCTCATACCTAATTGAGTTCAGTAGGTGTAGTTCTCATCACAGTCTTCACGTTGGCCTCTGGGAACACTTTCAAATCCCAATACTAGTTTCACTTCCAGTTTACACTGCTCAAGTTAAGATCCTAAGAATGTGAAACCTAAGACTGACTCTACTCACTGTAATCATAAAGACAATTGTATTTGCCTAGGAATAGAGGATTCTCTGCATCAAGATGAGTGAGCTGGGAGACATAGATGGGCACTAGGTGACTCTACCTTACTAAGAAAAACCAACTGAACATCTGTAGGGGGAATTCTAAGAAGCCAAGAGGCACAGTGGTGAAGTATGCATTTTTTTGTGCAAGCTTGCAGAAGCATAAGAAGACAAAGGACACTTCATTCAACTTCTCAGAGTTTCTAAGAAGTTCTCAGAGATGAAAAAATATACCTTCTTGTTTATGTTTTTTTAAAGAAAAATTGAAGACATGGCAAAAACAGGTATGGCTGATTATTAAAGAGAAATGAAAATCTATATTCCTCACCAATTGAAAATAAGTTTTTTTTCTTTGTATTTGGAATACTGGCCCAAATTCAAAGGAAAAGATCTGGCTCATCCGCTGTTGATATGCATGGGGCTGGGAAAGCACTAGAGCCTCACTTGCTGCAGAGGGCAAGTGAGCATCTTATGAAGTGAAGGCTGCTAGGCAGAAGGAAAACACAAAGTGGTACTGCTGCCATTGGAATTACAGGAAAATCCAATGCAGGAAAAGGGGGAAAGGCAATCAAGGTTAAACAGAGTATGAAATGGGAAAAGGAAAGAGGTAAAGATGGTAGAGAGGATGAGGAGAAGGGAGGATAGAGATGGTAAAAGATTTGGAAAAATGTTGGGGAAAATGATAAAATAATAGTGATAATCTAGTTCTAGGAGAATGTTCTGTTTTGTTTCCTTGTATATAAAGTATTTAACACCTTTGTACATAGGTCCCTCCCCTTAAAAAATAGAAAAATATAAGCCTTTCTAATATTGCTTTTAAAATATGCATCTCTTTTGGGTATATTTCACATTCCTGAATGAGTTTTTATAATCCTGATCTGGTGGGTATTTGTTTTTGTTGTTGTTTTTGTTTTAGTGAAAATGCATGCCGTATATTCTTATTATCCTTTCCTTTTTCTTATATCCTCCTAGTTCCTCTCTACCTCCTACTTCCACCTAATAATACATCCTCCTTTAATCCTCTCTCTTTAGAAAACAAACAGAAAAAAAAACTATGATAAAACAACAACATGAAACTATGTTGAAATTGTCAATAGCCACTAACTTTGTTTAGGACAGTATGTGGAGCTTGTAAATTGCCATAAAAAAATAATGCAGGGTCTTCTTGGTGCACAGCACAAATTAGTAATATATAAGATATGAGTTGTGCATGTGTTCTAACTGCATTTGTCTCTGGTGCAGCATATATGAAAATAATTGTTCTGTTAATCGAATGGCACTCTGTGATAGTGAACAACTACAGTTGTTTTATTGACATTCTTAATGCTTCTGTAAAAATACAATAAAAAGATTAAGAAATTCCCATTGTGTGTGGCATCCTGCAATACCCAAGTCACCTTTATTATTCATCTTCTTTCCTGACAGTGTAGAAGAAATAGAGGTGCTGATGAGGACACAATAATACTTCACAATTAGTCTTTAGGATAACAGTGCAGCAGCATGGGTAGAGACACGGTCACATAAATCTGATGAATGCCTGGTAATCCAGGAGCTCACTCAACCCACTGATGAACCTGATATAATAATATAGCATACAGAATTTATTGGCTGTAAGTCTGAGTCACAGTTTCAAAAGTAAAAAGGAGCCACATATTGTCTCCTGCAAACAGCCAACATAAGTGAGCTCCATGGTCAAAAAGCTTCTAAGAACTAATTTTACTCAATATGGTGATTCTAACTGTGGCACCAGACCTTGGTCTACATCTTGATTTCAGTCTTTCTAAAAAGATCCTGCTAGGCTTCATGCCAATCCTTTAGTGAGATGATAAACTTATGTTATTGCTTTGGATTGAGCATTTGAATTTCTCCTCTACTTAAGGTTAAAAGCAGACCCCATGATATAATTAATAAATTAGGCCTTTGTAAGACACTATAGTGAGAGCAGAGCCTATGTGAATGAGATTAATGTTCCTATTTAAAAAGATCTCAAATCTGAAAATGTAGTTCATAACTTTCCTAATGTGTGTGAGACCCTGCATTTGCACCTTGCACCACAAAAGAAATGAGTCGACAGACAAACCAACAAAGTAGGAAGAAACTGAGTGATACACTCCTAGAGAAACAGCTCTCTCTCTGCCATGTAATGACATGGTGAGAAAGAAGCATCCGTCCAAGAGAAATGAGTCCTCACCAGGCACTGGCTCTGCCAGCACTTTGACTTGAGATTCCCGTCTTCCAGTACTGTGAGAAACAAATTTCTGCTGTTTATAAGCCAGCAATGTATAATATTCTGTCATGGCAGTGCAGACTAAAACAAATTCTTAAAGCAGCAACAGTCAAGTAATTTGTTGCATAGCAGTAGGAAGCTAACACGGCAGTTAGCCAGTGCCTGTCCTACCATTAGAAGAAAATATACTTAGTTTCTCAAGCTCACATACAAAGGTGAACACATTGTTGGAGTACAAAGGTGTATTTTCACTACCACAACTTCAATGGAAATTCATTTTGGATTTTGTACTCTGAGCTAATGAAGAGTGATTAAGGAAGTTGGGAGGACATTGAATGGCTAGTTTCATTTCACTAGGGGGACTTATGAGAATCCTTGTGGGCTCAGATGCAAATAACTGCATTGATCTATGATCAGAAATGGGAGATACACATGCCAGAAGGAAAGAGTTGGCAGTGGATGACTTGAAGTTTAACTACTGTACAGTCTTTACATTTTGATAACTATTTAGCTAACATTTAATGAGTTAATTCCTTTTGGCTTATATCTACCATAGAACTTTCTTTTTCTATCCAGCAGCTGGTCTGTGTTTTTATAATTCTGTTTCCCACTTTAGTCCATACAATTATGAGTAATATTTTAGTAGATACTTTGAAGATTGTGACAAACGTTAGTAAGCTATTAAATAAAACATAAATGAACAGTTAGTCTGCCTCCTAAAAATATAACCATCTTAGAATATTTTCACTCCCTTTCTCTCCCCATCTTATGCATATTTGACACGCACAATTGCAGACACCAAAAATGCATTTGCATATTTATATGCCTTCAAAAATTGATACTATTGTTGTGTAGCTCAATATTTTTTCAAATTTATCCACAATTTTTACTAGTTTAATTAATTTATTCTTCTACTTCTAAGCATAATACTAGGCTCTGGTTTTAAGAACTCATTTTTATATTTCTTCAAAGCAGGTCTTTAGTACTTAAATTATTTATACTTTTATTTGCCTGATAACTTTCAGAAGTTGTGCTAAGGATATTCTTATAGGAAATAAAATTTAAGTTAACATTGTTTTGTTCCTTTTCCCGACTCCATGAACACCATATTTCACAAATGTCCTACTTTATCAAGGGAAGCTGTTAATTTTGCAAATATTTCTGTTAAGGGACTACTCCCTTTCCTTCATTTGTTTAAATTTTTTTTCTCATATATTACAACCTTACTACAATTTCCCTTTCCTACTCTTCTCTGAGGCACCACTCCTGCAGATGAATTTATCATTCATTTCTATTTAGAATAGGGCAGGCCTCCCAGGGATATCAATCAAACATGGCATATCACATTGCAATAAGACTAACCATAAGCCCTCTTATAAAGGCTGGAAGTGTCAATCCAGTGGGAGAAAAAGTTTACCAAAAGCATACAGAAGAGACAGCTCACACTTTCCCTGTTAGGAGTCCCACAAGCAAATCAGGCTACACAACCATAACTGCTTTCTTATCAATTTTCAGGAGTTAAACATCTTCCTTTGTTTCCAAACATGTTTTAGTTGTACTCTAATTTTACATGACTATATGTGAATCTTGGATATGTATCTGGACATATAGCTTGAAGGTGCTATCTTCTATTGCCTCTTCAATGTATTCTAACATTGTTTTATCATGGAGTGCAAGTCTCTATGTATGCCCTAACTTGCTCTCAATTTTGTGATCTTCTTGCTTCAGTCTCCAAGAAAGCAATGATGCAATCATTGTGTAATTGATCCAGGTTTGGAAATATCTATTTAAAGTTACACTCAGGGGCAAAGGCATAGTGCTCCTACCTTCTTCAACCATATTTTCTTTTGTTCATCAGCATTAATCAATTTTTCCAATTTTTTTTTTTTTTACTTAACTGTGTCTCTTTTGGTGTAGAGAGTCTCAAACAACCAAAGAATAAATATGACTAAAAGACTGAAAGAATCTTTATTCTCTTTGTGAGAGACAACTCCCCTTTCTGGTAAGAACTTTTCTTCATTCTTGAAAAGGTAAATTTATGATCTGCAACAACCTCTACTCCTGGATACATCTCTGAAATTGATAGAGAAAGGCATATGTCTATGTGCTTTGCAATTTAACTTTCAGTGATTCAGAAGAAACAATGACTCTTAAAGCAAATTATGTGCCTTGAAGGCCAGCTTCTGAAAATGTTCTGGACAAACTAATGCCTTCCTTATGTTGTCATATTGTGGGCAGTGTTTCAGTGCTGCTGGGCCTAGAAGAGCCAGTGGGTTTCATCATTAAGTCCCCATAGTGTTACTTACTTCACAAGAAAAGTGGATGACTTCTTACAGAAGGTTAAGTGAGGAATACTAAGAAAATCAACCAAATATCTTTGAGCCCTGATATGGTGCTGACCTATAATTTCTTGGTGGAACCATGTTATTTAAGACTTTGGGACTATGTTGAAGTGGCAGAAGCTTCTTTTTGGAGACAGCCACAATGAAAACAGCAGAACTGCAAGATGGTAAGCTCAACTGTACCCGAACACTTTCAGCCTCTACTAGTAACATGTTTGATAACATTCCATCAACCAGTCTAGTCCCACAGTTGAGCTAAATGTCAAGTCGTAAGACATGTTTTTCTTTAAAAGGTCGGGCTAGGGAAACAATGAATTCTTCAGAATAATTGAATCTATTCCAATCTTCAATGTTGCTCATATATAACATTAATCATTTAAATGACAAAATAGTCCCCAGCTCTTGAGAGTCTTCAAAGTTTTGGAATCATGGTATAGAGCTGTTCACAAATTTAAAGTCTACATGTGATTCTCTTAACACTAGAAATACACTCACATAAAAATAAACAAATGATTTACCTCATTTTCTCATGCACAATATAGTCATCATGTCAGATGAACTGGGACTGGATAAAATCAAGGAACATGCCCTGTGGGAGATGTAGAGGTCAACCTCATGAAGGAAAAAGTGGGATGGAGTTGAGACGCCAAGGTTCATGCATCTTCTTGAAGAGTCCTGGTTTGCCGCATACTGCATTAGACATAAGTTTGCTCCGGGAAAAATGGTGCGACAGAGTCCAGGGAGGTGACTGCTTCCCCATTTACTTTTCAAAATCCTAACATGTAAGGATTCCCCTATCCCCAAGTTTTGAGTTATATCATCATGCTGGGCTTTCACTGGGACTTGGTGACAGTACAGCACATTACATTTGGCTGAGGATCTAAGGGTTTGGGATTGGCTCAAACACTGTGTATAGGCGTACACACTGCACACTAAGTGTAGATCTGCACCCTGATGCTGGTCTCCTGAGTCTGATTTCCGGGATTCATCACATAACTCCATTTCCTCGTACAACTCCCCTTGCCATCCTTAGTCCTGTTCCCACATCTGGTGCCTGAGGAAGAGTGGGTGACTGGACCTCTCCAAGCAAAATGGGCAATACTAGCTCTCAAAGAAAGCATAGTCCATTGAAGGTTTTGAAAGGGATCTTGGAGAGTATGTAGCTGACATGTTCTGAGAAGAAACTCAATACCTTTTATGAGAATGTTCTAGACTTATGTCCACAGATGTTAGCTGACAAAGTTTGGGATGAACATACCTGGAAACAAGGGGTAGCACTGGCAGGGAAGAAGGAATTGGAAGAATTGCTGCTTCCCAGGATTGCACTCCTTCCCGGGAGTAGCATCCATCTTGAGCTGCCTTTGTGAATCTGTTCTAGATCCGCAGCCTCCACCTGTATTGTTGGAGAATTCCAAGATTGACTTCCTAGTGGTACCCCCAGAAAGCTCAGAGGTGGACACAGCTGCCTCCATATGTGAGGAGACAGCCAAGGCAGTAGATATTGCTCTTCCTAAAGATAAAGTTATAGCTAATCTGATAGACCTTGACAATGAATGTGGAAGGGGAATCATCTGTACCAGCTCTCCCAGGGATCTTACATCCTCCTGTGAGAAATGATCCCCCACAGAGATTCTGGGATGCTCACTCTCTGCTGGTGCAGCAAAAATACAGGAAGGCAGTGGCTGAAAATGGGTCACAACCCCCTTTGCGGAGCAGCTGTTTGATGGCTGCTACTCTGTATAACCACCAGAACTTGAAGACTATTATGAGAGCTCTATTATGGGGAGGTGGGGTGTCAATTTCTATAATGGGAGGTGTAATTTAATGAAGAGGCTGAGATTCCCAGGCAAGGTGACTGAGCTAGACAAGGGGCCATCCCATCTGAAGCTTTTCAAGGAGAGGGTAACTATAGATTTTCTGCTGCTCAAATACTTGGACCACCAATTCACTTGAATCAGGTCCACGTTTGTGCCATGCTCACAGTCAGGAAAGTTACAGAAGGTGCTATGGCATCAGTAAAACTCAGTGGCCGGAAGCTGAACAACGTGTTTTTTGACTACTTCCTGATCTTGATCACCTACCTCCACTATACCCTGGTGCAGCTAGGCCGGGTCTTGTGACTATGTCTATCCACTGTGGGCTGCAGCTGAACAGCTTCCGCAGAGGAATCTAGGATTATGCAGTTGCAGGCTGATCTCCATTGCCCACCACTTGCTGCAGTCCAGCGCTCTGAACCCCAGGCCTTGCCTGTGCTTACCCCAAAGACTCAGCACCTTAGGGAAGGCAAGCCAGACTGTGTCTGGTCTGGAGGAGTTGACCAGAACAAGGCCCTGGACTGGCTCTGAGGCAAAGGGGAGACTGTTATATAGAGAGAAAGCCTCACCTCCTCCAGGGTCCTAAGGAATTGTGTATTTTGCTGATGCTAACACATCTTTAGAAGTATGGGGTCTTGTCCTCCACACACGGGACCTACCTACAGGAGTGTTCCTCCAGACCCCTAACAAAATATTACATTGGATAAACTTGGCTTATTTTTCAGCACCCACCATTACCCACTTTGTGTCTAACAGTCATCTAGCTTTTGAAAATCTCTTTAACGCTTCTCAATCATTACCCAGAACTAATCATGACATCTTTGAATCAGGATCGGCTCTCATGGGCATTTCACCCCTGCCCTATAGCTCAGGTGTTTCTTGTTAGCTATCATGAGAACTTAGATAATTATTTTCCTAAACAGTTTTTTTCCATCTTACCTATGATGAGTATATCCAATAGGCACTTTATTTTTGAGGAGCCCATACCACCGGCTGACTCTGGCTTCATGGATGTCTCTAAAAACAGTTTTGGCTACATCATGCACAGATCTAGTAACGTTATGCCAAATTTATTTCAATAATATTTCAATGGTTCAGTTCAATTTGGTGAGTTGTTGGCCTTTTCAACTCTGTTAATGCCCACCATTATATTCAGTGATAGCCAATATGCCATCAATGCAACCAAATCTCTACCATTAGCGTCTGTCAAGCCCTTAGGTGGACTCTCACACATGACTATCATCCAATAACAATCATTGAGCAAAGCCCTTTATATACAACATGTTAGTTCACATATTAACTGTCCAGGTAGAATCTCTCAAGGAAACCACGAAATGGATTAGTTGGGTTCTACTTTTTGTCATCCCCTATAGATCAAGCCCAATCACTAAGTATATCCCAGCTTCATGCTAACATTCAGTCTATATGTAGCCCATAGGATGTCAACACATAAATTTATGCCCTAACCCTTTATGGCCAATGGATATTATTCATATCTCTGAATCTGGGCACTTAAGATATGTTCATATCTACATAGATACTTTTTTTTATTTATTTTTCTCTGTTGCACAACACCCCTCCCCCCAAAAAAAAACCCATCAAGACGGTGATTGGCACTATGTGAATGGCTATGCTGGTCATGGGTGTTCCTTACACCCCAAAGACTGATAATGGGCCCTTGGCTTCCTATTGTAAAAACTGGAATATCTTCCACTGGACTGAAATTCTCTACAGCCCTCAAGGCCAAGCTATGAAGAAATGACGCACTATCTTCTTCCTCAGAAAACAATTAGAGAGGGGTTATGGAGGGTTCTATCCCAGGAAAAACAGTGTTATTTAAATTTTAACAAACATGGGTCTTTCCCCAGCATATTGGAGAGACCCTGTGATAACAGCTGGGAGGGTACAGTCCCACTGCTAACCATGGGGTGAGGGTTTCCTTTGTGTTTTTCCAGAAGGAAGACATCAGTCTGTTTGGGTTTATGGCATGGCATGTCCGTAAAGCCCTGAACTGCTAACAGTCCAGATGGAGCTGATGGGGCCACGGAGGACGGCCTTGCAGAACCTTTCACTGAGGGATGACTTCCAGTCCCACAGAAGCTGACCAATAGGAGATGGCCCACAGCTATAATGTTGGTGGCAAGTTCACCCCCAGTCACCAACCTGGTACCCGAGGGTGGGGTGTTAAGGCTCAAACTAGGGACCCAGAATGTCTCCAGAAAGACCAGAAACAGGACCACATACTCTTTTTTACTGATGTGAGCTATCATAATGGCTAATTCTCAAGTGCATGCTTGTTGTGTGAATTATAAAACAAAAAACAAAAACAAAACAAAACAAAAACAAACATCATCCCATGCTAACACTGGCCAGCTAACACCATGTGCCAGCCCCCAGGGTGTGCATGGTTCCCAAGTAGTGTCCTCCCAAGTCACAGTTCTCCTGTTATGGATTCTGGTCCTATTTCTAGCCATCTACCCTGTGTGGTTAGCTGCCACAAATTTCTCTAACCCAATAAAATCAAAATTTCTGAGGCTCAGTTAGATTTATATCAGTAAATTTTCAACACACAAAATGCCCAAATACAGAACTCAGAACCAATTGATATTGATATAAGCTGTCCACCTAGATTGAACAAATTGTCCTGTAATAATCCATCACTTATATAATCCATCCATAATATTTATAGCTACTTGTGGCTATTTAAAGCCAGGCAGATCTGGGTTGCCCTTCTTTTCCCCCATCTTCTTTCTTTTCCTTGTCTCTCCCTACCTCTCATTTCTAAAACTCTCAGAAACCGTTTTATCCACTGCCCATTCACAAGCTCTAGTCTTATCTTTGTCTACTCTCACCTGCATATAGACACAAAACCACATTTCCCCCTTTTTGTCCAGTTAAAAGGCTTTTTTCTCTCAAATATAAATTGAACATAACTGTTACCATTTTGTGACTCATCCTCTTGCTGATAAAACCACCTCTCCCCTCCACTCAATAAGGACTAACTCTCTAACTCTCAGACTAAGAATCTTAAATTTCTAGTAGATTGTTGTCTGCCACATTGAATGTCATCTGTTGTGTGAGATATATATGATGTTAATGCCAGCTCCTACCAGCAAACAGCCTCTGCCTGTCTTCAGCCTGGGATAGAGGCTGAGGTCAAATTCTTTTCTTTTAACCAGGGCTTTTTTCTCCTGTCTCACTAAATTCCCATTGTTGGCTGTCACCACACTTCCAAATTACAATGGCTGGACACCAAACTCTGCTGCACCTTTCTTTGGAACTCAGTTGTGTCAGTACATGATGGGAAACACCACACAATCTCAGTTTAGAATTAACAGGTAACATAATCACTGGGTGCAGAATTTACCTTCTTATATTCTGTCTGTCTCCTTGCTTTCTCCCATCTAAAACACACTCTATTCCTTTTCTCTCTCTTCTCATCTTCTTTCCAATCTGGAAGTACAGTTTACTGGCACAGTGATTAGTCCCTTGTAATGTTTATTTATTGGGGAAGATCCTACCACACATGAGCAGATACTTTTGTGTGCTGTCATTTGGATTCCACACATTTTTTTCCTACTATTATTTGGGATTTCCAGTTGCCAGTCATGTTCAGTAACAATCCAGCAATGGGAGAAAACCAATTCTCCATCAACTCTACCCTAGCACTGTCATTTAACAGGTCATTTAACCTGGCCTGAGAGAGGGTGGGCTTTTGTCTAACAGAAGATATATGCCCAGAATATTTCATTCTTTTAGCTCAGGTAGTTCCCAGAGACTTCCCCAAATGGGCAAGCATATTGAGAAGGTGGTAACCAATATGCTTTGCCTCCACTGCCCTATAATAGGGAACCCCAACAGATACTTATCAATAGACCTATGTGTCCAATATAAACATGGTATTCTCCATCCCTTAAAATGTCAAGGCTGAACAGTTTCACACAAAGCTACTCCTTTTGGAAGTCTTTAGCATTGAAGTAATAGAAGGGAGACTTGCCTGGAATTAGGAAATTAACCTTGTGAAGAAAAAAGTGTGATGCAGAGTCAGGTGCCACAGATTCTTGTGACTTCTCAACAAGTTCTGATCTAAGATGGCTCCAGGAAGACCAGTGAGACAGCAAAAAGGAACTAAGACCAGGGAGGTGGCTGCTTTCCCATCATCAAGGAAATGCCAACAGACGATGCATGTATTACTTAAGGGTTGCATTGCTGTGAACTGATACCATGACCAAGGCAACTCTTATAAGGACAATATGTAATTGGGCTTCATCAAGGTGAAACTATGGCGGTATCAAGGTAGGCATGGTGTAGGCAGAGCTGAGAGGTCTACATCTTCATCTAAAGGCTGCTAGGAGAAGACTGGGTCCTACATGATTAATAGGAGGGTCTCACTGCCTATCCCCACAGTAAAATACTTCCTCTAACAAGGCCACACCTACTCTCACAAGACCACAGAGAATATCCAACAAATATGATTAAAAACCAAGAACAAACAAACAAATACACAAAAGTAAGCCATTTATTCACGACAAATTTTTAAAATAATAATATTAGTAATAATAATATACCTTCAAATAGTGCCACTCCCTGGCCTTTGCATACTTAAACTACTCCTAAGCACCCCTCCCCAAGTTACCTCATCAGGCAGGGCTTTTATTGGGGCAGGGTGACAGGGTGACTAGTTCTAGCAAATTTCTTACATATTTTTGATCAAGTTTAGAATATAGGAAATACTACTTGCTTAGATCCTGTTACATACCATTGAAATAGTTTCCAAGATTATTACTATGGTTTTTAGCTCTGAAGCTACTACCTTTCCCAGTGTCTTCTTTGATCATCTCTGGGGACTGTTAGAACTTACGTTCTTTTGGTGGCCACACTTTTTTTAGTCGACATTTTGTCTACAGGAAGTTGTAGATTGAAAGGCTGTTTTATGTCTCAACAAATCTCAGTCATGTTTAGCCCAATTTAGCATTAGTTTGATAAATAACGATCTCAAGAAAATTTAGGGTTTGGGATACATTCGTGTTACTCTGTTTAGCCTAATTGTGACTCAGCAACACATAATGTTTTAGACCCAATTATGTATATACTGAACACATAATGGCATAGCAGAACCATGACCTAAGTTATTCTAGGCATTCTCTTGTCCAGCTGGTAAAGCAATAAGACCTCAACTATGGAAGAAGCTTCAGTGGAGGTATCTATATTCACACTAGCATATTGCCATGTCCTTACATGGCTCCAGGCCTGGACCTGATTGGATCAGTGAAGACAAGAAGAAAGGACAGACATGTGAATGCATAAGCTGGAGTCATATGGAATGAGCTTTCTGATGGAGAAGCCTCAGCATGCTGAAAGCTCAGTGCGTTTGTTATATACACTTGAACATGGAGGCAGGGTTATTGCATATGGCTGGGCAAATGTGGGGTTCTATTTACAACACACACACACACACACACACACACACACACACACACACACACACACACACACGCACACACACACACGAGCACACACAGAAAAAGAGCCAGGGCTTCAGGGATTATATATAGTATACAGCTGGATCATTGAGGAAGGTTTGGCTAATGTTAGTATGAGTAGTTTCTGTACGGGAGCAGTCTTCGGTTCATAAGCATGCAGGGGAAAAGAGCCATGGTGACCATTATTTTGTGCAACATCCACACACGGATCCAGAGGGTAGGCTTTATTAGAAAGGTTTGGATTTGAGAAAAGCATTGAGACAAAAAAAGAATCAAAGATTTGTGGTTATTGCTATGCTTTTCTTGTTTTTGACTCACTTGCTTTAGGTCATATTTTCTATTTTTCATATAAATAATACTTTAATTTTTTATTCAGCCAACACACTATGTTCTTTACCATCAGCAAAGATTCCTAACAAGCCAAATCTTTCTATATTCATTTTTATAGACTTAGTCTCACAACAATAATTGATGTCTACCTGTCTCATGGTGACTAAGACATGTCCACCTGTCCAAACCTCTATTACTTTGCAGTCTTGCCATATCTATACTCATTCATAAATTCATTTTTATAAAACGCCTCTTGTATGTATGTCCTTTGCCCTCAGACATGGGCCACTATTGAAGCCTCAGTGATAATGACCCCTCATTTACACGTTACTCACTGTATGAGTGAAGTCATTTTCTGCACTTTCAATACTATAAAATCTGTTGATATTTTCTACTGGCTCTATAATAAATATACTCCAGCATGCACAATCTCTGAGCATCTCCACCATTTTCTCTGTCCTCCACCAAGTCTGTGCTAACATCTCACTTAAATAACTATTTCCCCCTTTTCTCAGTTTTAAAAGAAGCATCTTAAATTCATATTAGAGTTAATGCAAATTGTGTCTTCTCTTTTAGAAAATCGATCTTGGAGTCACATGAAATGTGTGTTTCGTACCAACATATTTTCCTAGCCCAGTCTCATGTATTCCCTACTTTTTCAGCACTGTGAAGGTTCCCTCCCAAGGTTTTTCCCATACTTCAGCCCAACATACCATATAGGACTTAGTACCCTTGGTTATCATTTTGCCCCATAGTAGAGAAAGCACATTTACAATTTCTTCTATTATGCAGCTTGACTATAGTTACTGGTCTGAATCCAGAAGATATGAGATGAAATAAAGAAAAAAAATTAAAAGAGTAATCACCATCATATTCATCATCTTTGCTAGAGATGTTAACATTACTCTTGGCAGGAAAGGGCTTGTTGTGAAATCCTGCTAGTTAAGGTCAAAGTTTACTGCATCGGATAGTTCCTCTGAGCTCAGCATAAACTCGAAGAATCCCCTTTTTCTAACTGGGTTTCTAGTTTCTGAACCTGTCTGGGGTTCAGGAGTACTTAGGCTATACTCTTATAAATAAAGCCTTGCTTCTGATTTTCAGCATCATATGCACTGACCTTAGGAGCTCAACCTCACTTACATACTCCCATTGAAACCTTCTGGCTTTTGCAGTGTTTAGCTCAAAAGTTGGCTCATGAGCCCCCTGTTTTCTTCCCTTAGCACTTAAGAGTATCTGTTGATGCCCCAGTGTAGTGGAATTCCAGGGTAGGGAGGTGGGAGTTTGTGGGTGGGTGTGGGGGGAGCATCCTCATCGAAGCAGGAGGAGGGGGAGTGAGATAGGAGGTTTCTGGAAGTAAAACTGGGAAAGGTAATAACATTTGAAATGTAAATAAATAAAATATCTATTAAAAAAGAAACTAAAGAAAAATTATACTGGACTGCAATGAAAAGAATCCTGTCTGCATATTAAACAAAAAAAAAGTTAAAAAAAAAAAGAGCATCTGTAGACACTGTGGAATGGTTACATACATTTTACTTCCATGTTACTAATACTGGAATATTTATCTGAATAAGTGCATTTATCTCCATTTTTCCAAAGTTAGTTGGTGAGAATCTCAGCCAAGACTTTTCTTAGCTGTAGCAATACAAATCCATCGATATCTCGCTTACCACCAACATTCAAAGCTTGAGGACCACAGAGAAGTGAACAGTGTCCAGAACTGCCTTGTAAAGTTCTGATTCCATGAGCTAATTCTCTCTTAGGTTAAACCTATGTCAATATTCAGAACTTAAAAGGATGAACTGAGTGCCAATAAATTTTATAGAAATGATTCCAGAAAATGTCAGTGGGGCATGGGAAAATGAAAAAGCAAGAGAATGCAACTAGTGAATGTGTACCATGAAGTAAATCCCCACAATGGGCAGATAGTGAAAAATCATGCTGGGATACTTGAAGCACAGTCTTCAGTGTCATAAGGACCTGGGGTGATAAAGCTATTGTTAATTTTATACCCATACTATCTGCTATTGGAGGAAAGTACAGACAGATCACTGATGTTATCTGTAATGACTAATGCTAGCATCAAAGCCACCATCATTTTTCAATGGATTCTTGCAGGTACTTCTTATCTGCGGTGTTGGCATGATAGTTTAAATATATCTCCTCTGAGCCTCAAGTGTAGACATTTTATGGCAGCTTTATAAGTGTCATGCGGAATCCAGCTACCCCACATGGTATTAAAGCATTTATAAATGAGGCTTTATATCAGAGAATGTAAAGTAATGCTACTTTGAATTTCATTTCACTATAGTCAGAATGGCTAACAGCAAACAAAGACAAGACCCCCCAAAATTAGGAAGAATATAGAAAGAGAGGGACACTTATTAATTGCTAGCACATATATACAATGGTGTAGCCACTATGAAAGCCAAGATAGACTTATAAGTAAAATTAGAACTACCAAGCCGTCCAAGCTATATTATTTATGGGTATTTACAAAGAATTACACATCAAAATACCATGCCCCAAAATAATTTGTACTTTTATGTTCATTTTTAGAGTATTCCAGTAGTTAGAAAAGTAGTTCTTAATACATAGGTTACAACCCCTTTAGAAAATCTCCTTCTCCAAGAATATCTACATTATGACTCATAAAAATTTCAGTTATAAAGTAGCAGCAAAAATAATTTTTGATTGGTGGTCATCACAATACAAAGAACTGCATTAAAGAGTCACACAATTAACAAAGTTGAAAACATTGATATAAAAGATGGACTCAGGCTAGATGTCTAAAATACATAAATAAAGATATTTCAGTTTATATACAAGAAGACATTTATTCATCCATCAAGGAAATATAAAACCATGACTTTTCAGGAAAAAATGGTGGAACTGAATTTGTTATATTAAGTGAAGTATTCCAGACTCAGAAAGGCAAATACTACTGTTTTACTCTTAAATGAGTATTTTATATTTCTCCCCTTACTCCTTTCTCTGCTTCTTTCCTCTCTGTATCAGGTGTGCTTAAATTTATCAACAATATATTATGTATTTTCTTTCTCTGCCTCTCTGTCTGTCATTTCTCTGTGTGCCCATGTCTCTGTCTCTGTGTGTGTGTGTTTTGTGTGTGTGTGTGTGTGTGAGAGAGAGAGAGAGGGGGGGAGTGGGGGAAGACAGAGAGGTGGGGGGAGGGGAGATAGAGAGGCTGGGAGAGAGAGAGAGAGAGAGAGAGAGAGAGAGAGAGAGAGAGAGAGAGAGAGAGAGCACGATTGGGGTCGAATATCTGTCATAAAACTAGAGAATGGACTAAAGGGCAAAGGGGTTTTGATAGATTAGGAAAAGAGTATCAAAGGAAAATAAGACAACAGAGTGGTGCATGCAACAAGAAAATAGACAGGAGATTAATAAAAGGTGGGTTTATGAGGAAATGGGGGCGATTTGGGAAGAGTAGGGGAGAAAGAACATCAATAAAATCAAAATCTGTATGTAAATCCCACAATAAAACACATTATTTTATTTACTAAGTTAAAAACCAATAAACAAAATAAAGAGTAAAATAATAAATTGAAGTTGTTTGTGGGAAGCCCCTGCCTGCAGCCATGTGGCACAGCAAGGCAGAAGACATCCTAGGGGCCATAGGCCAGGTGGGTGCTACACAATAAACAGGTGTGTGGTAGAGAGGAGACAAAGAGAAGCCCGAAGGAGAAGCCTAAAGGTTTGTACACTATGAGGTGAGATGGAACTGGAGACACAAAGGTGATGGGGATCAGCCTGAAGTGAGTAGCTTGCACTGCCATTTGAGGCCATGTGATGCCTTGGCTCTTGCTGCTCCTGCTGCAGTTTGTGGCAATGTAGCATCAGGAATCTATGCCGGGGTCCATGGCCTATGTTTCCACCAAAGGCCACATGAATGTTCCTGGTCTGAGCTGCTGCCATGGGCCATGTTGTTGTACAAAGCCTGCAGAGAGCTAGCCCAACAACTTGCTGGCTGCAGTACTCAGGAAGGTGGGTCCCACAGTTAGCTCAGGCAGCATAGTAGAAATGGCCCTTATGGCAAGTGCACAGATGAGCAGGGACCTAGGATGTGAGTGATGGAGAGCAGGCCCCACCCCTTGCAAGGAGAGCTCTCCCTGGTAATGTTGGTGCAATAACAGTGTGGGCAGGCTGGCCAGATCAGTTACAGATCAAGGGTCTTGAGTTGGTCACTATTTATATTTGGATTTCCATTGATGTGTGGAGACACCATGACCAAGGTAACTCTAATAAAGTCAAACATTTTAATTGATTGCTGGCTTATAGTTTTTGAGGTTCAGTCTATTATCATATCAGGAAGAATGACAGCATGCAGGCAGACCTGGTGCTGAAGCAGGAGATGAAAGTTCTGCATTTTGATCCAAAAACAATCAGGAGAGACTGGCTTCCATACATCTAAGAGGAAGGTCTCAAAGCTTACACCCACAGTAACACACTTCTTCCCAACAAGGCCACATCTATTCCAAAAAGGCCACACATGCTAACATGGCCACTCCTGAGGCTAAGCATATTCAAATCACCACAATCACCCTAACATTTACTCCATCTATAATCCACTAGAGTGTTTGGAGGAGCTTGTTTTATAGAACCAAAGATACAGGGTCTCCATGACATAGGCAACAAAAAGGTATCCAAGATCAGTCCTGATGAGGATCCTATATTGATGGTATTACAGAAGTCAGAGGCATCAAACCAGAACAGTGACTCATTGCAATGAACATCTGCAAGTAAAGCCATGTTGACAACAGATTATACACTGCAGCCCCCACTTGTGTTGATTTCATTTACTTATTTTTATTTGTTTGTTTTATTTTGGGGAGATATGCAAGGGTTGGGATGGATCTGGATGGAGAAGTCAATGAGTGAGGCTGAGAGACATGAAATGAAATTCACAAAGAATCTATAAAATGTTTTAAAAATTTATTATGGATATCATTTCTCCTTCAAATGTCTACCACATGAAGAAATAGGTCACCACATGAAGAAGAAAGCAGTCTTATTCAGACACTTGAGCATGATGGCAACTTGATCGTGGATTTCTAAGTCCCCAAATGGTGGTAAATAAATCATTTCTGGTCTTTATATATTTTCCAGTGTCAAATATTTTTCTAGCAGCACAAATGGGCCATGATATCTAGCTTTCACGTTTAGAGGCTATCCAATGTTCACAGCACATCAGTAAGAGGCGAGCTGACAGATTCTAAGTTAGACCCATTGGTAGCTTCCCATCATGCATAAGGTGACAAAAATCTAGGCAGAGAACATGGGATGACAAAAGTGTTACATCTGACTTAATGCCTGGCTTTCTCTGCCATTACATACTGTCCATTTGACCCTTTAATCTTGCATGTACTTATAAAATCTTGTTTCTTTATGTGCTCCTTTTTCTCCTTTACCTATCATGTTCTTATTTTTAAGTCATCTATATTGATTCTCTAATCAGCCCCTAGAATATAGGTCTTCATTGGCATAGTTTTGTCATTTACTTTATATGTACATATCTATTCCTAACTACCACCTATTGAGTCCACATAATGTTACTTCTATGTGTTTAGGGATGACCGTGTGGTACTGAACAACCAACTGTATGCTTTCTTTAGGGAGCATTGTCTCTATCACTCTCAACTTTACACAGTTGGCTATAGTTCTTTGTGTAGATATGGGGGCTCTTAGAGTTTTCTCTATGCAGTTTTGAATGTTTATTGGTATTCTTGTTCAACTCACATTTCAGAGGTCATTTTGTAGAGATTTTATCGGTGCCAGAGATACGTGAAGATGTAGTCTTACAACAAAATTACTTATGTGGCTCTTGAACTATAAAAAGAATAAACAAAATTAGGAGCTTGTTCTTTGAGAAAAATCAACAAAATAGATAAATCCTTAGATAGACTAACTAGAGAGAACAGAGACACTATTCAAATCAGCAAAATTAGAAATGCAAAAGGAGACATCAAAACAGGAACTGAAAAAAATTTAAAATTCATCAAATACTACTACAAAAGCATATATTCAACAAAACTGAAAAATCTGGATGTAATGAACAATTTTCTAGACAGATAGTTGGGTACCAAAGTTAGATCAGTATCAGATAAACTATCTAAACAGTCTCATTACCCCAAAATAAATAGAAGCAGTCATCAAAATTCTTCCAAAAAGAAAAAAAAAAAAAACACAGGAACAGATGAGTTTAGTGTAGAATTTAATCAGATCTTTATAGAAGACCCAATACTAATACTCTCAAAACTATTCCAGAAAATAGAAACAGAAAGAACATTACCCAGTTCATTCTATGAAGCCACAATTACCTTTCTACCTAAACTACACAAATACCAAACAAAGGAAGAAATATTCAGATCAATTTTCCTTATGAATATCGATGCAAAAATACTCAATAAAATTATCACAAACTGAATCCAAAAACATATCAAAATGATCATTCATCACTATCAAGTAGGCTTCATCCCAGGAATACAGGAATGGTTCGATATATAGAAATCCATCAAGGTAACTCACTATATAAGCAAACTCAAAGGAAAAAAACACACATGAGCATCTCATTAGCTGCTGAGAAAGCACTTGAGAAAATTCAACACCCCTTTACTTTAAAAGTCTTGGAAAGATCAGGAATTCAAGACCCACACCTAAGCACAGTAAAAGGAATGTACAGCAAACCAATAGCCAACAAAAAACTAAATGGAGAGAAACTTGAAGCAATCCCACTAAAATCAGGGATTTGAGTTGGGTCTAATCTCTCCCTACCTAGTTAATATAGTACTGAAAATTCTAGCCAGAGCAATTAGAAAACAAAAGGAGGTCAAATGGATACATATTGAAAAGAAATATATCAAAATATCACTATTTGCAGATGATACGATAGTATACTTAAGTGACCCCAACATTCCACCAGAGAATTGATAAAGAGAACTTTTACAGCTGATAAGCAACTTCAGCAAAGTGGCTGGATGTAAAATTAACTCAAACAAATCAGTAGCACTCCTCTACTCAAAGGACAAACAGGCTGAGGAGGAAATTAGAGAAATGATACCTTTCACAATAGTCACAAATAATATAAAATATATGGGCATGACTCTAGCCAAGCAAGTGAAATAGCTCTCTGACAAGAATTTCAAGTCTCTGAAGAAAGAAATTGAAGAAGACATCAGAAGATGGAAATATCTCCCATGCTCATGGATTAGCAGGATTAATATAGTAAAAATGCCCATCTTGCTAAGAGCAATCTACAGATTAAGTGTAATCCCCATCAAAATTTTAACTCAATTCTTCATAGAGTTAGAAAAAGCAATTTTCAAATTGATTTAGAATAACAAAAAACTCAGGATATCAAAAACTATTCTCAACAATAAAAGATCTTGGGAATCACCATTCCTGATCTCAAGCTGTATTACAGAGCAAAATCTCTGATAACTGTATGGTATTGGTAGAGAAACAAGAAGTTAGATCAATGGAATAGAATTGAAGACTCAGAAATGAACCCACACACCTATGGTCACTTGAATTTTGACAAAGAAGCTATAACTATATAGTGGGAAAAATAGCATTTTCAAAAAATAGTGCTAGTCCAACTGGAGGTCAGCATGTAGGAGAATGCAAATTTATCCATTCTTATAACCCTGGACAAAGCTCAAGTCCAAGTGGATTAAGGACCTCCAACCTAAAACCGGATACACTGTGAAAGAAATAGAAGAGAAAAGTGGAGAAGAGCCTTGAACACATGGTAATTGGGGAAATTTTTCTGAACAAAACACCAAATGGTTTTCTTTTACGAAATGTGACTTTTGAGACACATACACTTTTTATAATGTGAGCCCCTAAAATTTATAGTTCCTCTTACTGAAACATCAGTATTAAAGTTTGAATTTGCTTGGATTATCAGGTGCCTGGCCTCAACTCAATAATCACTTCCTCATACTTATTCAAAAGAGCTCTATGTGTTAATCATTCTGTTTATTTTCCCCAAATCATTTCAAGTACTTGAAATAGGTATTTCCTGCTCTCTAAATATCCATGGGCCTACCTCCATATAGAAGTAGATCTTTATCTGTTAGTACTTTATTTGGAGTCCAGGTTTAGAAAATTATGATATAAAGTAAGCTTCCAAAATATTTTTGAATAGTGGGTAATATAATATTGGCTATATTACATAATAGGTAATATAAAGTATGATATTTAAACATCAATGGATCATCACATTTTTATGCCTCTGCTTCTGAGATTCATGACAAATATTAATTTTTCAATTGTCTCATCCTGGAAAACTCAGCATGTGTGTAGACTGTGGTTAGCAGGCCTGACTCAGCTGATGCCTATATTTAAAGCCTTATGCAAATACAGGTCTGCATATGCTATTCTTTTACTGTACAGCAGGGAAGGGACCATTAACAATACCAGGATTCATATGCACACAGGCCCCCATGGGGAAACAGTCAAACAGGATAAAATAAGATACAATTATACAAGGCAAAGCCCTCACTTTTTAGGCTGGACAAAGCAAATCAAAGATCCCCAAAAGCAAGCAAAAAAAAAAAAAAAACAAAGTCAGAGATAATCCCCCTCTTATTGTTGGGAATCCTACAAAACCACCAAGCTAACAGCCATAACATATACACAGAAGATTTGGTGCAGGCACATGAAGGCTCTGTTCTTGACATTTCAATCTCTGTGAGTCAATGTAAGCCTTGGTTAGGTGATTTGGGAGATCATGTTCTCCTTCTATTGTCCATGTCCTCAGACTCTTAGAGTCATTTCTGGCCCTCTCTGGAAGGTTCTCTGATCTCTGAAGTGGGGGACCCAATATAAACTCACTTATCACATAATGTCTGGCTGTGGCATTCTGAACCTGCTCTTATCTGCTCCCCGAGTAATCTTCACTGATGATGACTGGACAAGTAACCAATCTATGAGTATAGCAGAATATCATCAGGAATTATTTCATTGATTAAAAAAAATATTTGATTGAATCCTAGGTCTCTGAACCACCGAGTCACCACATCTGGCCATCCAGGCATTGTCCATCATGGGATCCTTCTTGTGGAGTATGTCTGGAGTTAAATCAGACATTGGGACGTCTCTCTCACAACTTCAGTGTCACCATATCCTCAGCACATCTTGTAGGCAGGACCCACTGTAGGTAGAGAGTTTTGTAGGCCAGTTGATGTCCACATTTTCTCTTTTAGTAGCCTGCTGAGTGCCTTCTCATGACAGAGACTAGGATACTGGGGTAAAAGCTCCAAGTCCACACCAGCTCAATTCCTCTAAGTTCAGTGAGATGAGTAAAAGTAGTTCTCTGCTATGGGTTCCTGTTCTCAGTTTTCAGAGGGTTACCTTCTTTCCTAGCACCAGCCTGGTTTGTTTAGACATTCCCATAAGACCTCTTCTGCCAATAACACAACTGAATATAATCAAGTCCCACCTATGGAAGTCTTGCCTGGTTATAAAAGAATGATTATATATATATATATACATTGGAGATGCAGACTCTGCATCCTCCATTACTAAGAGTCCTCATTACGATCCTCCTCAAAGATTCTAGGAATTCTCAGTAGAGTAGTCTCAAATGGTGAAGATCTCTCAAAGAAATATAAACATCTTTAACCTTCAGGGAAATACAAATCCAAGCTACGCTGACATCCCATCTTATACCAGTCAGAATGGTCAAGATAAAGAGCACACGTGATACTTCATGGTGGTTAGGAGATGGAACAAGAGGAACACCTCTGTTGCTGGTAGAAATGCAAACTTGTACAACTATTATGAAAACCAAGATGGCATCAAGATCTAGCTATACTACTTATAAGCATAGATCCAAAGGATGATCCATCAAACCAAACGACATTTGCTCAACCATGTTCATAGAGGTTTACATTCAAAAACTGGAAATTACCTAGCTGTTGCACAATCAAAGAATGGATAAAGTAAACATGGTACACTTACACAACGAATTACTCAACTGTTGGAACTGGATGGAACTAGAAAACATTATCTCAAGTGAGGTGACACAGGCACAGAAAAACAAATGTACTATGTACTTATAAGTGTCTATTAGCTGTTAAGTAAATGGGAGTCAAACTACAATCCATGGGCCAGAAAGGAAAGCTATGGTGGTGAGGTATTGATCTCCCTGAGATGGAAAAATAAAATAGATGCTGTGGGTAGACAGGGGTTGGGAGAGGTACAAATTATTGTGAGAAGGCTCAGGTATGAGAATAAGTAGAGGGATAAAATGCAGGGTAATACACCTCAAATTGGTGGGCATGGGGGTGTTTTAGTTAGGGTTTTCCTGCTGTAAACAGACACCATGACCTAGGCATGGTGCAGGACAAATTGAAAGTTCTACATCTTCATCTGAAGGCTGCTGGCAGAATACTGGCTTCCAGGTGAGAGTCTTAAAGCCCGCACCCACAGTGACATACCTACTCCAACAGGGCCACACTTTTTAATAGTGACACTCCCTGGGCCACGCATATACAAACCATACCAGTGGATATATTTGTTTTCTTAAAAGTCTGTCATTATTGCATTTATTCTTTGAAAGGTTCATACACATATGCAAAGTTCGTGCTCATATACCACCCACCATTCTCCACCTTCCAGTTTAAACTTAAAAAAACAATAGATCTTTTTCAACATCAAGTTCTTCCTCTCTCTTCTTTCTCTCCCACCTCCTCTCTCAAAATTATTTTCATAACCCCTAGTATACAATTATTAATTGTGCTGTGTGTATGGGGATGGCATTATCTACAGTGACATGGACAATCTACTAGTCACTATAGTTCAAAGAAGAATGACATCCCTTCCTCTGGTGACCATTAACTTACCATAGTTCCTGGGATAGGTCTAGGCCCTCTGAATCTCTTCCCTTACCCATGCTGGATTTTTGACTGACTAGATCTTGCACTGTGAGTTGATGTGTGCAACAGCTACATCAAGTCCAGATGACAATATTTCACAGCTCTGTCTTCATTCTCCAGTTCTTACATTCTTCACCCATCCTCCTCTCCAGTGTTAAATTTGGTGAGTTATTTAGGAGTGACATGTTAGCTTTATCTATTGGGAAAAATAGTCTAACTTTTTAAAGTAGATATTGAAAGTTCTATATTAATATTTAAAAAATAAATTCTTGAAAAATTGGGTTATTTCATGAATCTCATCCCTCATATAAAAGTCTGCCATAAAGAAAGAATCTCCAGTTACATATGTAGTAGACTTTTTTCTTGCTTAAAAGGAATTAACATGATAAAAATAACATATTTATGATAGTATCACCATAAAAGAATGAACAAATGAAGCACAAATCAAACTATTAACATAAATTATACTTCCAATCTATTGCTTGACTGAGTTCTCTGGGAATTATGAGCAAATGTAAGCATAATTGGCTATGTTTTTATTATTCCCAGAAATAAATAATATTATTTCTGACAAAAGGAAAAAAATCACATGCCCCATGGGTCTTCATATAAATAGTATCAGGTAATAATACATTCTATTTCTATGGGAGTGAATTGTTCACTTTCTTATCTACTCTTAACCTTTAATTCAAAATGAATACTCACACTTTCAAGTTTACTATAAAACTTATCTAAATGAAGCTTTTTTCTGTAGATGACTAGGTGTATACAAGATGAATAAATCATTAATAAAATCACGAGTAAAAGATGATTTAGTAGTGTAAATCAATGATATACATTTTAGTATTAAATACACACTGTAGCTATTTAATAATCTACCTTGTTATAACTTTTCTGGTTTGCTTTGAATTCTGAGAAGTATATCTTCCTATTCTACTAAACTAGATAACTGTTTGTAAAACTAAAAATAATTTAGTAAATTGATATTTGTGATATTTAAATATATTGGATAATGATACTTTTGTGTAAGAAGCAGGAGCCATCTAAGGAGCTGTCTTTCTAGAATGATAGAATCACAACTGACATTTTAGAACCTCATTTGGGATCATAAAATAACATTACATTTTATGTATGGCCCATATCTATTCAGCTCCATGTCTATATAGTTTAATTAAATATGTTATAATTATGTTTAGTATCCTCACAGTAAAAAAAGATATACATTGTTATCAGTTGTTTCTTTCAGATCAATAAATATGATTGTTTTCCAAACCTGGGAGAAACAGTTATATCTTACTCTTTCTCATCTATCCATCTTTGTCACTGGTGAAATAGAGCATCATAAAGGAGATCTATATACCTAGTAAAAAGACCACTAACTCCAAAATTCCCAGATCACTGACTTGTAATAAAAGGGAAGAACAATGAAAGAAAACAAAACAAACAAGCAATCTCAACAAACAAAACAACAAAAAGAACAATAACAAAACAGAAACAATCCAACAAAAACGACCAAGAACACTTAAGAGGTGTCTAGAGGTATCTCTTAGTTCTCAGTTCCATCCTTGGTACTGAATCTGGTATGGTGGCACATGCCTATAAGCAGCACTCAGAAGTAAATCTGGGAGGATCAGGTATTTTTCTGGTGATCACAGACTACATAGTAGGTTTGACACCAGCATGGAGTATAAAAGATATTTATTTATTTATTTATTGGAAAAATGTTACTTTGGTAGGTAGAGGATTAGCATTCAGAACCTAGTCACTGTACAGAAAGCTGAAAATTCTGCATGCTTCACTGGGGAAAGCTTTTTGACACCACTGGCAGTTGGCAGTGGGAATTATGACATCATCAGGAGAAAAGAAGAAAAGTCCAGGCAGAAATCTGACTCTGACCCTGGCTAAAGAAACTGGCCCTGATTAAGAACATTTACATTTGAAGCTGAGGAAGTCGCTTTTGTCTCTCTCTCTCCCCACCTAGCCCCCAGAAAAATCTTTTACAGGATTTTTGATTTATCGTCTTTCCTTGACTCAGAACTGATCTTGTCTTTCTGAATGTGATTAAAGTGGTTTAAAATAGGACTAAAAGATACAAATATCGCTCCAGCCAGAGAACTGGCTGGAGTCATGTTATAGTTTGGTCTAATTTTTTTTTCCCTATCAATCCTCGATCCTGCCCTGGGGAACCTGTTGTTTGACCAAGCTGGCATTGGCCACTCCACTGGCCTGTCATCTCTGTGCTGAGTTTGGCAGAGGATGATCACCAGAGTTTGTCTTACTGTTTACTCCTCAAAAAACAAAACAAAACAAACCAGAGCTCAAGGTTAAAGAAGAGAGCCAGTCACAAAGACTACCAGTTGGAAAGCAACAGAGGACATCTGACTCCCTCCTCCAGACCCCACACGGCCCCACAAACCAGTACACCTGTGAACATGCAGAACACCACACATTATACCCACAGTACACATTCACACAAAAGTCCCAATAACAAAAACATTTTGATTGACACTAATATAAGCTAGGCAAAAGAAAAGGTATTCTCTTCTGCTGACCTTATGCTAGATGCTTCAGTCTAAGTGAGCAAGAGCTTGCTGATAACAGTGAAAAGTAGGACAGATACTTTGCTTTTTTTCTTTGTTTCTCTAAGTCAACCTTCCTCATCACTGTCCCCATTTCTCCTCCCTCCTTTTTGACTAAATACAAGACAATAATGTACAAAAGTGAACAATGTGCATTTGCATAATATATTCCAACACTACAGAATTATTTTTATAATGGTTTTTTACTGGTCTGTTCATTATGTACCTAGTTAATGCCTACAGAGCAAAGGCTATATGTAAAAATCATATCTATATCTATATCTATCTATATCTATATCTATATCTATATCTATATCTATCTATATCTATATCTATATCTATCTATCTCTATCTCTATCTCTCTCTCTCTCTATCTCTATCTCTATCTCTATCTCTATCTCTATATCTATATCTATATCTATATCTATATTTATATCTTCTTCTTCCCTAATCCTTTGGCATAATCACCCTTTGAATAAGCATAAAGAATTTGAAGAGAAGATGTGGTTATACAAAACATTGGTTATTTTTTTACCAATTTATTTTAAAAAAGAGGGATACATACACAGATTTTTAAAGGCATTTTGGCATAACATTATATGAATATTTTTGTCAGTATTTATCTTTTAGAGGTTTGGTAGCATGCATTGAAATCCTACTAGCTACAATAAGCATGAAGTACATGTAGGACAGAACACAACATAGAAAAAGATTTCTTGTTGAGTATAGACTAAGGATAGTGATCAGTAGATACCAAAAATTGCCACAAGGCTTAGCTCTTGGATTATTAATGATTTAAGGTCAATGTATACTATACTCTAAGAGGGTACTATACATTTAATTTTTTCATAAGAAGGACTGAAGCTTTCTCTCTTTTTTTTTTTTTTTTGGCTTTTTTATTTCATCTTCATATAGCCTGTGAGTTGTATCTAGGGTGTTCAGAGCTTTCTGGGGTTAGTATCCAATTATCAGTGACTGCATATTATGTCTGTTCTTTTGTGACTGGGTTATCTCACTCAGGATATTCTCTAGATGCAGCCATTTTCTTAAGAATTTCATTAAGCCATTTTTTTCTGATTGCTGAGTAGTACTCCATTGTGTAAATATACCACAATTTTGTATCCATTCATCTACTGAAGGAGATCTGGGTTCTTTCCAGCTTCAGGCTATTATTAATAGGGCTGCTATGATGACTTTCTTGATGACTAAGGATGTCCAGCACTTCCTTAGATGCTTCTCATCCATTCGATATTCCTCAATTGAGAATTTTTTGTTTAGCTCTGTACCACATTTGTTTACCTCTTGAGTTCTTTGCATACCTTGTATATTAGGCCTTTATCAGATGTGGGGTTGGTAAAGATTTTTTCCCAATATGTTGACTGCTGTTTGTTTTCTTGACTGTGTCCTTAGCTTTACAGAAACTTTGCAATCTCAGTTAGTCCCATTTGTCCATCTTTGACCTTAGAGCTCGAGCCATTGGTGTTCTGTTCAGGAAATTTTCTCCTGTGCCTATGTGTTCTAAGATTTTTTCCTACTTTCTTATCTAATAGTTTCAGTGAACCTGGTTTAAGGTGGATTTCTTTGATCCACTTCACTTGAGCTTTGTACAAGGAGATAAGAAAGGGTCCATTTTTATTCTTCTGCATGCTGAGTACCAGTTGAACCAATACCATTTGTGGAAGAGGCTGTCTTTTTTCAATTGAATGTTTATAGCTCTTTGTCAATAATCAAGTGACCATATCAGTAAGGGTACATTTATGGTTCTTTTATTCTATTCCATTGATCCATGTCCCTATCTATGTACAAGTATCATGCAGTTTTTAACACAATTACCTTGTAATATAGCTTGAGGTCAGGGATGGTGATTCACGCAGATGTTTTCTTGTTGAGGATGGATTTTGATATTCTAGGTTTCTTGTTTTTACTGATGAATTTGCACATTGCTCTTTCCAACTCTATGAAGAATTGATTTGGAATTCTGATGGGGTTTACATTAAATCTGTAGATTGCTTTTGGTAAGATGGCCATTTTTACAATATTGATCCTTCTAGTCAATGAACATGGGAGATCTTTTCATCTTCTGAGATCTTCCTAGATTTCTTTCTTCAGAGATTTAAAGTTCTTGTTATAAAGGTACTTCATCTGCTGACTTAGAGTCACACCAAGGTATTTCATATTGTTTGTGACTATTGTGAAAGGTATCTTTTCCCTAATTACTTTCTTTGCATATTTGCCCTTTAAGTAGAGAAAGGCTACTGATTTGTTTGAGTTAATTTTATATCCAGCCACTTTGCTGAATTGTTTATCAGCTGTAGAAGTTTTCTGGTGGAATTTTTGGGGTTACTTAATTACACTATCATGTTATCTGCAAACAGTGATTTTTTTTTTCTACTTCTTCCTTTTCAATTTGTATCCCTTTGATTTTCATTTGCTGTCTAATTGATATCACCAGGGCTTCCAGTGCCATTTTGAATACGTAGGGGGAGAGTAGGCAGCCGGGTCTAGTCCCAAATTTTAGTGGGTTTGCTTCATATTTCTCACTGCTTAGATTGATATTGGCTATTGGTTTGCTATATATTGCTTTTGTTATGTTTAGGTATGGGGCTTGAATTCCTGTTCTTTCCAAGACTTTTAACTTGAAGGGGTGTTGTATTTTGTCAAATGCTTTCTCAATATCTAGTGAGATGAACATGTGTTTTTTTTAAATTTGAGTTTGTTTATTTGGTGGATTACATTGATGAATTTCTGTATATTAAGCCATCCCTGCTTCAATAGGGATGAAGCCTACTTGATCTTGGTGAATGATCATTTTGATGTGTTCTTGGGTTTGGTTTGCAAGGATTTTGCTGAATATTTTTTGAATCAGTGTTCGTAAGTGAGATTGGAATGAAGTTCTCTTTCTTTGTAGGGTCTTTGTGTAGTTTAGGAGCGAGGGTTATTGTGGCCTCTAAAATGAGTTAGGTAGTTTTCCATCTGACTCTATTTTGTGGAATAGTTTGGAGAGTATTGATATTAGGTCGTCAATAAATGTCTGATAGAATTCTGCACCTAACCCATCTGTACCTGGGTTTTTTTGGTTGGGATCCTTTTGATGACCATGTCTATAGGTGTTATGGTATTATTTAGATGGTTTACCTGGTCCTGGTTTAACTTTAGTATCTGGTATCTGTCTAGGAATGCATCCATTTCCTCCAGATTTTCCAGCTTTGTTGAGTATAGGCTTTTGTATTAGGATCTGATGATTTCTTGAATTTCCTCAGTTTCAGTTGTTATGTCTTCACTTTCCTTTCTGATTTTGTTAATTTCATACTCTCTCTTTGCCCTCTAGTTAGTCTGGCTAAGTATTTGTCAATAAGTTAATTTTCTCAAAGAGCCAGCTCTTGGTTTTGTTGGTTCTTTGAATTTTTTTGGGGGGGGGCTTCCATTTGGTCAGTTTCTGCTCTGAGTTTATTTTTTGCCATCTACTCCTCTTGGGTGTATCTGCTTCCTTTTGTTCTAGAGTTTTCAACTGTGCTATCAAGATGCTAGTGTATGCTCTCTCCAGTTTCTTTCTGGAAGTACTCAGAGCTATGAATTTTTCGCTTAATACTGCTTTCATTGCATCTCATAGGTTTGGGTATGTTGTGTTTTCATTTTCATTAAATTCTAGAAAATCATTAATTTTTTTCTTTATTTCTTCTTTGACCATGCTATCATTAATAGAGTCCAAGGTTTCAGGAAGAAAACTGACTCTGTGTGTTTGGCTTTTGCTGGGCAAGCAGTGAGTTCTGTTAGCAGTGACTCAGCTCCGTCTTTCTGGGCTTAGATGTGGGAGCTCTTGTGAGGCTGTTCTGATAGCTCAGCCCTGTGCCCACGGGTCCTGAGTACTACTGGCAGGGTCCTGGCTCTTTCTCTAGGCCTCTACGGACCTTTCTCCCAAAAGCACAGTACTTTCTGCTCTCTGAGGACCCCAATTTTCTCTCCCTAGGCCTATGTGTCAGACTCTTCTCTAGTCTAGTTGTAAGAGGCTCTGTAGAGTTGAGCCTCAAGCACTGCATTTCTCAGGCAAACCCCAGCTTCCACTGACAAATCTTGTGCCTTACTGTGGGCCTGTGTGTCTAGACTTTGAGCCAAGTCTTTTCAGGCAGATCCCAAGTTCCTATGCCAGAGTTCTGGCTCTACTGAACCGAAGGGGCATGTTTTTCACTTGCTTGGCCTAGACTTCTCTGTGCTTTGGCCACTCATGGTGCATTCTCACCAGGCCTGTGTCCCTGGGTCTCTGTTGTTCAAAAACATTGTTTAATGTTTCTGAATCTATTTAGCAAATTGGAACTATTTAATTATTTATTTATCTTTTACTAAAAATAAATTTTTAAATTTCATAGATTCTGATTACTGTTTCCCTCTCCTTTAGTTCTCTCAGTTTATCTCCATCTCCCCTCAAACCCAGGATCACTTCATTTTAGTCTCTTGTCATAAGTAAAACATCATCAGGGGTAATGATAAAATAAAGTATTAGATAAAACAAAAATATACAAATCAGACTAGGACAAAACAAACTGAAAGAAAAGAGCTCAAGAAAAGGCACAAGAAACAGAGATGAATTGATTTGCTCATGTAGAGATTCCAAGCCATACTATATACACAAAATATTCATAACTGGCATAGTACCTTATTATTGAATTCAGTTATTCTCTAACACTTTGCTTTTGTAAAGTATTTTTTTTTCTGTGATGAATGTGTAAAACTTCAAAGAATTAACCCAGGCAATCTGGCTTGTACCTATAATTCCAGAAATTAAGAGGCAGAGGTAGGAGCATTTCATGAAGTTGGGAGCTAGCCTGGGTTACACAGATCAGTATAGCTTTCAGAATAAGACCCCATCTAAAAATATTAAACAAATCTGGACATGGAATGTGTGTTTAATTCCTGCACTCAGGAGTCAGAGGTGGTCAAATATCTGTGAGCTCAAGACTCAAGGCTACAAAGCAAGTTCCAGGACAGCCAAGGCAATTAGACAGAAAAACCTGTTTCAAAACAAACAAACAAACAAACAAACAAACAAACACTTAACCAAACTAAACACATATAAAGCTAAGTACAAATAAAGCTAAATACAAATAAAAAAATGCAAAGGCCTGGAGAGTTGGCTCAGCTCTTAAAGGCTAGGCTCACAACCAAAAATATAAGAAATGTGAAAACAAAAATAAATAGATAAATCAAAATTGGTTGAGCAGTAGCATATCTTTCTCTTTGAGTTCTCCATTATCAGATATTCTGTGTAAAGGAGTCTGGAATTGTAAATTAGGTTAGCATAGGTCCTACATGATTGAATGTTAACTCTTCCATGTGATTTTGGCTTATCACAAGCATAAATTTAATGATGTTTTGTCCTAAGGATAGAAACCCTAGAATTTAAACTCATCATTTATAAATATGTTGGTTTGTGAAAAAAGAATTATGCCTTAATGGGTATGTACATCTTAGAGCAGGAAAATTGTCAGGATGAATTAAAGGTATTCTAATTCATTTATGGATTAATTTTTACCATTGTGAATTTTCACTTTCTCTTCCACCTAATATTAGGAATATGGCTCAGTGCCCTCCATTACAAATTAGATGTCACCACCTGAAGTCTTTGTGATGACTGTGCTGATATCAAGCTTCAACTCAGTAACACGATTTTTTGTATTAACTCCTTTTCACTGCCTTGCAATGAATGCCAGCAATCCCAATCGATTTGCTATTACAAACTAACATGAAAACTCACTTTCTGTGGATTGATTATTGTGTATAGTAATAAAACCCATTCTCAGGGGCCAGAGACATGGCTCAGCAGTTAAGAGCACTGTCTGTTCTTCCATAGGTCCAAGTTCAATTCCCAGCAACCACATGGTAGCTCAGAATGACTTGTAATGGGATTCAATGCCTTCTTAAGATATGTCTGAAGACAGTGAAAATAAGCGAATCTTTAAAAAAATAAAATAAAAGCCCCACATTCTCACTGAAAAGTTGTCAAGATAATAGACATTTTCAAAAGTGTACACTAAATTCTTAAAGCATATTGGGTTTCCCAAGTACCAACATTAAATGAGCTTATGCCATACTAGCATTAAACAAGCTAACGTGGGTTTCATTGCATTCAAAAGAGTTTTCAACTGCTTCCTCTTTTTTTTTTTGTAATGAAGAATAATTCCTTTCCTGTCATATCTGAAGAGGTTTGGTTTTCTTGCTTCCTGAATAGATCCAGGTTCTGGAAAAAAAATTAGGTACCACTTAAGGTTTATGTGTTAGGAGGCTGCTTTTGCCCTCATTTTAGGAAAAGAAACATAGTTAAATTCAACATGTGCAGTGCTGTTCCATGTAAAGAATACATTCAGCATAGTCTTTTCACAGAAATCTTTGCTTTGGATTTGTGGGTATTTCTGTTGATGTTGGTTTCATAGAAGTGTGTGGGTGTTTTCCTTCCATGAATAAGAATGAAGTGAACTCATTTAAAAGTATTGAAAGAAAGACCACATCTTCCATGCACAATACCACGCTTTTAATTTTCTTGCTGTCTTATGCTGTAGCAATGCACAGAGGGTCTGGAACAATGTATTAAACTTATCCTCTGGGGATTTCCTGGAGGTGATTATTTTCTGAAAGAATTGTATTCCTCCTGGCAGATATCTTATTTAGAGGAGAGGGGTTTAGAATTGTTTGAATTAGATAGTTGTTTCACTTTTGCAAAAGTTGAAGCTTCTTCTTATAAGCAATGACACCTGATTAATTCTAACATTCTAGGATGGTGGCAAGAGTGGTAGCCTCCTTGCAAATGTGTTAAGAGATTCTGCTAGAGACTGAAGCTGTACTGCCTACTGTAAATCCTTTAGCCATACAAATGCAGAACACTGTGATTTGTGTTCATGCCCTCTGAGACAAGCAATTGTCTCTAAAATATGAAGATCTCTTGAGCATACAATTTTCCTAGTTTTTTAAATTAATTTAAAAATGTATTTCATTATTCTTTAGTTTTAGATGGCAGCTATACTGTGAAGCGGTTCCCCCCCCCCCCGTACAATTTAATGAGATTTATCTCAAAACTCAGGAGTAAGAACCACTAAGATTAAAGGGAACATTTTGACCAACAGCTAGAAGTCACACTCCAGTTTGACAAAATAGCCAGCACTGATTTATTGATGTGTTAAGGAAATGACAAGATTTTATTGTAAGGTCAGTAACAATAGAGGCAAGGTATTTTCTCTGAAGTCGACAGTTTGGGGATTTTATTCTAGTTTTTAAAATCATTTTAGTCTAATTATTATTTCTCCTCATGTTTCGTACCACAAAAGTTCAAGATGCTACACATTAGCCAAAAAGAGACATAGAAAGCATGCTACTTATTAATTGCAAGGTGTTGAGCAGAGCATATTTTAAGTTCTATTCATTGATGGCAAGGTGATACTTAAGCACTAGACATTAGGAGATGGATAATAACAGCACAGATAACATGTAGGTTTATGGTAAAAGCTGTGAGTGCTGGCCCTCAAAGGACAATTGCTGGCCATTATGATATGTGCCTCAGCTAGCTAAGGAAAGATACGGCATTAGGCAAGAACCAATTGGTTGAATAGATAAATAGACCTGCCGAATGTATCTTCTTATTTTCCAGAACCTCTTGTTTATACAGAGCTGAAGAATCATAATCACCTGGTCTTTTATTGATCTTCTGTGTGGTTTTTTATGTGGCATTCATGTTATTTATCATAACGTATTAGTTCTCATTTAAAATCTGTGACGTGTGATGGGAAATGTAAGCCTTGCTAGATGTTCCAAGAGTGTCCTGAGAGCAGCTTTGAAATCCAAGCTCCCAGAATGCTTGTGGGTGATATACAGCAAACCAACGTCTACCTATGCCATTCTACAGAGACAAACATTAGAAAGGGATTTAAGTCCTATTGTGTTTGCCCTTAGTGTAAACATCAAAGCAGCGGTTCTTACCCTAAACTAAAGAACAAACACTTTTCACTTATTTCTATATTTGAAGACATTTTACCTGGAGCTATCAAGGTAAGAAACATGATCTTAGGTAAAGCAGAATACATGATCTTAGGACTTTGCCTTTTCCCACCAGAGTGGACCTACTTTTCAGAACTAAAATATCATTATCATACCAGTGGGAGATTTGGGAAAATGTTTTAGGGGACAAAACAGTCTATTTTGACACATGTCACCATTACTTCATTTCAAATATGCCTCAGGTCAAATGTGTTCTTGAGACACTATATTTCAAATAAAAGTCCTTTTGTACAATATCTCAAGAGATTTGATGTCATGTTTCCCTAAATCTGAGACCTGGGCTATACTGAGCTATGTTCAAAATATGTGCTTATGATTTGAAAGATCTGAATGGAACTTAGTAACATTATTATTTTAAAAATTATCAAGGAAAGTAAACCAAAAAATTTAAAATTCTCAGGTAACTAGAGGCTGAGTTTAGTTAGTGTTGCAAATATTAAAGATGGATTTAGAGAATTTTAGACCTTGTCATGTACCTTAAAATAGTAAACTGAGCATGTGGTAAGTCATGTAAAAGATAATTGTATACTCTCTGTGACTTAATACTGAAATATCTGCAATAAGTTTATGCCATTCTGTGCAACAGGAGTTTCTTCCATTTAACAGCCGTGGACTGGATGGATGGCTCTGGTGTTCAGACAAGTTACTGGTCTTTCAGAGGTCATGATCTCATTCCCAGTTTTCACACAGCAGGGTACAACATCTGAACCTCCAGGTCCAGGGGAGGTACACCTTTTCTTAGTCTCTTTGGGAATGCATGCATGTAGCCCATATACATTCATTCAGGAAAGTAACTCATACATAAACCCAAATAAATCTTTTAAAAAGAATTATGACTTCTATGTTAATATCGAAACATGACTTAAGTGGACTTGTCTCTGAAATGTGCCCAACACAACTTTTTATTCAGAGTTTCTGAGAAGGTATGTTCAGAAATTACCTTCTACTGTAAGTTTAACAAATTTACAAACTTCATTTTGTTTTCTTAAAATAGATAATGTGCAGAGAGACAAAAGTCATGGAGTAATTATGTGAATAAATGCTCTTTTTATGTGTTGTATGTGCTTAACATTTTCATTAAGCAAAGATTTTCATATTATGTAGTCTTTTCTAGCTAGAACAGATGAAAATATAAGCCCTCTTTCTCTCATTCCAACAAAAGAAAGGGCATTAATGTAGAAGGGTATTCTATGTACATATTCTATCCTAAACCATACTGTAAAGTAGGTTTGCCAGTGGGCAATCTGAGGCTCAATGAAGGTTAGTGACTTGTTCAAATCTTGAATATAATAGATAACAAAGTGAGAGTTCCAGAATAATAAATGAATGCTAAATGGACTAATTTCATTGTCAAAATATTTTGGTTTTGTTTATTTTGTGCAAAATCAAGCCTCAAAAGTTTGTTGTAAAATTTGTATTTTAAAATCCATCACCCAATGTAAATAGTGAACAAGTAATCCAACTGGGGATAGATACATTTGTACAATACTGTATACTCCACCTCGATGTAGTTGGGGAGCTTCATAATGAACTGCTTGGCTGGATGGCAAAGCTTGGTGGAAGAATAAGAAGGCACGAAAAAGCTTCCAGCACCCTCACCAATGTGCAGCATTTCTGCCCCCTCCTAGATAGCTTCTACTATTTCCTAGTTACAAAAATTCTCATGTGGCTGTTTTATAATAGATTAAATATTCAGAGAGAGGGGTCTTTCTCTGTGGGAAAGCAACCATCTCAGCTAGGTTCAAATCAATACATACCCCTGTAAAGTAAAAGGCTGAAGAAATTGTATGTTCTCTGTTTTCTTTCTGTATCTAATATGTTTACACAATAATTATTCCTTAATATTTTAGCAGATGTGTCAGTTTTCCTCTCCAGAAGACCATAATGTTCTGAAGTGTTTCAAACAGAGTGCATGGTGATTAGACCTTGATTGATTTTGTACTTAGTGTGAGAATCCTTTGTAGCCGAACTGTTCGGAACAAATTCTCTCGTCTATTCCCCATTCTGCATTTTGTTTTCTGCTGCTTTGTACTGGACAACCTCCCAGATGTTAACCTAGGCTGCTCTGTTATCAGTTGAATAAAAATAAACCAAAAATTCAGTTGGAATGATATACTCGGATTAGTCTATACAAGTATTCTAAGCCAGAAAGACAAATGTTTAGATACACAAGGGAATTTTATACAGAAACGAAAACAGGCTATTTCATACCAGTGTCTTCCTTTCTTTCCATCTTTCTCAATTTTATACCTTTATCTCTTCTTTCTTCCTTGAGAGTTCTTTTTTTTTTTTTTTTATTTTTCTCTCCTCAGTGAGTATAGTGGAGAAAAATTGAAAATGAAGAATAAAATTTTGTTATGACATCAAAGTGATAACTTTGAGTTACCAATCCTTCAATGTGGTTTAAAATATTTTTATCTCTAAATTTATTCAATTTTACTTAGTGACAATCTTATAAGATGATTATTCAAATTTCTAGAAAAATTCAATATTTAGGAATTTTATTTCATGCTGAATTTTAAGGGGGATATAAAAGAAACAATTCATAACAAGAAAATTCTAGTTAACTTCAATGATATCTCAAGTAGTTATTTTCTTCTTTGTAAAATTGGTAGAACTTTAACTATTAGAAAGGTGAATAACAGGAAACAGATGATATGAAGAAAGAAACAGAAAAGTGGGTAGGTTACAACAGTTGGTGAGGGAGCTCACTAAAGGAGAGGAAAAGAACAAATAGTAACAAAGTTGTTTGAGAGTGCCTTGAAGAAACATTTTGTTTACTTAAAATAATACATACTCCATAAAAGTAATATATAGCTGACTATACATTTTGTATAAGAAGGAATTATGATTTTAAATAGTGTGGTTAGGATTCACAGAGTAGGTGCATAAATGAGTAAAACTGGACATGCACAGCTCAAAAATTTGTGAGAAAGAATAAAAAATCAGTAATTCATGTTTGCTTAGGATTCAGTAATCAGGATAATCAAATCAAATGCATGGCACAAGGAAAACCAGCAATGATTCCTCTTCTTCATTCTTTCATTGGCCTCTTCTTTTATATCAGACGACTAGTATGGTGTATGGTTTAACCAAAACTATATCTTTGGTCACATGAAGGAGTCTGCAAATCCTTACTTTCAAGTCTGGTGCTCAGTTTGTGTACTTTAGTTAGGGTTTCTATTACTGTGAAGAGACACCATGAACACAGCGACTCTTATATTGGAGAACATTTCATTGAAATGATCTTTAGGGTAGAAGACAAGAGTGAAACTATGCAGGCAGAGTGCTGGAGAGGTAGCTGGGATTTTGACATCTATTTTGGCAGGCATCAGAAGGAGAGAGTGTCACAGCCTTGCTTGAATATCTGAAAATGTAAAGCCACCCCTAAGGGCACACTACTTCAACAAGGCCACACTCCCTAATATTTGTCAATATATTTTGTCAATATTGTCAATCAAACCACCATGGTTGGGTTCCTGGATTTGTTGTTTCTACATCATAGGTCTTGGTTCTGATCATGGTTATACCCCTTCTATACCTATAGCTTGCTGTTTGTATACAGCATAGGAAGCAAGATGCTCTCTCTCTCTCTCTCTCTCTCTCTCTCTCTCTCTCTCTCTCTCTCTCTCTCTTCCTCTCTTCTGGCTACATTTTGCTCTCTCTAAAAGGTCCAGTCTCCTATGAAATTTTAGCACACCTCTTCAGGATTCAAATGTATGCCGAATACCAGATGTGCCTTCTGGCCTCTTGGAATGAACTACTACTGGAATGTTAGAACTTCCTTCATAGGCAACCATTGTTGATTTGCTGGATCACAGCCTGTGATTCATTCTAATGAATCCTCTTTCATGCATACATATAGATCTATTCTTATATTTCTTAATATCCAGAAACCTGATTAATACAGTGCCTTCGTTACTATTTGCAGTTTGTAACTACATGTGGGAAACTCCTTCAAAAAAGGAAGACAGATCTGCAAACTGCAAGTGTATAAAGACTGTGTTAGTCATTAGGGGAACAGAGGAGGAGAAAAGTAGAAAGCATGAGAAAGGACACTATCGGGTTTTGTCATGTGCCCACGCTTCCCGCCGATAGGAACAGGCGTGCAACAACCGGATTCTTCTGCGGATAACCTTTATTGTACAGCAATCTGAGCAGGGGACTTCTTGAGCAGGAAACTTCTCTCTGAGCCAGAGACTCCCTACCAGGGTCTACTGTATAGGCGACCTCTCACGTGCAGTCTCCCACGTGTGATCTCTATGCCCAGTCTCTCTCCACGTGGGATCTCCCGCAATCTCTCCTATCGGGTCTCTCTCCACATGGTATCTCTCTGCCATTTCTCCACGTGGGGTCTCCCGCAATCTCTCCACTATCTCCCTCTCCCCATGGGGGAGAAAAGCATTGCTTATATATGCCCAGGAGACTCGTGTCGCTACCTGATTGGTGCGCCCTCCAGTAACTCAATAGTATGCCCCGAGAGTGGGCTATGACGTATGTGGCACATGCGCATTAAGTCTCTTGGCTGGGCAACAGCTCTGTTTGCTGAGTTCTCGGCGGGAAGCCGGCACCATGTTTGGGTGTGGCACAAATGGCTCCCTACAGGACACTGGGACCTGGCCACAGTATGCTGGCTAGTCTACTTTATCTAGGGTAGTAAAGTCTACAATCAGTCTCATACATGCTCAAAATTGAAATGTAGTGTTAATGTCCAGGTAAAATATTCAGGCCTCGATAAAATGTTAAGATCTAGGTAACTGTCACTTGGCTAGACTTCCATTTTTTTCTATTACTTACACTATAAGAAAACTTTCTGTTATGTTTCTGCTGTTACTAGGAAACTTTCTTAAACCATGGTGATTACATATTTTCTTATATTCTGTGTCCATGGAAACAAATCTCAATTGAAGTCAGTTGAACTGCATTGACTAACTACTCACAGAAAGCTTAAACATAAACCAACCACACAGCAGCATATTTTTGCACATATGTATAAGCTTTTATGGTATTTGTTTCCTATGGTACCCTAGGGATAGACCACAACATAACAGAGACACCTGCACCAATATAAAAAGAAAACTGTTTGGAATTAGACTTCTATTATAAATAGTGGTCCAGTAAAGTTTAAGTTTCCAAGGTCTCCCTGAAAACTGACATACTACTTGGTAGAAGGAGACATGTATATGACCAATTCACATCTGGTAGGTAAGTTAAGAGATGGATGTTAGACCAGAGAAGTCCCCTGCAACAATTGAATACCCCCAACAAATGGGAGCAGGATAAATGTATGACAATGACATGTTCCTAAGGTGTCCCTCCTAAACCTAAATCCTCATTAGTGGATTAGCTTGTCACAGATGTTTGTAGATTTTAGGCTTAAAAAGCCCTGTAGGACATTAATTCATGGAGAAAGTTCAGTTCCCAAATTTGGTCTCTGGCCGTGGTCAATCAATTCTGGGATGTATGCTCAACAGACCATCCTTATTTGACCAAGATTACTGTCTGAGTTGTTTGTGAGGCAATTTACAGACAATAAGATATAGGTTAGATAAAATTTGGTTTTCATAAAATATCAGTTTAATTGGACATATGATGGCTATCTTTGGTCATGTAACTTGACTATATCTGGGGTTTTCTAAAACCTGAAAGGTGGGACATACCTCTGAGGGATGTCTTCTGAATTAAATAGTTGGAAATAGGGAGACTCAATTCTAATACAGACCTGTAAACTGTGAAAGAATACCTTTAATCCAAGACCTTTGAGGTGGGAATATATAACTTTATTCTGGGCTTCATCTTCTGCTGGCAATGTATACAAATCGTATGAATAAATGAGTCTCTCTCTCACTTTCTCTCTCTCTTCTACTCCCCATTCTCCTACACTTCTCTCTCCTCCCTTTCCCCTTTCCTCCCTTCCCCCTTTTCATCTCCCTCTCCCTCTCCCTTTCCATCTATGTCTTGTTCATGCTCTCACTAGCAAGTATCTGGCATCCTTGGCCTTACAACCAAATTCTTTGGAATCCCAGTGTATACTCAAAATCAGCTGAGTTATTCAGCCTCATGGACTGAACAGCTGGAATCTTAGTCCTGTAGTTCATAAGCAACAACAGCCTGTGAGCCTTTATACTAGATTCCCTTTCAACATACAGAGAGATTCATTGTATAAGTTCTATTCCTCTAGAAAACCCTGACTAATGCAGGAGCTAAGAATAAGAGGGAGATCATTAATAAGGATACTTGGGTATGGTGAACTATGCATCTCATGGATATCTTCTGAGTACACTGAGTATTTTAATTTTAGCATTTCTGAAGAATTTAAACCACTTTTTTGACACCAGGCCTATGACTTGCATTCTTGCTTGTCCACTTGAAAATACTTGGAAAGAACACCAATCTAAACAGAGAAGACACACATGATAAATTTTCTGTTTGGTTTGAAGTGGGTGAATACACTTTTAGTCTAGAACTTTGAGGCAGGAAAACACATATTTTTAATCCAGATCCTGATTCAGGATGACACATCTTTAATCCTGGGCACACCTTCTGTCAAAATGTATATAAAGCCATGATACTAGAAAAGTTTTATTCTTTGTCTATGTGTCTGAAGCTTGTTTGACCATCCATTCCTACACTGGCGTGGAACCTACTGTTTCCACATTCCACTCAGTTGCCTAAATAACAGAGTCCAAGTCTATTCCTGTTGCCCATGCAGACCTGATTCCATTCTGGATGAAGCTGCTCTCATCTGTGAAGTAGATACATTCTGAGTCTGGCCAGGGTATTGACCAATGGTGGTCATGCTCTAGATGTGCCCCAGAACTACAGAGCACTTATGCTGCACATCTAAAGACTGACTGTGGATCAGGTAGCAAGGTGACTGGGTTTAGGGCAGATGATGGGTTATATTTTATTCAAGGAGAATTCAAAAGTAGAGTCTGAAAGTGTACCAGTCTGACATTGGACAGCCACTGGCTGAATGGATTCTTGAGGGTCCCCTCTGTAGCATGGGGAGTGATGATAACAAGTTCCTTCTCAATGGTCAGCATCCTTGACTAGCACGTTAGTGGCATTTATGATCAGGAGGCAGGCTGGTCACCCTTGGGACACCGGGTCCAATATTAGCCACATGTCTTTTTTTTTTATGATCACAGAGGTTGAATAAGCACACTCTTTGCTATCCCCTTTCTTTCATTCAAGTAGAGTTAGAAAGGTTGGTGACTGGGAGAGCCAGGGCCGTCACATCCAATAAGCATCTCTTTTGAGTCTTTAAGAGCCATGTCCATCACAGGGGTTCATTCAATTTTTTAATGTAAAAATAAAATATGGAGCACAATTATTTGGGGGTGGGCCTACCAGTACTCACTCAAGTCCTCATTCAATGCCTCAACAAAGATGGTGGGTGAGTTCTTGAATACTTAAGGCAGGAATATACAAGTCAATTGTCTCTTGAAACCCCTCTCAAAGACTTGTCATTGAAAGGCAAATAGAGACTGACTTTGGGTGCTAGAAACAGGCTGGATTTCAACTGATATCAATGGCAGGTTGATTAACAAAAGCCATGTTCACAGTTGACTAGCGCTCTCTGGCTTCAGAGTCAAAAGGAGTATAGACCCTATAGACTTCACTAAGACTTTCTAGACATTCCCTGGTGCAAACATTCTTTCTCTGCATCATCTGGTTTACTTTAGATAAATTTGTGGGCCAGTTGGTGACATCTCAGAGGCCCCCATCAGAATGTGGAGGGGAATCCAGAACTTTTCCTTGTCTTTAGCAGCATTAGATTCCCAGTCAGGATGAGTCAAAGGAAAGCCAGGACTTGATCAGGTAGACCATTTGTTCCCAGAACCTGGAGCAATTGCTAACAGTCATTCTAGGTGTGCAAGTGAATAAGCATGATTGAATCTAGAAGACTTGTGAGAGCTGATGGTCTTTCTCAAAATGGAGGGTTCTCCAACTTCTTTTTTTAAGAGTGTTTTTTAATTAATAAGTTTATTTTATAAAATATTGTTATAGCTCACAAAATATTACATAATACTATATGATGAATACACATTTTTTTTCTTTCTCTTTTTCTTTTTTAAGAAGGACTGGGGCTTCAACATTTTGGCCTTACTTTTGTGTTTCATATGGTCAGAGAGTTCTTTCTTGGGTATTTAGATCCAACTTCTAATTGTAAAAAGCCCTACCAACAAATGGCACATGTGTCATGAACTGTCTCCCCTGATCATCCATGAGGTCCCATAGCCTGGAAGTGCAGAGCCATAGTAGAGTCAGCCTCTGGGCATTATAACTGAGTGTGAAGTGGACTCCAAGTAGAGTCAGGAGAGTCATAGGAGTCAGGATAGTTAGGGGCTGCTCTTCCCTCTGTTTGTGCTGGTGCTGGGCAGTAGCAAACAAAGCAGAAACATTAAGAGGGGGACAGAGATCCTCCTTTGGAGCAGAAAGGGGAAGCAAGGCAGGAGACTGACCCTTTTCTAGTAGAAGAAGGGTGGGTTGTGGTGAGGCCCATAGCACTTGGTCTGGGTGGCTCCAGGCCTCATAACCTAAATCTTTACCCTATAAATGATGGAGTGATGGAAAGTTCTCTCCACACGCCACCCTACTTTATAGGTGGGCTATTTGTTCCTGTAAAAAATGGTTAGTTTATGGGGGAAAACACCCAGACATGACAGAGTCTTCTATGACTCAGGGAGTCCTTAAATTATTTCAGGTTCAAACCCAGTGGGATTCTTTGTGCCTGTTTCATCCTAGGAATCAAAGAAACCCTTCTAAAGGGAGGACAAAAAGCACAAAGAGAATACACACAGACAGACACAGAAGGGCATTCCTGGGAAAACAAAAGCAAAATGGGAAGGCTGCCTCAGATGGACCTCGTTCCTGATCAGAGGAATCCCACACACCCACAGCCAATTCAGAACTCAAATGAGAAATAGCAAGTTCTCTTGCTTCTGTAGGGTATCAGAAGCATACTCCATTGCCCATGACTGGGTAACAAAATATTCATCCGCTCTTCCCCTCACAGCCTCCAGATTAAACCAGAAACAAAATCAGAGAGATGGACAACACAAAAAACAATTGGGGGCTCAGACTTAGTGGTCAAAAAACATCCTACTATGTGGCTCAGTGGGTCTTTAGCAAATCTAGGACAAGAGTCCCAAAATGTAAGGGTCCATGATTCACCAAAGAATGATACCTTGGACTCAAATAGTATGTAAACACAGTGTTTTATTGTGTGTAGAAGTCCAGCATGGTGGATCTACCATCTACAAAGATGAGAGACCAACTTACCAACCAAGTTAATGAGAGTATAACCAATTTTCAATAAATAAAATTGGGTTATTGTTATTAGTATACACTAAGGTACTATAAATATACAAAAATTAAGGCAGTGCTGAAATTATTATTCTGCAATAAAACATGATGGCAACTTCACCTTCCTATTTCTCCAAGTCACTCCTTTTCAATTTCTCTTTTCTTATTCCTCCCTTCCTTTAACTTGCTTTGGTTAATCAAGTTACATTAGGACTAGAAGCATTTCCTCCTCCTGAGTCTAGTTAGGGAAAAGAGATCCAAAGACAGGCATCAAAGTCAGAGATAGTCTTTGCTCCAATTTTTAGGAGTCCCTCATGAAGTCCAAGCTGCATATCACTCACTTATACATTGGTGGCCCAGGTTTATTACATGATTTTTGGTAGTTCAGTCTTTGTGATCCCTGCAGACCCAGGATAGTTGATTCTGTCAGTTTTCTTTGGGTGTTCTTGACTCCTCTGGCTCCTTCAACCCCCCTCTTCCACAAGATACCCAGAGCTATGCTTAACGTTTTGACTGCGGGTGTTTGCATCTGTTTCCATTAACTGCTATGTGAAGCCTCTAGAGGACAGTTATGATATGTTCTTGTCTGCAATCATAGGATTATCATTAATAATATCAGGGGTGAACTCTTTAACACAGCATAGGTCTCAAGTTGGGCCAGTCATTGGTTTGCCAGTCCTCCAATTTCTGCTCCATCTTTATCCCTGAACATCCCGTAGGTAGAAAAATTTTTGGGTCAATTTTTGTGGCTGAGTTAGTGTTGTCATCCCTACATTTCCTCTTCTCAGTGGGATTGAGGCATCCTCCCCTAGTTCCTCATTAATTAGCTTCTTTCAGTCTGTGGATTGAAGTTGGGTTATCATTTACTTTATGGCTAATAACCATTTGTAAGTAAATGCATATCATGTGTGCCTTTCTGGGTCTGGATTACCTTAGTAAGTATAATGTATTTTAGTATCTTTTAATTGCCTGGAAAGTTCATTATGTCCTTGTTTTTAATAGCTGAGTAGTATTCCATTGTGTAAATGCACTATATTCTTTATATCCATACTTTAGTTGGAGGAGCTTCTAGGTTGTTTCCAATGTCTAGTTATTATGAATAAAGCTGTATAAACATAGGCAAATGTCCCAGTGATCCGATAAACCATCTTTTGGGTAAATGTCTAGGAGAGTATAGATGAGTCTTGTATAATTATTCCCAATTTTCTGAGAAACTGCTAAATTAATTTGCAAAGTGCCTGAACAAGTTTCCACTCCAAACAAGTGGGGTAGTGTTTCATTTGTATCTCATCCTTGTCACCCTGAGATTTTGCTTGAGATTTTGATTTTACACATTCTGACAGGTATAAGATGGAATCTCATTTGCATTTTTCTTATCACTAAGGTTGTGATATATTTCTTTAAGTGCTTCATGGACACTACAGATTACTCTGTTGAGACTCTGTTTAGTCACTGGTGTAATAGTCAAGAAGTAGTCTTCTGTAGTAATGAGGTCAAGGCTATTCCAAACTTTTTTCTATTAGATTAAGTTTATCTAGCTTCATATTGGGGTATTTGAACTACGTGTACATGATGTTTGTACAGGGTAATAAATAAGGATCTATTTGCATTCTTTTTTATTCAGACATTCAGTTAGAACAGCAACATTTACTTAAGATGCTTTTTTACATCATATATTTTTGTCATTTTGGTCAAAATCAAGTACCTATAGTTTATTTCTGGGTCTTTGATTTGATTCTATTGATCAACCTCTCTGTTTTATGAAAATTCCATATGATTTTTCTTATTATTGCTCTGTAGTACAGCTTGAAATTAGGGATGGTGTTACCTCCAGAAGTTTTTTTATTGTACAGATTTCTATAAGATGAGTATTGTTCTTTCTAGTTGTACAAATAATTGTGTTGGAATTTTGAAGGGAGATGCATAGAATCAGTAGGTTGCTTTTTGTAAGATGGCCATTTTTACTATATTAATCCTATTGATCCATGAGCATGGAAGATCTTTCAATTTTCTGATGTAGTCTTCATATTTTTCTTCAAATACCTGAAAATTTTTATGAAGGTCATTCAACTGTTTGGTTTGTAGGAATGATAAGATATTTATATTATTTATAGTTATTTTGAAGAGTATTGTTTCCCTGATTTCTTTCTTGGTCCATTTATCATTTGTATAAGTGAAGGCTCTTCTTTTCTTTTTTGCTCACCCTGTTGCTTCTGTCTCTGGTGAATATGACTGTACCATTATGTTCTATCTCTCCATTTCACATCACAAACATGACTCCAAAGCCCGGTAGACTTTCAAGGGGGTTTATTTACCAAATTCTCAAACCACAAACTCTCTACACAATCAATTACATCAAATGGACAAAGATATAAATTGCCCTTCTATACGAGATAAAAAGACCTATAGAATCCTTTAAAAGTGTTCATATCTATGTATATCCAATTAAATTTGCCTAGATCTCGATCCTCTTTCTGCAGCTCCATCTATAATCCCCTCAAATCTCCCTTCCTGCCTCCACTTCCACTCCTTGACCTTTCCCTGCCTCTCTCTCCTATGCAATCATGAATTGCTTTTACATAAATCTATATACCACCTTTTTGTTTACTTTAAAAAACTTTACATTTAAATGTAAGCTATGCACAACTATGTTTTCTCAAAGTTAATTAGCTTGGGTAGGCTGTAAAACTAAATTAGTTTTCAACTCCATCAGAAATCTGAGAAGGGCCAAAAATCTAAAATCATAAGAAGCTTAACACAGTTTCCAGAGCTGAGAGAGGTTGTAGAGACAAATCTCTACTAGCAGTCCTCTGTTAACAACATGTGAGAGTAAGTCTTCTGCCTTTTGGCCCAGGATCCTGGACAGGCTTGAAATGCAGAAATCTTGAAGTGCTGATAATTTTGACTTGGCAAAGATTATCAGTCGACTATTCTTCATTAAGTATCACATTCTGGATAGTATTAGTCTGTAGATGAAATAGTCAGTTTCTTCCCAGTGGCTGCCTAGCCACAAATTATCCCTCACCTGAAGGTAGAGATGCTCAGTTCCTTCATTAAATCCACCAAAGTGAAACTCTAAGGAGAAAAATGATTCAACAAAGGATAAATAACATTAAATCTCCTAATATCTAGATTTTGGAAGATTTGAAAAACCTTCTTACTACAAAATGGGTTTGTAAACTGTTAACGCCTGAATACTCTTGGCCATTTTTAATTGAAATATCTCAAAAACACACTTTTATTGACCCAGAACCATGAATTTGTTATCCAGTCCTTAACTAGTATTGTTCAATACTAAACAGTGTATAAACCTTAAATCTGTATCAAACAAATTTTATAGTCCTGTGAAGATTATAAATTTAACTTTGTATCAATTAGAAAGACTTCTAAGAGTGCACATATGACTTTAAATTAGTACCAAAAGATTATGGCAGTACAAATCAATCTGACTAATTTCTCCCTGTTAAATTATGAAAATTTCTAATCTCTTTATAAAAACAACCTTACAATAACCTCCTTCACTTACCAAAGTCCAGGGATCAAGGTGAAGATTCTTCATAGCTTCTTCAAGATAGCCAAACAGGCCTCAAGAAGGAAAGTCACGCTGAAAATTGTATTAGTCTCTGATGTCTGGAATCAGGCCAGTTCAGCATTCTGATGGTAAGCTTTACCATAGTGTACATTCTGTAATATATAAAAAGGTCAACAAAAAACATTTTGTTTGATCCTCATGAATATATTTTTTAGGCTGGTCTATCTCTATGAAATTGAATCAATATAACTCTGGAAGGCACACAGAGCTGAGTCACACATTTTTTTTATAAATTGAAAAATTTTAATTAAAAAAAATGAAGATAAATGTACAGATTTTAAGCATTTTTGCATAAGAGTATGTGAATACATTTTTGTCAGTACTTGATTTTTTTTAAAGATTTGATAGTATGTATGAAAATCTTACTAGTTACAATGAGAAAAAGTACATGTAAAACAAGATGTGACCTGGAAATAGTTGAAGTTTTATTAGCATATAAAGATTAAGCATAATGGTTTTTATTTTTTTGTTTATTTTTTTGGCCTTTGTTTTTTTCTTGAAATTCATATGGAATGTGAGTTGTTTCTGGGGTTTTAAGAGCTTTCAGGGGTTAGTATCCAATTATCAGTGACTGTATATTATGTCTGTTCTTTTGTGACTGAGTTATCCCACTCAGGATGATATTCTCTATACACATCAATTTTCTTAAGAATTTCATAACATCATTGTTTCTGATAGCTGAGCAGTACTCCATTGTGTAAATATACCACAATTTTTGTATCCATTCATCTACTGAAGGACATCTGGATTAGTTCCAGCTTCTGGCTATTATAAATAGGGTTGCTGTGAACATTGTGGTGCATGTGTCTTTGTTGTATGTTGGAGCTTCTATGGGGTATATGCCCAGAAGTGGAATATCTGGGTCTTCAGATAGTGCTATGTCCAAATTTCTGAGGAATCACCAGACTTATTTCCAGAGTGGTTGTACCAGTTTACAACCCACCAACAGTAGAGAAGTATTCCTCTTTCTCTGCATCCTTGACAGCACCTGCTGTCATCTGAATTTTTTATCTTAGCCATTCTGGTTGGTATGAGGTGGAAATTCAGGGTTGTTTTGATTTGCTTTTCCATGATGGCTAATAATGTTGAGCACTTCCTTAGATGCTTCTCAGCCATTCAATATTCCTCTATTGAGAACTTTTTCTTTAGTTCTGAACCCCATTTTTAATAAGGTTGTTTGCTTCTCTGGTATCTAACTTCTTTGTATTTCTTGGATAATAGGCCTCTATCAGATGTGGGGTTGGTAAAGGTCTTTTCCCAATCTGTTGTCTGCCGTTTTGTTTTCATGACAGTATCCTTAGCCTTAAAGAAACTTTGCAATCTCATTAATCTCATGATCAATGATCTCAAAAATCCCATTTGTCAATATTTGACCTTAGAGCACAAGCCATTGGTGTTTTGTGTGGAGAGCCGAATGCGGACGCCATTACAAGATGGCACTGGCTCCCTCTCGGTTTGAGGTAAACAACTCCATATATAGTAATGCTCTTGTCAGCTAAGGCGCTGTACCCTGCTCATGCGCAGTACATAACCTATCTCCGGCCAATCCTGAAGCCTCTGGTGTCAGCAGACTGGTGACAACCAATCATGGCAAGCCTGTATGCGCTTCTCCCTATATAAGTGGACAGCTAGGGTAGTTCGGGCCCCTCGCTTCCTGCTCTCCCCTTCAATCAAGAGGCTCCCACAATAAAGCATGATCTGAGAAGAATCCTCTGGTGGTGGTCGTCTTTCCTCGCTGGTCGAGGAGCACGCCGGAGTTTTGTTTAGGAAATTTTCTCCTGTGCCTATGTGGTCTAAGGGTTTCCCTAGTTTCTCTTTTAATAATTTCAGTGTACCTTTGATTCACTTGCACTTGATCTTTATACAAGGAGATAAGAAAGGGTCTACTTTTATTCTTCTGCATGTTGACTGCCAGTTGGACCAACATCATTTGTTGAACAGGCTGTCCTTTTTCCATTGAATGTTTATAGCTCCTTTGTCAAAAGTCAAGTGACCATCCATGTGAGGGCCACTTTCTGGATCTTCTATTCTATTCCAATGATCCACATGCCTATTTCTGTACCAGTACCAAGCAGTTTTTAGCATAATTGCCTTGTAATATAGCTTGAGGTCAGGGATAGTGATTCCAGCAGATATTTTCTTGTTGATGATGTATTTCGCTATGCTAGTTCTTTTGTTATTCCAGATGAATTTGCACATTGCTAATTCCAACACTATGAAGAATTGGGTTGGAATTTTGATGGGGAGTGCATTGAATCTGTAGATTGCTTTTGGTAAGATGGCCATTTTTACAATGTTGATCCTTCCAATCCATGAGCATGGGAGATCTTTCCATTTTCTGAGATCTTCCTCAATTTCCTTCTTTAGAGATTTGAAGTTCTTGTCATACAGGTCCTTCACTTGCTTAGTTAGAGTCACACCAATGTACTTCATAGTTTTTGTGACAATTGTGAAGGTACCTTTTCCCTAATTTCTTTCTTCACATGTTTGTCCTTCAAGGAGAGGAAGGCTACAGATTTGTTTGAGTTAGTGTTATATCCAGTCATTTTGCTAAACTTGTTTTTCAGCTCTAAAAGTTCTCTGGTGGAATTTTGGGGTCACATACATACATTGTCATGTCATCTGCAAAGAGTGATGTTTTTACTTCTTCCTTTCCAATTTGTATTCCTTTTGCTGTCTAATTTTCTGACCTGGACTTCCAGTACTATGCTGAATCAGTAGGGGGATAGTCGACAGCCTTGTCGAGTCCCTGATTTTAGTGGGATTGCTTCAAGTTTTTCACTGTTAAGTTTGATGAGAGCTATTGGTTTGCTGTATATTGCTTTTATTATGTTTTGGTATGGGCCTTGGATTCCTGCTTTTTCTAAGACTTTTAATATGAACGGGTGTTTAATTTTGTCAAGTGGTTTCTCAACATCTAGTGAGATGACCATGTGGTTTTTTTCTTTGAGTTTTTTTAAATGGTTGATTACATTACTGGATTATATTAAACCATCCCTGCATACCAGGGATGAAGCCTACTTGATCTTGGTGAATGATCATTTTGATGTGCTCTTAGATTCAGTTTGCAAGGATTTTGTTGAGTATTTTTACATCAGTGTTCATAAGTGAGATTGGACTGAACTTCTCTTTCCTTGAAGTTCTTTGTGTGGTTAAGGAATAAGAGTTATTGTAGTCTCAAAAAATGAGTTAGGTAGTATTCCATCTGACTATATTTTGTATAATATTTTGGAGAATATTGGTATTTGGTAGTCAATAAATGTCTGATAAAATTCTGCACTGAATCCATCTGGACCTGGGCTTTTTTTGGTTGGAAGGCTTTTGAAACTGCGTCTATATCTTTAGTTGTTATGGGATTATTTAGATGGTTTACCTGTTCCTGGTTTAACTTTAATATCTGCTATCTGTCTAGGAATTCATTCATTTCCTCCAGATTTTCCAACTTTTTGAATATAGGCTTTTGTAGTAGGATCTGATGATTTCTTGAATTTCCTCAGTTTCAGTTGTTATGTATCCACTTTCCTGTCTAATTTTGTTAATTAGGATACTCTCTCTTTTCCCTCTAGTTACTCTGGCTAATAGTTTATCAATCTTGTTAATTTTCTCCAAGAACCAGCTCTTGGTTTTGTTGATTCTTTGAATGGTACTTTTTGTTTTATTTTGTAAATTTATGCTCTTAGTTTGATTATTTCTTGATATCTAATCCTCTTGGGTGTATCTGCTTCCTTTTGTTCTAGAGCTTTCAACTGTTCTGTCAAGTTGCTAGTGTATGCTCTCTCCAGTCTCTTTTTGGAAGCATTCAGAACTATGAGTTTTACTCTTAGTACAGCTTTCATTGCACCCCATATGTTTGGGTATGCTGTGTTTTCATTTTCATTAAATTCTAGAAAATCCTTAATTTCTTTCTTTATTTCTTCTTTACCATGCTACCATTTAATAGAGCATTGTTTAGTTTCCTTGTGTATATGGGCTTTTGTTTGTCTTTGTTGTTATTAAAGAACAGCCTTAGACCATGATGATCTGATTGGATGCATGGGAGTATTTTTATCTTCTTATATCTATTGAGAGTTAGTTTGTGACTGATTATATGATCAGTTTTGGAGAAGGTGACCGGAGGTGTTGAGAAGAAAATGTATTCTTTTGTTTTAGGATGATAAGTTCTGTAGATATCTATTAATTTCAATTGTTTCATAACCTCTGCTAGTTTCACTGTGGCCTTCTTCAGTTTCTGTTTCCATGATCTGTCCATTGATCAGAGTGGGGTGTTGAGGTCTCCCACTATAATTGTGCTGGGGGCAATGTATTTTTTGAACTTTAGTAGGGTTTCTTTTATGAATATGGGTGCTCTTGTAATTGGAGCATATATATTAAGGCTTGAGAGTTCCTCCTGTCAAATTTTTTTTGTAATGAGTAAAAAGTGGCCTTCCTTATCTTTTTTGATAACTTTTGGTTGAAAATCTACTTTTTTCGACACTAGATATTAGAATGGCTACTCCAGCTTGCTTCCTTTTTTTTAAACGACTTTATTTTACAAAACAAAGATAAATGTACAGATTTTAAACATTTTTGCTCAAAATTATACATTTTAGTCAGTACTGTTTTTTCAGACATTAAAATAATTTTTACATAAAACCATGTGAATATATTTTTTAGTCAGTACTTGATTTTTTTAAGGGCTTGACAGTATGCATTGAAAACCTAATAGTGACAACAAGCATAAAGTACATGCAAAACAAAATGCAACATGGAAATAGTCAAAATTTTTGTATCCATTCGTCTTCTGAAGAACATCTGGGTTCCTTCCAGCTTCTGGCTATTATAAATAGAGCCGCTATGAACATTGCGGTGCATATATCTTTGTTGTGTATTAAAGTGTCTCTGGGGTATATGCCCAGAAGTGGAATAGCTGGGTCTTCAGGTAGTACTATATCCAATTTTCTGAGGTATCGCCAGACAGATTTCCAGAGTAATTGTAACCTCACCAACAGTGGAGAAGTGTTCCTCTTTCTCCGCAGCCTCTCCAGCATCTGCTGTCATCTGATTTTTGGATCTTGGCCAATCTGACTGGTGTGAGGTGGAATCTCAGGGTTGTTTTGATTTGCATTTCCCTGATGGCTAAGGATGTCGAGCACTTCCTCAGATGTTTCTCGGCCATTCGGTGTTCCTCAACTGAGAATGTTTTGTTTAGCTCTGTACCCCATTTTTAATAGGGTTATTTGATTCTCTGATGTTTAGCTTTTTGAGTTCCTTGTATACCTTGGATAGTAGGCCTCTATCTGATGTGGTGTTGGTAAAGATCTTTTCCCATTCTGTTGGTTGCCGTTTTGTTTTCGTGACGATGTCCTTAGCCTTGTAGAAACTTTCCAATCTCATTAAGTCCCATTTGTTAATCTTTGACCTTAGAGCTTGAGCCATTGGTGTTTTGTTCAGAAAATTTTCTCCTGTGCCTATGTGTTCTAAGGTTTTCCCTACTTTCTCATCTAATAGTTTCAGTGTATCTGGTTTAATGTGGAGATCTTTGATCCACTTACACTTGAGCTTTGTACAAGGAGATAAGAACGGGTCTATTTTCTTTTGCATGCTGAGTGCCAGTTGGACCAGCACCATTTGTTGAATAGGCTTTCCTTTTTCCATTGAATGTTTACTGCTCTTTTGTCAAAAATCAGGTGACCATATACATAAGGGCTCATTTCTGGATCTTCTATTCTATTCCATTTATCCACTTGACTATTTCTGTACCAGTACCATGCAGTTTTCAGCACAATTGCCTTGTAATATAGCTTGAGGTCAGGGATAGTGATTCCTGCAGATGTTTTTTGTTGTTGAGGATGGATTTAGCTATTCTAGGTCTTTTGTTATTCCATATAAAATTGCACATTGATCTTTCCAATTCCATGAAGAACTGGGTTGGAAGTTTGATGGGGATTGCATTGAATCTGTAGATTGCTTTTGGTAGGATGGCCATTTTTAAGATGTTGATTTTTTCAATCCATGAGCATGGGAGATTTTTCCATTTTCTGAGATCCTCCCCAATTTCTTTCTTTAGAGGTTTGAAGTTCTTGTCATACAGGTCCTTCACTTGCTTAGTTAGAGTCACACCAAGGTATTTCATAGTTTTTGTAACGAATGTGAAGGGTACCTTTTCCCTAATTTCTTTCTCCACATGTTTGTCCTTTGACTATAGGAAGGCTACTGATTTGTTTGAGTTAATTTTTTATCCAACCACTTTGCTGAACTTGTTTATCAGCTGTAGGAGTTCTCTGGTGGAATTTTTGGGGTCACTCAAGTACACTATCATGTCATCGGCAAAGAGTGATGTTTTTATCTCTTCCTTTCCAATTTTTATCCCCTTGATCTCCTTTTGATGTCTAATTGCTCCAGCCAGGACTTCCAGTACTATGTTGAATAGGTAGGGGGAGAGTGGGCAGCCTTGTCGAGTCCCTGATTTTAGTGGGATTGTTTCAAGTTTTCCACTGTTAAGTTTGATGTTGGCTGTTGGTTTGCTGTATATTGCTTTTATTATGTTTAGGTATGAACCTTGGATTCCTGTTCTTTCCAGGACTTTTAACATGAAGGGGTGTTGGATTTTTTCAAACGCTTTCTCAGCATCTAGTAAGATGACCATGTGATTTTGATCTTTGAGTTTGTTTATATGGTAGATTACATTGATGGATTTACTTATATTAAACCATCCCCGCATCCTAGGGATGATGCCTACTTGGTCATGATGAATGATCGTTTTAATGTGTTCTTGGATTCAGTTTGCAAGGATTTTGTTGAGTATTTTTGCATCAATGTTCATAAGTGAGATTGGTCTGAAGTTCTTTTTTCTTGTAGCGTCTTTGTGTGGTTTAGGTACGAGGGTTATTGTAGCCTCAAAAAATGAGTTAGGTAGTATTCCATCTGATTCTATCTTTTGGAATAGTTTGGCTAGTATTGGTGTTATATCCCCAATAAATGTGATAAAATTCTGCACTGAACACATCTGGAACTGGGAAATTTTTGGTTGGGAGACTTTTGATGACTTCTATTTCTTTAAGTGTTATAGGGTTATTTAGATGGTTTACTTGGTCCTGGTTTAACTTTGGGATCTTGTATCTGTCTAGGAATTCGTCCATTTCCTCCAGATTTTCCAATTTTGTGGAGTATAAGTTCTTATAGTAGGATCTGATGATTTCTTGAATTTTCTCAGTTTCGGTTGTTATGTCCCCACTTTCTTTTCTGATTTTGTTAATTTGTATACTCTCTCTTTGCCCTCTAGTTAGTCTGGTTAGGGGTTTATCAATCTTGCTGATCTTCTCAAAGAACCAACTCTTGGTTTTGTTGATTTTTTCAATGGTTCTTTTTGATTCTATTTGGTCTATTTCTGCCCTACTTTTGGTTATTTCTTGCTGTCTACTCTTCTTGGGTATACCTGCTTCCTTCTGTTCTTGGGCTTTTAGCTGTGCTGTCAGGTTGCTGATGTAAGCTCTCTCCAGTTTCTTTTTGGAAGCACTTAGGGCTATGAGTTTTCCTCTCAGTACTGCTTTCATTGCATCCCATAGGTTTGGGTATGTTGTGTTTTCGTTTTCATTGAATTCTAAAAAATCCTTAATTCTTTTTTTTATTTCTTCTTTGATTCTGCTATCGTTTAACAGAGTGTTATTTAGTTTCCATGTGTATGTGGGCATTTTGTTGTCTTTGTTGTTGTTAAAGACCAGCCGTAGACCATGGTGATCTGAGAGGATGCATGGGAGTATTTCAATTTTCATATATCGATTGAGGCTCGCTCTGTGTCCAATTATGTGGTCAATTTTCGAGTAGGTGTCATGGGGTGCTGAGAAGAAGTTGTATTCTTTTACTTTAGGATAATATGTTCTGTATATATCTATTAATTCTAGTTGGTTCAAAGTCTCTGCTAGTTTTGCAGTGTCCTTGTTCAGTTTCTGTTTCCATGATCTCTCCATTGGTGAGAGTGGGGTATTAAAGTCTCCAACTATTATTGTGTCAGGTGAAATATATTTTTTGAGCTTTAGTAGAATTTCTTTTATGAATGTGGGTGCTTTTTTATTTGGAGCATATATGTTAAGGTTTGAGAGTTTCTCCTGACCGCTTTCCCCGGTAATGAGTAAAAAGTGTGCTTCCTTATCTTTTTTGATAACTTTTGGTTGGAAATTTACTTTATTCGATATTAGAATAGCCACTCCAGCTTGCTTCTTGGAGCTGTTTGCTTCGAAGTTTTTTTCCCACCCTTTAACTCTGAGATACTGTCTAACTTTGTCTCTGAGATGAGTTTCCTGTATGCAGCAAAAGGCTGGATTTTGTTTATGTATCCAGTCTGATAGCCTATGTCTCTTTATTGGGGAGTTGAGTCCATTTATGTTAATAGATATCAAGAAATAGTTGTTTCTGTTTCCTGCCATTATTGCTTTTGTGGGTTGAGTTGTGTCTGTGTTTTTTTCTTCTTTTAGTTTTCTTTTTTAGGAGTTTTCTTGTTTTTACTAGACTGTATTTTTTTATCATTGTATTGGGTTTTCAACCTATAATTCATTGTAGTGCTGGGTTTGTGGTCAGATATTGTGTAAATTTTGATTTGTCTTGAAATATTTTAATCTCTCCATCGATGGTGATTGATAGTTTTGCTGGGTATAGCAGCTTGGGCTGGCACTTGTGTTCTCTTAGGGTGTGCATGATGTTTGTCCAGGCTCTTCTAGCTTTCATAGTCTCTGTTGAGAAATCGGGTGTGAGTCTGATTGGCCTTCCGTTATATGTTACCTGACCTTTTTCCCTTACTGCTTTTAGTATTCTTTCTTTGCTTTGGGTACTTGATGTTTTTACTATTATGTGTCGGGAGGTTTTTCTTTTCTGGTCCAATCCATTTGGAGATCAGAAGGCTTCTTTTATGCTCATGGTCATCTCATTCTTGAGGGTAGGAAAGTTTTCTTTTACGATTTTGTTGAAGATATTTACTGTGCCTCTTAGTTGATACTCTTCTCCCTCTTCTATTCTTAATATCCTTAGGTTCAGTCTTTTCATTGTGTCCTGGATTTCCTGTACATTTTGGGTTAGGTGCTTTTTGTTTTTTGTATCTTCTCTGGCTGTTTTGTCTATGTTTACAATGTTGTCTTCTGCTCCCGAGATTCTCTCTTCCAACTCTTGTAATCTATTGGAAATGCTTGCTTCTGTGATTCCTGATTTCTTTTTTAGGTGTTCTACCTCTAGGGTTATCTGTTTTTGTGTTTTCTTTATTGTGTCAATTTTCGTTTTAAATTCCCTCTTCCATTCCTTCATCTCTTTGATTCTGTTTTCCTCTAGTTCTTTGAGTTCTTTGAGTGTTTTTCTTGTTTCCTCTTTAAAAGCTTCTGAATCTTTTTGCTTTTCCTCCCTTTCTTGTTTAAGAATCTCTATCATCATCTTGAGGTATGATTTCAGGTCTGTGTCTTTTTTTTCTGGAGTGTTTGGAATTCTGATGTTTTCTGTTATGGGAGAGCTGGGTTCTGGTGTTGCCAGGTTGTCTTGGTTTCCTTGGGATATACTCTTTCACTTTCCTCTTGCCATTTTGTTGTCAGTGATATATTCTTGCCTTTCCCTTGTATCTGGTCTGTGTCCCTGGATCTCCACTGGTCCAGGTGGCAGATGGTTCCAGCCCTGTTCTATGCCTCAGAGTTTCCTGGTGGGAACAGAAGTTCCAAAGTTCTATTCCTGGTCGCTGGATCAGACAGGATGGGGCAGGGCTAGGCAGGGGGTGCACTTTCTGTGTGCACTCCGCAGATATCTCTCTGTTCCCCTGCAGTCTTGGTCTCCCACTCACTAGTTGCTCAGCCTCTACGAGCCGCCGTTCCGGGTGGCAGATGGGCCAGGCTCCGCTCTGTGTCCTGAAGTTGCCTCAGGGTGAAAACAGAAGTTCCTAAGTTTGGTTCCAGGTCACTGGATCGGGCATGACAGGGCAGGTCATGGCAGGGGGTGCACTTTCTGTGTGCACTTCGCAGAGATCTCTCTGTTCCCCTGCAGTCTTGGTCTCCCACTCACCAGTTGCTCAGCCTCTACGAGCCGCCGTTCAGGGTGGCAGATGGGCCAGGCTCCGCTCTGTGTCCTGAAGTCGCCTCGGGGTAAAAACAGAAGTTCCTAAGTTCTGTTCCAGGTCACTGGATCGGGCATGACAGGGCAGGTCATGTCAGGGGGTGCACTTTCTGTGTGCACTCCACAGAGATCCCTCTGCTCCCCAGCAGCCTAGGTCTTCCACTCACCAGTTGTTCAGCCTTTACAAGCTGCCGTTCCGGGTGGCAGATGGGCCAGGCTCCACTCTGCGTCCTGAAGTTGCCACTGGGTGGAAACAGAAGTTCAAAATTTCTGTTCCTGGTCCTTGGATCAGGCAGGGCAGGGCAGGGCAAGGGAGGGGGTGCACTTTCTGTGTGCACTCTGCAGAGATCTCTCTGCTCCCTGGCAGCCCAGGTCTCCCACCCACCATTGGCTCAACCTCTAAGAGCCGCCGTTCCTGGTCACATCCATTTTCTTAAGAATTTCGTTAAGTCACTGTTTCTGATTATTGACTAGTACTCCATTGTGTAAATGTACCACAATATTTGCATCCATTCGTCTACTGAAAGACATCTGGGTTCTTTCCAGCTTCTGGTTATTATAAATAGAGCTGCAGTGAACATTGTGGTGCATCTATCTTTGTTGTATGTTGGAGCATCTCAAATATAGGCTTTTGTAGTAGAATCTGATGTTTCTTTTTTTTTCAATTTCTTCAGTTTCTGATGTTATGTCTCTCTTTTCATTTCTGATTTTGTTAATTTGAATACTCTGTGTGTCTGTAGGTTAGTCTAGCCAAAGGATTATTTATCTTGTTGATTTTCTCAAAGAACAGGCTCCTTTTTTTGATTGTTTGTTTGTTTGTTTCTTTTTGGTTGATTTCAGCTCTGAGTTTGATTATTTCCAGCTGTCTACTCTTTTGGTTGTATTTGATTCTTTTTGTTGTAGAGCTTCCAGGTGTGCTGTCAAGCTGTTAGTGCATGCTTTCTTCATTTTCTTTTTGGAGTTACTCAGAGCTATGATTTTTCTTCTTAGTACTACTTTTATTGTTTCCAATATGCTTGAGTATTTTGTGCCTTCATTTTCATTAAATTTTAAAATGTTTTTAATTACTTTCTTTATTTCTACCCTGTCCAAGTTATCAAGGAGTAGAGAACTGTTCATCTTCCAAGTATATGTGGGCTTTTTGTTGTTATTGAAGACCAACTTTAGTTCTTGGTAATCTGATATGATGCATGGGGTAATATTAATCTTCTTATATAGGGAGAGTCCTGTTTTGTGATCAATTATATGGTCAGTTTTGGAGAAGGTACCATGAGGTGCTGAGAAGAAGATATATTCTTTTTTTAAGATGAAATATTCTATAGATCTCTGATAAATACATTTGGTTCATAACATCTGGTTAGTTTTACTGTGTCTCTGTTGAGTTTTTACTTTCATGATCTGACCATTGATGAGAGTTGGGTATTAAAGTCTCCCATTATTCCTGTGTGTTGTCCAACATATGCTTTGGCCTTTAGTAGAGTTTCTTTTATGAATGAATGTTTCATTTGAAGCATAGATGTTCACTACTGAGAGTTCACTTGGATATATTTTCCATTTGATGAGTAATAAGTTCCTTCCTTTCCTTTTTTGATAACTTTTGGCCCAAAATCTATTTTATTTGATACTAGAATGGCCACTTCAACTTGTTTCTTGGCACCGATTTCTTTGAAATTTTTTCCCAGCATCTTACTTTGAAATAGTGTCTGTCTTTGTCACTGAGATGAGTTTTTGGTTTGCAGCAAAATTCTGGGTCCTGTTTACATATCCAATCTGATAATCTATGTCTTTTTATTGGGGAATTGAGTCCATTGACATTCAGACATATGAGAGAATAATGATTATTGTTTCCTATTATTTTTGTTGTTAGAGGTAGTATTATGTTTGTATGTCTGTCATCTTTTGAGTTTGTTGCAAGAAGATTACTTTCTTTCTATTTTCCCTCCTTGTATGGAGTTTTCCATCTATTATATTTTGTTGGTCTAGATTTGTAGAAAGATATTGTGTAAGTTTGGTCTTGTCCTAGAATATCTTGGATTCTCTATCTATGGTAATTGAGAGTTTTGATGGATATAGTAATCTAGGCTGGGATTTGTGTTCTCTTAGGGATGTATGACATCTGTCTAAGATCTTCTAGTTTTCATAGTTTCTGTTGATAAGTCTGATGAAAATTTGGTAGTTCTGCTTTTATATGTTACTTTACATTTTTTCTTTCCTGCTTTTAATAATCTTTCTTTGTTTTGTATATTTGGTGTTTTGACTAGTATGTTTCAGGAGGAATTTCTTTTCTGGTCAAATATATTTGGAGTTCTGTAGGCTTCTTTTATGTCATTAGACATCTCTCTCTTTAGGTTGGTTCAGTTTTCTTCAATAATTTTGTTGAAGATATCTACTGGGCCTTTAAGTTTGTAATTTTTGCTCCCTTCTAAACCTATTATCCTTAGGTTTGATCTTCTCCTTGTGTCCTGGATTGCGCGAATATTTGATTTATGAGCTTTTTCCTTTTTGCATTTTTCTGACTATTGTGTAAATGTTTTCTATGGTATCTTCTGCACCTGAGATTCTCTCTTCCATTTCTTGTATTCTGTTGGTGATGCTGGCATCTATGACTGGTGATCTCTTTCTTAGGTATTCCATCTCCAGGTGCTTTATTTGTGATGTATTTGTTGTTTCTATTTCCAATTTTAGGTTCTAGATGGATTTGTTGAATTCCTTCACCTGTTTCATTTTGTTTTCCTGTAACTATTTAAGTAATTTTTGTGTTTACTTTTCAAGGGCTTCTACCTGTTTACCTGTGCTCTCCTGTATTTATTCCTGTGCTTCTCGAAGCCCTCTATGAGTTATGATTTTACATCCTAATCTTATTTGTCTTGTGTATTGGGATAGCCACTACTTGCTGTGGTGGAAGATTTGGGTTCTGATATTGCCAGGTTGTCTTGGTTTCTGTTGCTTAGGTTCTTGGGTTTGTTTCTTGCCATCTTTTTATCTGTGATGCTAGTTGGTCTTGTTGTCTCTGATTGGAGATTTTCTCACCTATAGGCCTGTGGGATTAGAAGTGAGAGTGATCCTGGATGCTAAGCTCTCTGCAGGCAGGTTGTTGGTTCTGATGGCAGTGGAATGGCACTGAATGCAGATAGGGAGGAGAAGGTCATATATTTATTATTTAATTCATTACTGTTTCCTCAAATTCCTGACACTCCTACCTGTGATTCATTTATAGTGGGAGTGCAAACAGACATAACACACTAACTTTAAAGATGTCTTAAATGATGTATCCATATAATAATTTTGCATTTTATAATAATTTTATTTTATACCTAGAGAGTTTTTCCTAAATATCTATGTACCACATGCTTGCAATCTCTACTGAGTCCAGAATTCTAGTGGGCACCACACCCATTAGATGTGCAGATGGTTCTAAGCTACCATTTGGTGCTGGCAATACAACCCAGACCTCTTAAAGAACAGTGAAAGCTCTTAAGCCTGGAGCCATTTCTATATCTGATTTTTTATTACCAAAAATTAACTGATTAAAATTTTAAACTGACTTCACTTGAAAAATTTTACAGTATTACCTCCTGAAGTTCTTGGTATTTTGAACATCCTTATATTAGGTTATATGAAACTTAAGTTTACATCCTCATTGAATTGTTTCATGTTTATGAAGCATTTTTTTTCAGGGATTTTTTCACTTAAAATGCCATTTATTACAAAATCGAGGAGTACAGAAATGACTGAGGAAGTCTGATTTCTTAAAGTGAATGAGTCTTTATATCATATCAAATAATTTTGTTGGATTTTATAATATTTAAAAAAATAACTTAACTATTTTATTTCTTTGTCTTTTGTCCAAATGCTCAATGAATGCAGTTCTCACTAGTTAATTATCTAGCTTGTGATTTTGTTATGTATGGCTTCTGAAATCATCCTTTGTAATCCCACCCAAATGTTCTAAAAATCTTCTTAAGCCTCAGTTTCCTTGACATAGCACTGGAGAGTCAATATTGTGTGAGCTGCAGAAAATGGCATCATGAGACATGAAGGTACTACTGATATATAAGCATGAAATGGGAGCACTATAAAATCTTTTTAATATAGTACACATTTTTTGATCAAAATCCAATGGAATGAGTGAATAGGTGCCATATAAACCTTAGGGAGTACAGGGACCAAATATTTACATTTTTCATTTCTAAATTTTTAATTAGAGATGACAGTGCAAGAAGTTGATAATTTTATAACATAGCAAGGTTATTTAATTGACAAAATATAATACATATTATTTAATGTGATAAATACCCATCCAAGAGTTTTATATATGTCAGTTCATTTAATTCTCATTATGGCACTATAAAGAAGCAGTCTTATTCATTCCCAGTTGCTGATAAATTACGTGAAGAATAAAGAAGTTAATAATTCTACAAAACTGCGGTATAAATCAAGGCAGAACTAAAATTCCGACCAGGGAGTCTTAGACACTATGTAGTTATCCACTTTGATATTCTTGCTCTTATTTTGTGATAACTAACTGTTTTAGTGCTTTTCCCTTTGCCACCTGCTTCTCTAATAGATGATGGTGTATGAAGACTTTGGTCAGAAGGAAGCATATATCCACATTAAGAAAATGTGATTATTCGAGTTAGTATCTGTTTCTAGCTTAATTTGCTTCAAGTAAAATGAAAAGAGTTATACATTGGTGTGTAGTTTTGTTGTTGTTATTGTTATTGCTGTTGTTGGTGTTGGTAGTGATGCTGTGTGTTTGTGTATATGTGTGTGTGTGTGTGTGTGTGTGTGTGTGTGTGTTTGTGTGTGTGTAAAACTGAAAGGTTACAACAAATAAAACAGTACTGAAATATTTATAAAGGTATGTTTTATAAAATGTAGTAAGAGAGTACAAGTCACATTTTCCCTGTTCACTTGATAATGAAATCTCTACACATAGCTTAAGTTTTATGTGTCAGCTGGTAACTGGAATGACATCTTTTTCCTTCCAGCTTATCAATAATATGGTTTAACTAAACATAACATTTTCTTATAGGAAAAGAAGGACCAGCTTAAAAAATGTAGGCAGTCTTAGTATTAAACTGCACAAAAGGGATGTTATGACTGTAATGGGTAGACTTTTTGTTTGGGGGAATAGGCTCATGTCATGGAATACATCATTTTTATAATCATGTCTACTTGTTGCCCAGATTCAAATTAAGAGAAATCAGGAAATTTGAACAAATTATATTGGAGTCCATGTATTATTGCTCTTTTAGCTTTCCATTTCTCTGGGAGTTTATTTCCAGTAATGGCTAATTTAGATTCAAACCGGGTCATGCTTGCTTAGCAACATCTTGAGTGTCATGGATTTTCCTCTTCTAATATGAGTCTAAATATTGCCTTAAAAGTTCACATCTATCATTATATCAAACAAAGATTCTGTACCAGCCACTACCTTAGTCCTACTGGCATAGCTATTAATTCAGTCCTAGGAATTGTTAGGAATGTTGATAGTGTTCTTGTCTTTGATGCATTGTAGTTCTCTCAATGCAGAGCAAACGAAGTTTGCTGCTGATTTGATGCCGTTCCATCTCCCTCATAAAGCATAGATTCACTCATTCCCTTTTGACTTTGCCTCTCATTCTTGCAATTAAGACTCCTTTGATTGTGTTTGGCAACTCACCATCTGCAGAAAAGGAGGGCAAGCCCAGAAAACTGGCACTTTCACGATTTCACAGGGTCCTTGATTAAACTCCGTTTAATTCTGAGAATCTTAATCAAGGTAATTATCTGAGTGAGGGTGTCTGTGTCTGTGCTGGTTCCTCTGTGGTTTCTTCCAACAGCTGGAAGGTATTTTGCATATGGCAGATCTCCACAATGGATCTACTGTGATGGAGCAGCACAGAGTATAGCAGCTCTGCTGAACACAGTCTTGAGTGGATGGCTATATTGATTTGTTTATAAAATCTTCCAAATGTGTACAAAACACCCTGCTTGTTTTGTGCCAAAAGACTAGATTAGCTAATTTGCAATAACATTGAATTCAACCTCTTAATATATTTCTCCATCATTCTAACACCAAAAATGCATTAATTACTTATCAGCAAAGGAAGTTCAAGCAAAAGAGAGGTCAGAAATCATTTTCAATACATGCATCTCTCATTTTATGAAGTGTTAATTTACTAGACATATCTTAAGCTAGTAAATATTTTAACATGCCTAACTGGATAACACTGACAGCAGAAATGAAAATAATTTCTTCTAATATTAGAAATGTTTGCAACTGAAAATGAAATGTTTTATTTGTTGAATAGTTTTAAGAACCAGGGTTGTGCATAAATATTGCACTGAGCATTCTCTTCAGTTATATTGTATTGTCCAAGGCAGTACACCCTGGTCTGGGGACATATAGATTTTCTTAAACACAATTCAGACTTCCATTTTGATTTATACCTCCTGAGTGAATTGACCCACTAGAGCTATTATATATCTTCCTTTTTCCATTTCCTTCCATCAAGGACTTTGGTTAGTGGGTGAAAGAAGATGAGAATCCGCCAGCCGTGCCATTGCAGGATAGGAAGGCCTTGGATGGCCTCCAGCCTAGCTTTCTCACCTTCAGATTTTCCTTTGACTTTTAAGCTTGCTAACGTTTCATAAGAGCATGAAATATACTGAAAGAGACTCGAGATTTCACACCAAACTTCTGTTTTGAAGTCTGTGATGATGCATGGAATGTTTTATTTCAGAACAGTGTGGCATTTTACTATAAAATTAATTTAATAGAATAATCAACCATATTCAGAGCATAGAAGTATCTCACCTCTTTTAATTAATGCATATTAAGTAAATATGTGATATAAGTATTTTAATAGAAAAGTAATTAAAAGGATATATTCTACAATTTTTATGCGTATGATTTTATAACATAACATTTTTCTGCTTGATTTTCCTGCCCTCCAATGTAGTACGATTCAATATTGAACTTAAAAATGAACACTTTATTTTTATTTATTTATTTTTTTCAAATACATTTTTTTCAAGTTGTAATTAAGTATTTGTGGGTACATATACTTACACATATGTATATATGTAACAATAATATAGGAAAAGAGGCTAATAATTTGAGGGGAGAGGAGAGAGACTAGGAGGGGTTGTAGGGAGGAAAGGGTGATGTGATACAGTTCTATTTTAATTAAAGTATATTCTTTTTTTTTTGAACTTCACATAGTCTGTGAGTTGTTTCTGGAGTGTTCAGAGATTTCTGGAGTTAGTATTCCATTATCAATGACTGCATATTATGTCTGTTCTTTTGTGACTGGGTTATCTCACTCAGGATGATGTTCTCTAGACACATCAATTTTCTTAAGAATTTTGTTAAATCATTGTTTCTGATAGCTGAGTAGTACTCAAGTGTTTAAATGTACCACAATTTTTGTATCCATTCATCTACTGAAGGACATCTGGGTTATTTCCAGCTTCTTTCTATTATAAATAGAGCTGCAATGAACATTGTGGTACATGTATCTTTGTTGTATGTTGGAGCGTCTCTGGGGTAAATGCCCAAAAGTAGAATAACTGGGTCTTCAGGTAGGACCAAGTCCATTTTTCTGAGGAACTGCCAGAATGATTTCTGAAGTGGTTGTATCAGTTTACAACCCCACCAGAAGTGGAGAAGTGTTCCTCTTTCTCCACAACCTTGCCAGCATCTGCTGTCATTTGAGTTTTGGATTTTGGCCAATCTGACTGGTATGAGGTGGAATCTCAGGGTTGTTTTGATTTGCATTTCCCTGATGGCTAAGGATGTTGAGCACTTCCTTAGATGTTTCTTAACCATTTGATATTCCTCGATTGACAACTTTTTGTTTAAGTCTGTATGCCATTCTTTGATAGGGTTGTTTAATTCTCTGGTGTCTAGCTTTTTGACTTCTTTGTATACCTTGGATATTAGGTCTCTATCTGATGTGGACTTGGTAAAGATCTTTTTCCACTCCGTTGGCTGCCATTTTGTTTTCTTGACAGTGTCTTTAGCCTTACAGAAACTTTGCAATCTCATTAAGTCCTATTTGTCAATCTTTGACCTTAGAGCTCGAACCATTGGTGTTCTGTTCAGGAAATTTTTTCCTGTGCCTATGAGTTCTAAGGGTTTCCCTACTTTCTCATCTAATAGTTTCAGTGTACATGGTTTAATGTGGAGATATTTGATCCACTTACACTTGAGCTTTGTACAAGGAGATAAGAAAGGGTCTATTTTCATTCTTCTGCATGCTGAGTGCCAGTTGGACCAATAGTGTTTGTTGAATAGGCTGTCCTTTTTCCATTGAATGTTTACAACTCCTTTGTCAAAAATAAGAAAACATCTGCAGGAATCACTATCTCTGACCTCAAGCTGTATTACTAGGCAATTGTGCTGAAAACTGCATGGTACTGGTACAGAAATAGGCACATGGATCAATGGAATAGAATAAAAGATCCAGAAATGAGTGCTCCTCATTATGGTCACCTGATTTTTGACCTAAATGAACAGTTTAAGAAATAGTACTTCTACCTATTATCTTAGATAACATTGCAAGAGGAACATCTAGGTGCTGGTTGCAGCATCTTTTAGTTTTGTTTTGTTCTCTGATAATAGATTGCTGTTATGCATCATTTTATATTTCAAACTTTAATTGTATTCCTACTGGACTGATATAGAATAAATAACATATACACACTATAGACATGTTCTTGTATTGTTAATGTTCTAATATGCATTTAATGTTGTTTCAATGTTCTAGTATGTGAGATTGCTAAAATGATACAAGTCTGTGAATCTGGTAGCTAGGCCTGACACTGTTTTCCAGAAGAACATCTCTTCTCATTATTACCAAGTTGTACTTTTTTTTTAATAGCAGATGTCCTAATTCATTTTTAACGGTTGTCTCTTTTCAACACAACAATACGACTGAAATAACAATATCAAAATAATATAACAGTTTTAAAAATGAATGTAAAAATATATGTTCCTCTCATGCCACTTCTAAGGCTTCTTCAGAAGGTCAGGAGTAGACAAGTTATGGGAAACCCTGATATTAACATTTTTTTAATGTTAAAATATAAACTTGAAGAAAATGTTATAAAACCTTTAACACTAACATTTCCCTGAGAAGAGCTTTAAAAAGACTGTTAATACTTGATTTGCTCAAAGTACCTACCGAGAGTGTGCTCCCATTGTATATATCGGAGGAAAACATTTTGTCTATGTTTACCTCTGCCTCAGCTTATTGCTTAAAAACACAGTTGAAGGTAGAGGAGAAGATGTATGCAAATTCCAGAGTGCAGTGCCTGTTCCAGGAGCAAATCAAACCAAATGCTGATGATTTTCCTTTTTTCTACTGTCATTTTATTTCATTCTTATGTTTACAAATTTCTTGAAGACGCCATGGACTTTCCTTGTTTACATCTTCAACATGGCTTTCCACCTCCCCATCACTCTCCCACAGTACAGACCTGCTTTTCTTCTCTCCATCATCAGTGTACTAAGAACTGGAAGAGTTGCTTAATTTACCCAGGCCACACCATTCAGAACACATCCATAAATCTCATGCTTTTTTGTTAAATAATAAGAAACTGCAATTCAAAAGTTGGATTCTATATCACATAAACATCCAATTCCTCACTCATATAACTATTAACCTAGGTTCTCCTGCCCCTTTTCTCTATAGGGAGTTTTGGTAATGCTTGAAGACTTGTACAGAAAATTGTAAGCCTCCTAATGGGAACTTTAATGTGATTAAAGTAGTGCCAAGATGATAATTTTTAACTAAAAAGGCATGCATTCTATGACTACTTAAAGGAAAACTAGCACATTCAGTTTTGTTTATTTTAATTTTATTGCATATTTAAAAAAAAGCCAGTTAACAGTACAAATTATTAGCCAATATGTAATACCATTCATTGGCTATATTAGATATGTTTACTCATTATTTTAACTTTTTAAATATTGAAAGTTTCTATAGCCAGTTGTGAATTGTTGCATGTAAATATTCTACTGTGTGACATATTTAACCACATACAAATATACAAGAGATATTGTCCAACTCTTTAAAAATAGTGAGGCAGGTACTTTGTAGAATGAATAGAACAGAACCCTTGCTTTAGTGTCAGCAGCTTTTGTTAGAGGCTCCTCACAAATGTAAGTAGCATGCAGAGATGATTCTCAGAACAAGCAATCAAGCTTATTTCACCATGCAGCTGTCTCACAAACACCACCAGGATGCCTTTGAAGGCTGGGGTATGTTGATCAAAGCAGTCTCTTGTGAAGCTTCAGAGACATTTCTGCAAGACATTAGAATAAAAGAAGAGAGCTGACATCAACTTCACTCCCTACCATGATGTGATTTGTCCTATTAATTCAAAGACTGATATTAATTTAGATGAGAATGCATTGCTGTTGTGTTAGCAAAAAAGACAAACTCTAACTCAGAGCACATTCCATGTCCCATAAATGCTTAAGATATAAAACAACATTATTACTATTATTAAATTTTTATTTAGAAAAAAACTGGGATACAATATATTAAATGACTTCATTGGAAACCTTGCTTGTGCCCATGGAAGGTCAAAGGACAGGCCAAACAGTAACCCTATGAAATTAATTCTGCTCTGTAGAATGTCAAACAGATACAGGGAGCCTGGCTGGTGTGGAGAATATGTTATAGTTTATATAGATCAGGCAGACTCACTCCAGAGACTCTGGAGAAGGATGTGATGGATCTAGCTGGATGGAGAGGTTAGATGTAGCATTGGAGGAACTCTTGGGCTATGGTTATGCCTTTGGTTACCCTCAAAGTAAAACAGATAAGTTATTACTGAAGAGACTCTGAACTTCACACACACTTCTGGAAGCTTCTGGGCTGGAGATGATGTGAAAGACTCATTGAGGATTAGCTTGCATGATATCAGAAAGCACCATGTAAACTCCTGAAGGCAAAGAAGGGAAACAACTAACAATTTTGAACACAACAATGAAGGACAAGACAGGATAACTTTAGAGGTTCAGTAGAGATGCCTACATTGGCGGTAATGAACACCTCAGTAAGAGGGACATTACACCGGAAACCTAGCCAACTATCCAGGACTATGAAAGTCATGGATCTTTCAGGTGTTTGTGTCTCCTACTTCTGTATCAGTCACTTTGGTAAACCAGCATAATCTTTAATCATACCCTAAAATGGTGCCCTTATACTCAAAGACAAATGTACATTCAACCTTCACCAGGGAAACTTCTTTTTATAACAGATGGTGACAACTACAGAAAACCATAAGCAATCCAAATACAGAGTTATGGAGCTCAGTTTCAATGGCTAGATCTATAAAACACCTAAGGCTAGGGACAACTGTAGAAGAGGGAGTGGGAATAGCTTAAGTTTCAAAAGATCAGCAAGATGCTAGGGAATTATATTTCCTAGGAATGTTATAAGTACTCACTAACATGATGAAGATGAACAACAATAATAAACATGCTAAAGTGACGAGGGAAAGACTATAAGACTTTAGAAATACAAAAACAAACAAACAGACAAAAACTATAGACAGACAACTGAGGAGAGGTAAGAACTAGACCAATAGTTTCCCCTAGGAAAGAGGACACCAACTAGTTATTCAATTGCAAATGATCAACATGAAAACATAGATACAAGTAACATTATATAGTAATCTATATAATTATACTAATTAGGATGTATTCGACATTACATATTACAGATATGTATATGACATATAATACATATGTAACATGCATATAATTAACATGATATATAATATAGAATATTATGTATGTATATAATATACATCCTATACATTATATGTATGTTACAAATAAAATATGTGTAACAACCATTAATAAAAAAAAAAAGCCACAAATTGGAAAGGGAGCAAGGAGGTTTATTTGAGCAGGTTGAAAGGAAAAAAAAGAAAGGACACATGATGTAAGTATATTATAATCTCTCAAAATATGAGTCCACAATGGAAAATTAAAATAGTAATTATCTATAGTGGAGAGAGATACTTCACACACTTATGGAATGAAAGGACACCTACGCCCTCAGCCGTTTGATCTATCTAGCCCTCTTTTTATAACCACATTATCATTCAACATATGAGAAATAAATCAAAAGGAAAAAAGATTCTTTAAAAGTTAAAAACTAAACTTAAAAATTTTAATTTAGTACCAAAAAACTACTTTTCTCTGTAACCATCAAGGGAAGTTGGATACCATCTTAACTATTCATAAGGGAACAGAACTTTGAACCTGGAGACAGATAAGGTTTTGTAAAAGAATAATCATGACCTAGAATTATGTTGAATTGTCTGTGATTCACTGAATTCCTGTCTACATTAACAAGATAAAGAAAAGAATTTTCAAAAATTAGAAGTTCTCAAAACTTTGTTTAAGAAGACAAAACACTTGGTGAAAGTACATGCACCAAAACTTGGGTTTTCCACTAAATATTGGTATGTTCTGATCATAACTGTATGATATAATATACTTCTTGATTTGAACTCAATCTTGTTGATAACTCTCACTTTCAAATTTTCATACCTTTGTTATAGTGGACCAGACACAGTTCTAAATATAACCTCTTTATTTGCTTGCATCTGGAATGTTATTTCCATTTCATTTGAACATCTTTGACCAATTTCACCTGCTCTATTGAAAAATAAAATCTGTTTTGCTAAATGGACTTTAGTCAGTCCTTTTCTATGGTCTCTAACATAAGACTAGTCACTGACAGTATGAAGGTAAGAGATAGAACCATGGATTGACATGGGTCAAAAATGACACTTAGTTTTTGCAAGGAGAGGATTTATGGACTTGTAAACTTTTAACTTCTCTGAGTTTATTTCCCAAGTTGTACTCAGAGAGTTTTGGGGGATGTTTAATATGATGGCATGTTTAAGTGCTCAGCAAAGGGTTCTGTACTTGGAGCACATTAAAAGAAAAAGTCACAATCTATTTCTTACCAGCCAAGTAAGCAATTAACCTCATAACAAATACCCCATAAAAGTTTAATTATGAAATGAATTAATAGATTAAAGTGTATTCTTTTAAAGTTATTTAACTATTTTACTCTATTTTTGAAGTTGTAAAAAAAATACAGAGCTTGTAAGCAAAATGTTAATCTGTTTGCAATGAGTAAGAGTACTGAAGCATTCAAAAACCAACTGGGGAGCAGTGTAATTGGTGACCTGGGTGAGTTTTCTCCTGAAGGCAGTTCCTTGGAAGAACAAGGAAATGCAAAGATATACAAAGAGCATCATCAAGCTGAGCCCAGCTGATTAGTAATCTCCTTGACTCTACTACAGACCCTTCTGTTACAGCTTGGGCTGAGAGCCCTCAGGAGGTACAGATGGTCTCTCATACATAGTAGCAGTCATTGCATAGGGTGAACCAGGTCATCAGCCTAGGAATATCCCATGTTCCACCAGCTTGGTATGGTTCATGCTGCAGTGATATATGTACAAGGAAAAGAAAAATTGTGGCTTATTCCTATGAAGAAAAATTAATTTGCTAATGTTTCAAGGTATTATAATTTCACAATAGTTCGATAATGTATTTTAACTGTCCAAAATAGTTTTTAAAAGCTGGAAGAAATGCCTATCAGAGTAAGCCTATTTTTCCATATAGGAAGACCTTAGAAAATATTTTTGTTTATTATTCTCACCTAAAAATATACTCTGGGTGTATTCTTTTAAGTTTTTATAACTAATGTAGGAGCATATTTCTCAAGCTGTGCTGTACAAGAATAGTTTTATGGATACAAATGGATACTGCTGTTTGAATGAATAAAAATTTAAATGACATTCTTAGAAAAAATGAAAATGCAAATGCTAAGAGAGAACTATCTTTCTCTTGAGGTTTAAAACAGGTAATTTAAAGTTCAACCATGACCCCAGAGTTTGGAGAAAATTGAGCTGATGATGTTCTGACCACCTCTGCTTCTAGATTTTGGTCCTTTTCCTCATAGCCTAGTGAAGTCTCTGGACATCAATTCAATACAGCCCAGGGCCTCATGGATACCAGACCAACATTCTACCAGTGAGATATAACCTCATCTATTAACTTAAGAGTCTGATGAAAGGAGCTGTTATTACTAATATACAATTTTTATTAAGCAAAAACACAGGCATTTCATATTGAATGTTTTGTTAAAATCTTTCCTGTTACCTCATGAAAAGTCCTCAGTTTTTTGTCACCTCTCTGGTTTTTTTCTCATCTTGCTTCATTACTCCTTGCCCTAGTTTCTTTTTTTTTTTTTCCTTTAAAAATCAACAACAACAACAACAGACAAACTACTTTTTTAAAATCAGGATCAGCATTGTGTGTTCATTGAAGAACCATTAGAAATCATAGCAGCAATGAGTTGGGATAATTTTTCTCAGTTTCACTATCTAAAATTTGTTCTAAAAGGAGAACAAATTTATTCTTCAAAAAGCAGCTGCGACTACTCAGTTGCTAATTCTGCATGCTAGAGAATAGCCATTGGTGCTGTGACAATAGAAAGTATATCTTCTCTTACAGCAGACTGGACCCATTGTCACAGTTTTAGCCTCTGAAGGAATCTGCCAGAATACATCCAACAAGCTATTTCTACTATAAAAAGAATTTCAGTGCCAGACATTAAGGAAATACTGGATTCACAACCTTAGAATAATTTTTATCCTTGAAATCCTTTGTAACTTATTGATATCCACTACTGCACTATTGATAATCATGTAAAGTAATAATCAAGGAATTGATATTTACTGATAGCTAAGAATAAAACTAAGAAAACCTGATATTTTAATTTATAAACCACAGTCCTATTGAAATTATGAGTAGATGATGAATACCATATAATTTATTTCAAAGGTTTATTGAATGAGAAAATCTTTTCAAGCCTGAGTGGAATATCAGAATAAAAAAGTTGTGCAGTGATATATAAACACTAGCATGTAAAGCAAACAAAGTTTTACCTATGGTAGTGGCATAAAGTTTTGTTTTTTTGCCTTTTATGCTGTTTTTTTTTTTAATTTATGAGTTTCAGTGATGTTTTGAGGAATCAAGTTTTAGGAAGTTGAGCTTGTTTCTGTGTAACAGTGTGCCCAAAATAGCCATCTTTGTTCAAGACCAACTCCTGGATAAAAGAAGAGTAAGTGAACATTTTAGTTGCAGAACATCTTAAGTGAAAAATCTAAGTAAAGGGAGATATTATTCAATATAAAGTTGCAAAGACTAAACAACAGATTAGAGACAGATTAAGACCAAGTTATTATAGACCAAGGCAAATTAAACTATGAATGAATAACTCTGACCCAGCCATTGGGCCTCAACATCACCTGGGTCTTGTTAGAAATACAAATTCTAGATACATAAGATCCCTGCTTGCACAGTTGTATTCAATCAGCTGGACCGCAGAAGCTGTGTTTGAATTGCCCAGAAATTTTGTGTGATACTTCTTTTTACTCAGGGTATGATACTTCTGTCTACTCAGAATGCAGAAGCACTAAAGAATACAATTCTGAATTTTCCATATCTCATAAAATAATTTTAGGAACATCACCCAAGAGAGAGAAAGTTAAGTTAATTTGGCATCTTTATTATACTTGAAATTTACAGTTTAATCTCGCTATTGAATCAAAGTATCTTCTTAATTTTCTCTATTATGAGAAGGACTCCATATAAAAATAAATCTTATGAGAGGATTAAAGTTTAAATAAAATGTCTGAAGTAGAAAACCTCTAAAGGAGTAGATAGAGGTCTCAAGAATGATATTTTTCTTCACAATCATAGTGGGAGATTTCAACACCTCACTCTCATCAATGGACAGACAGATCATGAAAACAGAAACTAAACAGAAACACAGGGAAACTAACAGAAGTTATAAACAAAATAGATTTAACCTATATCTATAGAACATTTCATCTTGAAAGAAAAGAATATACCTTCTACTGAGCACCTCATGGTAACTTATAGCACTACCTTCAGATGATATGATAGTATACTTAATTACCCCAAAAAATCTACCACAGGATTCAAAGAGCTGACAAACAATTTAGCAAAGTGGCTGGATAGAAAATTAACTCAAAGAAATCAGTAGCCTTCTTCTAATCAAAAGAAAAACAGGCTGAGAAGGAAATTAGGAAATCGACGACCTTCACAATAGTCACAAACAATATAAAATTCCTTGCTGTGACTCGAGCAGAGGAAGTGAAAATCCATATGACAAGAATTTCAAGTCTCTGAAGAAACTGAAGCATATCTTAGAAGATAGATAGATAGATCTCCCAGTTCACAGATTGGTAGGATTAATATAGTAAAAATTACCATCTTGCCAAAAGCAATCTACAAATTCATTCAATCCCCATCAAAATTTTAACTCAATTCTTCACTGAGTTAGAAAGAACAATTTGAAAATTCATTTCAAATAATAAAAAAAAACCAGAATAGCACAAACTATTCTCAATAGAAGAACTTACGGGTGAATAAACATCCCTGACTTTAAGCTGTATCACAGATCAACTGTGATACAAACTTGCGTTGTATTGGTACAGAGACAGGCAGGTAGATCCATGGAATAAAATTGACGATCCAAAAAAGTAACCCACACACTTATGGGCACTTGATCTTTAACAAACTAGCTAAAACTTACAGTAGAAAAAAAGACAGCATCTTCAGCAAATGGTGGTGCTTCAACTGGCACTCAGCATGCAGAAGAATGCAAATCACTCACTCCATTCTTATCTCCTTGTACAAAGCTTAAGTCCAGATGGATTTAAAAAACCTCCACATAAAACCAGGTACACTGAAACTAATAGAACACAAAGTGGTGAAGAGCTTAGAACACAAAGGTACCAGAGCAAATTTTCTGAACAGAACACCAATGGCGTATGCTCTGAGATCAAAAATCAAAAAATGGGACATCAAAAAAAAAAAAAAAAAAGCTTCTGTTAGGTAAAGGACACTGTCATTAGGACAAAACAGCAACTAACATCTGATAGAGGGCTAATATCCAATATATACAAAGCACTCAAGAAGTTGGACTCCAGAGATTCAAATAACCCTATTAGAAATGGGGTACAGACAGCAGGGTGCTTGCCCAGCATGCCCAAGGCTAGAGACGCCACCCCAGACTACAACACTGATAGTGGTGACTTTGTGTATAAATCCAGCCTTTGGAAGGTAGAGACAGGAGACTCAGAAGAATGACTTCAACTACAAGCTAGTCAAAACTACATAAAGTTATGTCTCAATTTAAAAAAAATAAACAAGTATAAATAAACAAGTTATACTGTTTATAATTAAATAATAATTGCCATGGGCAGCCAGAAAAAGCAATATCCATGGATTGATGTTTAAAATGAGTAAGCTATTTGATAGTACCCTCTGTATTACTCGTTGTAGTGAACACACACACACACACACACACACACACACACACACACACACAAACACACACATACACACACACACACACACACACACACATGGTCATCCTGTAACATGACTTAAATAGACCTGCAGCAGAACTGAAGGGAACATCCTTGGTTAAGAAGAAATGCAATTATTTTCTTCTAAATTGACCCTATCTTACCCACCTCTTCTTCCAGGTCTGTTATCTGCTCACTTTAACAACAAATATCTACGTTTCAGCTGGCATTCGTGGACAGCCTACCATGTAAAGGCCCTGTGCAGAGCTATATTCTCTTAGCTCAGATTCACTGCTGCTGCCCTGTACTTTACACTCAGTGTCAAACTGAGTGTCACATGTCAGACAAAGAAACAGGCCGGGTTTGACTCTAGAACCAAGCTCTGACTCACTGTACGGCAGAACTAACTTTCCACACAGCTAGCTTTCTGCATGGATTTGGAATATAGGGTATCCATGTTTCTAATGCCAAGGAGACAGGGATATATTCCTGACTGTCTACCAAGGAATTCATCTTTTTTCATTCTTTTTAAGAGTCAGCTCACAGGAGAAACTGGACCCTGGAAGAAAATGAAGCTGAAAAATTTTCCTCAGGGCTGTTTTTGACTCTTGTTGACAGTCATTGGATTCTGTTCCCCTAACTAGAAAACCTGGTTGGGCCTCAATGAGAGAGGATGTGTTTAGTCTTGCTGCCAACTAGATGTCCCAAGGTGGAGTTGTACCCCTGGGGGCTTCCTCTTCTCTGAGAAGGACGTAATGGGGGGATTTTTTTTAAAAAAATGGAGTATAGAGCTAAACAAAGAATTTTCAACTAAGGAATACTGAAAGGCTGAGAAGTATCTAAAGAAATGTTTGCAGTCCTTTGTCATCAGGAAAATGCAAATCAAAACAACCGTGAGATTCCACACATACCAGTAAGAATGGCTAAGATAAAAAACTTAGCTGACAGCAGATGCTGATGCTGGGAAGGATGTGGAGAAATAATTTTAGGAGTGAAAGGGATTGCAACCCCATAAGAACTACACCACCAACCAACCAGAGCTCCCAGAGATTAAACCAATATCCAAAGATTACACATGGACAGACCCATGGCTCCATTTGTACATGTAGCAGAGGATGGCCTTGTTGCACATCAATGGGAGGAGAAGCATTTGGTTCTAGAAATGTTTGATTCTGCAGTGTAGAGGAATGTCAGGGTGTGGAAGCAGAGATAGTGGGTGAGTGGGTGAGCACCTTCATAGCAACAGGGGGAAAGGTGATGGGGTAGGGGATAGAAGTGGAACCTGTGAAAAAGAATAACATTAGAAATGACATGTATCCAACAAAATCAGGAATAAAAAGAAATTAGGGAAATGACATCCTCATAGATTAACAGGGTTAATATAGTAAAAGTACCACACTTCTTAATAGTGCCATTTCCTGGGCCATGTATATGCCAACCACTACAATTTCATAAAAAATCCAAACAAACAATGAAAAACAAAACATGTTAACAGCAAATGTTTAAAGAGAAAAATTTTCATTACTTGGCAACAAAAGAAACAAATGATATAACAAAAGTTCTACTTCTTTGCCGTATAATCGTGCTCCATGGCCTGTTGGAAGTAACCTTGAGGGTACCCAAAGAAATTAAATTTGGCAGATGGATGTGTTTCACTTGGCAGAATTTGGGAAACTACAATTTGTACATTATACCATTGGTCTATATTCAGGATTTATATGGCTTCTGCCTTGAATTCTTTAAAGGCTAATTTTGTTATTGTACATTGTTGAAAGTTAGGTTGTCTTACAAATTAAGAGTAACAGTGCTGTTCCATATGTTTCCCATAAAATGAAATGTTTTTGCATATTGGAACATAAGACATATTACAGGTGTACCATACAATCCAACAGGTTGATGAGTTATAGAAAGGTCTAATTGTACCTTAAGAGATGCTTAATAAACAGAAAGGGGGAATAAAACCTCCCAAGAATAAAAAGAACAATTATTTATTAAGTTTAATTTTTAAAAAATGCTCTTTAGGCAAGAACAATGGCTTCTGAATGATACTGGATTATAGGAAATAAATCCCTGCTAAATTAAACCAACCTGTTTGATTTAAAGATGTTTAAACATTAGAATTGAAGTCAGGAGATATCTAATGTTGGGGAGGAGATTTTGTCTGTATTACCACAGATTATGAAAGACTATGGTTCTCATCAAAATTGATGAAAATCTGATCTCAATAAAGGATTCTTGCACAAGAACTGAATGGCTCAAGGAAGAAAGAGATGCAGAAAGAGAGCAAAGCAAACAGTATAGAAAACTGAACCCCCTCATTGGGTCAGCTCAGCAAACTGGTTGGAAAAGGAGACACCTTTTATCAGACTGGTAGAATGAAAACCTTGATGCTAATGTGGATCAGGACAGCAATTGTGAAGAACCATGACATTAATTGACTTTGATAAGCACATTTGGATTGTTAAATTTGTGAGATTGGTAATTGTTTCTAATATAATAATTAAACTGTGTACAATATTTAGTTAAAACAGAAATGGGTAAGAAATTATGTGGAGGAATTTTAATTTATTAGTGTGGGTGCTCTAGCAGGGGCTTAAAAGACCTTCTAGGTCTATGTGATCTGGCTGGAATGCAGATATGCTCTTGATTACATACAGATACTTCCTTAGTATACACCTTTAATCCCTAAAGATAAAGTTAATGTTATTTTGTAGAAGGAAGCAGCCATGTTTGAAAGTGATGTCTAATTGAGGGGCAGACACCTTAAGGGATTAATCAAAGAAAGATTTAACAGAATGTTTCAGAGATAAGATACCCCTAACTCACAAAAACAGTAGAGAAAGGAAAGGTTGCTTTAGACCTTTGAAAAGAGAGAAAGGTATGTGGCAGTTTTAGTGGGACAGATTTACAAAGAGAGGTGGCAGAGAGAACAAGCTAGACACAGGTGAAGAGAAAACAAAACAAAGAATGTGAAGGAACCAGAAGATTAGCACATACTACCAAAGTTAGTATGAGGCCAAGCAGAGTAATTCAGTGAGAAGCCAGTAAAGCCAGATTGACTCAGTCATCTTGGAAGATTAGATTGTATTGAGGCTAGAAGCTTCTAGGACTAGACATAGAGATAGTTAGAAGAAAAAACCCAAGCCATGTATTTGCACAGCCCTGATATGACCCTTTCTCTGAGGAAATAAAAGCAAAATTTATACTTCAGTTCACACTAATCATAAATTTAACAAGACATTTCTGTAGCCTTAACACTTTTATGAAGTTCATTCTAGGAAGCAGCAGATACTCTATGTTCAAAAGCCAAAGGACTGCTGAAATGTTTAACACAGGGACCCTGAGCCATACTTACTCAAATATTGTTATGAATGTACCTTAGGACATTTGTAAATAACATCATCATCTTACAATATTAAAAGATTATAAAGTCTTGCATAGGATAAGAAACACTTAGCAAAAGATGTCATTGCTCCTAGGATCATAAGAAACATCTATAATTTCTTGTTGTTTGTTAGTCAGATTGTTAAAAAATGTTATCATGATATCTGTGTTTATGAAGCAAGATAGGGCATTTTAACTATCAAAAGTCTGAAGGGAAAATAAGACAGGATATAGCACATATCTGTGAACAACTGGATAGATTTTACTCAAAAGATCAATGTAAGAAAAGGACTTGATTAGAAGATGAAGAGGAGAAAATTGTACTCATGTGTGCTTGTGTGTGTGTGTGTGTGTGTGTGTGTGTGCGATGTAATGACTAATAAAAGCAAAATGATTAAAACCGGAAGTGTTTACATGTCATGGACTTGGGGGATATGTAAACCTCACAGTCCTTTGACATTTTATATTCTGATAGTTCTGAAAACACATACATTACCCTCGCCCCCATTCTCAGACACATATAGTTTTTATCTGGCTCATTTTCCATCAACCAGAAAGAAGGTTTTTTCATTTTATTAATCAGTAAACAACAGCAACCAGAAAGCACTTAACACATGCCAGAGATTATTTTAAGCTTAACATTTGTAAGGACATTTTGTAGTAATTGGTCTTGTCTACATTTAAACTCTAAGGACATGCAGAGCAAGATGTTAGCTGAGTGAGATCTCTGTTCATTGTCTTCACACATAAACCACTTAAACACTTCAGAAGAGCTATCTTCATAGAGCTAAGGAAGCTTGGAGAAAGATCCCAATACTTGGTTTTAGTAGAGTTAAAAACAAATGCACTGAAGAATAAAGAATGTAAAGGGTTGCTTTACCATTGCTCCCACTCTAGAAGGGTAGGGTGAGGAGAGATGTCACCTGATTCCAAAGGGGAAAAGAATTAAACACTATCCTTATACCAGATTTGATGCCAAGTTCACCACAGTAAAACCTGAGGCCAAGGCACAGTCCCAAAATTCCAAGTCTGGGCTAAAATCTAAAGTGAGCTGCCTTTGTTGCTTAGCTAGTGAGACAAAGAATTGTCTCCACACCTCTGTTTCAGACTGAGAGAAGAGGAGAAAAACTATACACTACCTTCTGCAGAATAGGGTATGGGTTAGCATTCAGCTTTGTCTTAGAGGTCAATGCCAGGTTTGCCAAGCTAAAACTAAACACCGGGGAAAAAAAATAACAGCTTCTGTGCTCAGACCAGAACTTTACATAAAGCCTGACAGCCTACGTACCTGACAGCAGACAAAGTTGTGTCTTGGTAGGACAGCTACAACTAGGCTGCCATCATTGGGACACGGGTTTATCTGTGACCTTGAGATTGTGTATTTGTGCAAACCTGTTAAACTTAGTCATAGTTGAGCTTAATATCCAATTTAGTGGACAAGAAACTGCCTTTACCAAGTGTTTTCCTCCTCTGGAAACCACCACATAGAACAACACCCTATTGACCAGAGTTAGCACAGAGCAATACGCACAGGATTTTGACATGGAATTTCCCCAGTGACAGTGAATTGGAGAAAACAGATATTTTCCTTTCCAAGCAGATATCTGGGAATATATGTATATATATATATAAAATAGAATATGTGTATATCTACTTGATAAGGAAATGAACTTTGTGTCCATTCTTCTCAGTACTGGCGTTTGGTTTTATTAGAAACCGTTCAGGTTGTTGTATGAAAAAATGTTAAATAAAAATAATTTTGAAAGTATTTTAATCAAATTGGATACATCTAACACTGAATATATATATATATATATATATATATATATATATATATATATTCTAGTTTGATTTAGTTTTTCAAGACAGGGTTTCTCCGTTTAGCCCTGGCTGTCCTAGAACTCTTTCAAACTCTATTCAAGCCTGATCTAGAATTCAGAAACTTGCCTGCCCGTGCCTCCCAAGTGCTGAGTTAAAGACATCCACCACCACCTCTTCCATTTACCTTGTTACACTAAACACATCTTTTTTTTTCTCTTGTGTTAATGACTTTGAGGGTCTTTCTCAATTTGTCTTCTTTTTTGTTTTTTAAATTGCATATATTTTGTTTACATTTCAAATGTTATCTCCTTTCCAGTTTCCCCTTCATAACCCCCATCTCCTCTGCCCATGCATCTATGGGAGTATCCTCCTACCCACCCGATTCCTCCCTGATATTCTCCTATATTGGAACATCTAACCTTGGCGGGACCAAGGGCTTCTCTTTACACTGATGCCAGACAAGGCTATCCACTGTTACATATGCAGCTGAAGCCATGGGTCTGTCCAGTTTTACACTTTGGATAGTGGCTTAGTTGCTGGGAGCTCTGGTTGGTTGGTATTGTTCTTATGGGGTTTCAAACCCCTTCAATTTCTTCAATTCTTTTCTGACTCCTCCATAAAGGAAACCATTCTCAGTTCAATGGTTAGCATCGAGCATCACCTCTGTTTTTGTTGTGCTCTAACAGAGCCTCTCAGGAGACAGCTATATCAGCCTTCTGTCGGCATGCACTTCTTGGCATCAACAATATTGTCCCCATTTGGTGCCTGTATATGGGCTAGATCTTTAGGTGGGGCAGTCTCTGTGTGGCCTTTCTTTTAGTCTCTGCTCCAAAGTTTGTGTCAGTATTTCATCATGTGAATATATTTGATTCCCCTTCTAAGAAGGACTGAAGTATCTGCACTTTGGTCTTCCTTTTTGATTTCCATGTGGTCTGTGAATTGTTTCTTGGGTAATCTGTGCTTTTGGGCTCACTTATCTGTGAGTGAGTGTGTGTGTGTGTGTGTGTGTGTGTGTGTGAGAGAGAGAGAGAGAGAGAGAGAGAGAGAGAGAGAGAGAGAGAGAGATATTGAGAGATTAGGTTACCTCACCCAGGATGATATTTTCTAGTTCCATCCATTTGCCTATAGATTTTTATAAAGTCATTGTTTTTAATAGATGAAATGTGCCACATTTTTTTATCCTTTTTTTTTTTTTTTTTTTTTTTTTTTTTTTTTTTTTTTTTTTTTTTGGTTGAAGGACATGTGGGTTCTTTCCACTTTCTGGCTATTACAATTAAGGCTGCTATGAACACAGTAGAGCATGTGTCCTTGTTATATGTTGGAGCATTTTTTTGGTATATGCCCAGAGATAGTATAGCTGGCTCCTCAGGTAATATTATGTCCAATTTTCTGAGGAGCCTCTAGACTTATTTTCAGAGTGGATATACAAGCTTGCATTCCCACGAAAAATAGAGAAGTGTTCCTCCATCTCCACCTCCACGTCAGCATCTGCTGTCACCTGAATTTTTGATATTAATTAACATTCTGACTGGTGTGAAGTGGACTCTCAGGGTTGTTTTGATTTGTAATTCCCTGATGACAAAGGATGTTAAACACTTCTGAATGTGCTTTTCAACCACTGGCTATTCCTCAGTTGAAAATTCTTTGTTTTGCTTTGTCTCCCATTTTTAATAGGATCATTTGATTCTCTAGAATCTAACTTCTTGGGTTCTTTGTATATATTGGATACTAACCCTCTATTGGATGTAGGATTGGCAAAGATCTTTTGTCATTCTGTTTATTGTGCCATTTTGTCCTAAAGACAGTGTCCTTTACCTTACAAAAGCTGTGCAATTTTATGAGGTTCCATTTGTCCATTATTGATCTTAGAACATAAGTCATTGGTGTTCTGTTCAAAAAACTTTTCCCAGTGCCTATGTGTTCAAGGCTCTACTTGAACTTGACCTTTTTATAAGGAAATGAGAATGAACCTATTTGCATTCTTCTGCATAATAAATGCAAGTTGAACCAGCACCATTTGGGGAAAATGCTATCTATTTCCCACTGGATGGTTTAACTCCTTTGTCAGAGATCAAGTGACTATAGGTATGTGGGTTAATTTCTGGATCTTCAGTTATATTCCATTGATCTACCATCCTGTCTCTGTACCAATACCATACACTTATTTTTATCACTATTGCTCTGTAATACAATTTGAGTTCAAAGATGGCGTTTCCCCCAAAAGTTCTTTAATTATTGAGAATCATTTTTGATATCCTTGTTTTTTTGTTATTCCAAATGAATTTGAAAATTGCTCTTTCTAACTCTATGAAGAATTGAGTTGCAATTTTGATGGGGATTGCATTGAATCTCTAGATTGGTTTTGGCAAGATGGCCATTCTTACTATATTAATCCTGCTAATTCATGAGCATGGCAGATCTTTCCATCTTCTGCGATCTGAGCACATCTCAACAATGTCTAATCTCTAAGTCTCTGTGGATAGAATTAACCTAATGTTAGGGGATATAAAAGCTTCTGTGTGTTGGCATTCTCTTTTAGTCAGTATAATATGTAGCCAGTGGCAAAAGTCTTGTGACACAGCTGAACATTAGCAGCAGCATTCCATAGAAATCTGGGTCTTAATTTCTGTATGCTGCTGTGATTATTTTGGCAGATTAGAGCTTATGTGAAAACAGTTGTTTTGTTCTCATTGACCATAAAATTTTACATGAACCTGCATGTATTCCTCCCATGGAGATTCTGTTTTAAAAGAGAAGAAGAGGCAGAATTCTGCCGTGATAAACTATAGACTGGTGACACTGGAAGAGGTTTTTAGAGATGTTTAGTGATATAGAATATATTTCTTTTATTTTACAAAGAAACTCATAGTAGATTTTTTATATATTTTCTATGCATGTGTATATATGTGAACACATGTATGACACAGACCATACATCAAGGGCAGAGGACAGCCTGTGAAAGTTTATTCCTCCCTTTTTTCCATGTAGAGCCTGAAGATTGAACATAGTCATTAGGCTTAGCTGTGGGTACTTCTTTTATTCACTGGACCATCTCTCATGCACAAAGTAGTAGCTTATACTTTTAAAACACTCTCTGTGTTTCTGGTAAATAACTGTAGACTTATGAGAAAGTTATTTTTGGATTATTCACTATGCTGAACCGTATCATCATGATAATCTCAGATTTATGGCAAATTACCAGTTAGGTCTTATACTGCTGAAATAGTGGAGCTGATATCAATATAAAAAATTAGAAGCCTACCTAGACATCTTGTACACTTGGAAACACACATAGACACATGCACAAAAATGAAAAAAAGAAAGGATAAATACATGTTTAATAAAGCTAGAAAATTAATTGAAACTAATTAAAGCAAAAACTTCCCAACCCTGGAGAAGTATACAAGTATTCAGCATTAGTAATGTCAAAGGGACTAGTTAGATTTAGTATAGTCAACTGTATACTAAGACGAACCTTTCAAAGGTGGAAAATAAAGAGAAATCTTCAATATAACTAGAGAAATCTAATCAAGGTCTGTAAAATTGCCTAACAACAGACCATCCAGCAGTTTTATATGTAAGGGGAGAATATATTTTCTTTTCACATTACCAAAGGAAACGGCCTGTGTAGCATTTCATGCTCAGCAAAGCTTTCTTTAGGCACAAAAGTGTGTGGTTTTGATTCCACAACTGTGTTAGAACATTTTACCTGCAATTGCAGATTTACATCTACTAAAGTACATCATCATTTCAGAAATATTGATATTACAAATGATTTGTCTTTCAGCTTACCAAAATTTACCAGCATTTCTAATATGATAGGTTTCATGATACTGAACCTGCTTAGCTATTTTTTGCCGGGCAAAGTTATTATCTCTCCTTATTTCTGAGGACAGCTTTATAGCTGCATATGGCTGAATTATTTTTTAAAAAAATTGTTATGCTAAATTGCTTCAGAATATCTGTTTCATTTAAATTTTAAAAAAATTAATATTATTATTATTGGAGAAAGGTGTGTCATGCCATGTGTGTGGAAGTTAGAGAAAACTTACTGGAATTTGATCTATATTTTCACATCTAAATGGGTTCTGGAGTTCAAACTCAAGTCACCAACAAAGTTTAATATTGGGAATAAACAATTATAAATAACTCAAAGACACCTGTACCAAGAAAGACTACCATAGCATGAACAGGAGCTAATAAAAGCTTGAAATCTGGATCACATTACACACAGCCTGCCATCAGTTCAACAGCTTGAGGATTATCATTTTCAGGTATATCAGTTGGCCTAAATGTATTGTAGGAAGCTTAGCTACTCTTTCCTTCTTCTAGACAGTTTAACTAGGTTTCTTCCATTAATCATTTGTATGCCCAGTCTGAATCATATATTGGCAGCTCAACTTGTCTGTCAGTGTTTCTCAGCAATCCTTACCGCTTTACATATGCTTGGTGAATGAGGAACCTAGTGATTCTAGTAATTTTCAGGGATTTCCTGAAGCATTCAAGTTGTTTCTTATCTAGGCTTAAGGAGAATCCTCACATGATATAGTGTTTTACCTTCCTGTAGGATACCTTATATTTTAAGGTGTTTCATTTTATGATGATGTGTTTCATCTCAGATGAAATTGTTGCACTCAGGGGTTGTGGCTGAGAATATAGATATGATATTTATTCTGTGTGAGTTACATGGAACCTGTATCCACTGATGTTAGCTGGGGAAAATGGCTGAGCAGGTGTTGGCCTGCAGGGTAGATACATCAGAGTAGACTTGTATATGACTTGAAGGACTAGCTTAGGATTTAGGTGTTTATGAACAGTGCAAGAGCCTGGGCCTATATAAACTAATCCAGTGTTTATTAAATACATAATTAAATTATTCTCTCACACAAAGAAGAGAGCTAGACCCCAAGTTTCATATCATATGTAGATATCCAAAAAGGCTGGATTGGCAGAGAGAATCCTTGAAAGACAGTGTGGTGCTGAGTGGGTTGAAACACTGTGTTTATATGTTATTATTGCTGTTTGAGACCAGGAGTTCCAACCACATGCAGGTGTGGCTTGTAGCCTGGGTCTAATGAGGTGAGTTCAGTACAAAACTACATTCAGTGTTTTGCTTGAATGAGTACCATGCTAGTGCTTCAGAGCTTCACAGTTCTTAGAAAAGATCCAGGAACCAAATTTGTGCATTAGACTTGGAAGCTGGGATTATGAGATCCTGTCTAGTCCTATGGTAATACTAATACCACAGGTATTAGTGAAAATCTGGAGGCTGATGCATGGGTGTGTGGGGCCAATTTAGTTTGGAACCAGAGCTCAGGTTTCTGAGATTAACCTTATAGTAACTGTCCAGAGTTTATGGCCAGTGTGGGTAAGTCCTGCTAATAAAGACATTCCAGACAGAACCATTGAGGTTTGTTTGACAGTGGAATAATACAGAAATGAGGTCTACTACATGAGCCTTGCGGCTTGGTGTATTAGCTGCCCCAGAACATGAACAGTACTAGAGGTACAGTATAAAAGTTCTGGTCTAGCACTCAGTCATGGAAGTCTATACTACTCTGAGTTTTAATTTGAAGAGCCTGGTTTAGGGTTTCAAGACAGTGAAAAATACCCACTTTCCTGCAAGTTATAATGTGAATGATATTTTTCTTCATCTGAAATTTCAGTGAATATATCAGGCATATTAGTCAGACTTTCTGACAGCAAAACTTTCCTTCTTAGAAATTCCTCAGGAAAATTACATGATGGTTATTTTTTTTCGTTGTAAGGATCCTCCCATTTTCTCCCAAATCCAAACTGTATTGGTACCTTGATTTGCTTGAATTTTGTGGTTTCTCATTATTGTCTTTTATTTTTCTTCTGTTCTCCTGCCCTTGACTGCCAACATTTTTCTTTGTCCAGAATTATTTTTACTACTTAATGAATACAAAAATCAGTACTGAAAAGATAAATAAAGGTATTTTTATTCCTTGCATGTCTAATAATACATTTTACCAATCTTTAGTGGACTGATCAATTGTAGATAGAATTCTGTGTTAAAAACCTTCCCATTTAGTTATTGAGTCTTACATACTAGTACTCCCTTTTTCTTTCTTTTGAGAAACTAATGTGCCAATTGTCATGTTATTAGTTTTGTTATAATTGTACCATATATATAATTTTATCAGGTAGAAAGTTCAGGATCTTGGGGACATGGACTGAGGGACACAGCTGGATAGCAGGACCCATTTCTGGATCAACAGGACCAAGCAAGGATTAGAAGGGACTAAATCCTTCCCCTAAGCCAGCCTATTCCTCTGGAGAGCATTCCGTGCTCTTCTGTCTCCATGGGAGGGGGCAGTGAATGTGCCAGTGGAAGCTGAGCTGAAGAGGGAATGTAGATAGATGATGGCAGGTTCACCAGGAAGTCAGGAGCATTTCTCTGGATCCTCATGGTCTCTGCATGATGTCTCATTCCTGCCTTCTGTTGTGCCTGGCTTTCTGTGCCTTATTCTTTAGCAAATAACTTTTGAAAGTTTTTGAGAATAACAGGTTGGCTTGGAGCTTGTGTTAAGTAAATAAATACTACATTCTACATTGGGTAGAAAATGACTTGTGTATATTTCTTAAAACTTTGCATTCCTCTGAAATCCCAAGTCTCTATTAAACAAACTAAATTGGAGTGGTAACTCTTATTTGTTAGTGTTTAGTGAGACTTGTACATTTCTAGGCTGCAAAGAGAGGAAAAAACCCTACCATCTAAGAAAATTATCTCGTTCTAAACTGTTCTGCTCATAGTAAACCTAGTGTTTTGAAACACAGTTGTTAATGAAAGAGCAAGACATAAAATAATTTCAGCAATGGTCTTTAGTTATACTATTTAATTAAAAGGCAAGAACCTCAAGATTAAAGGATTAAATAATATCATCTAAGATAAAATAATCTATTTTAAAACAATCCTTAATACACCTTCTTTAAATCATCCAGTTTAGATATTTTGATACAGATATATTGAAGTGAATTCACTGTAATGATTTCAACATAAAAGCACATTAATGAAAGCTCATCATTGAATTACTATTTTAAGGCATTCCATTTACTTATTTCATGAGAGAGGGTCAGAAGGAAAAAAGTACTGTAGCATGTGTGTTGAGGTCAAATGATATTTCATGAGGATGTGCTCTCCTTTCATCATGTGCTTATGAGCATCAGACTCAGTTCATCAGCTGGTGGTAAGAGCCCTTACCTGCCAACTTATTGTAATGACCATTCATGATACTCTGTTGATTCTTTTCTTTATGGCTGAGGTGCACGGTTTGATGATACTTGTCTTTTAAAATGCTATGTCTAGGCCTATAACCTGTGTGTCTACTAGAAATATAGACTTAAAATTTACACACAAAAAATACAGGTATATGTTATTTAAGTAATTAGTCCAGCTATCAAATTGTCACAGAAGGAAAGACTGTAATGCTAAATTCAGAATTTTCTTTGGAAAATGTCCAGGTTCATTGTTCATGATCAAAGGATCAAGCTTGCAATCTATGTAAAGCAGGTATGGACTCTTATGTAAAAGAATTTGGAAGGTTGTATAGAGTTTGAGAAGTCAGAGATCTGGCTGAGGTTCCCTGATACAAGTCTAGTGATTCATACTGACTCACAGGAATGTACACATAGCTTTATGCAGGGCTAAGATTTATTACCATAAAAACAAAATTAGAAAAAGGCAAAGAAACACAGAAAAAAGTCTGGTGGAAGCCAGGTGCATAACTCCAAGAATCTTTTTCCTGTGGAGTCATCTGAGACATGCTTAATTTTTCCAGCATTAAAATGTGAAATGCCATCCATTAGAGAAACTGTGCAGACACCAATGGCCAAGGTTTTTATTGGGAGTTTGGTCACAAAGGAAGATTCTTGTGACCAATTCTCTTAATGAAAGTTCTAGATTCTCAAAAAGAATTCAAATGTTGAGCCTAAACCACTTTACGGAGTTTTGGCACAGTGAGTCATTTTAATATGTTTGGAATGATATAAACATTTCTAAAATTTAAATTCTTAAATGCCAGCCAAGGCGAGTTCTTACAACCAGGTCTGGTTCTGATAATTCTTTTATAAACAGAAACAAAACAGAAAAAACTACAATTGGTTGGATGCTTTCTGATTGTAATCTTTGGTAGGCATTTTTTACATAGTTTCCTGTTCAGTTTTCTCAAAGCCTCCATGGGAAATCTGCAGAACCGCAACCGACAGTAAAGGGTCATAACACAGAGCTTACGTCCCCACTCCTAAGATTTCAGATTGCCTCAAGACTGCTTGACATATGATGGTGAATTCTAAATGTTAGAATTATTGCCCATTCATACCCATTTGTTCTAGGACTCTGAAGACTGGAGAGCTATTTTTTTCTGTACAATGTATCATGTCATATCAATGCTGCCCGAGAAATAAGATTTTATTGCTGCACTCTTCTCAGTCCTAAAGGTATCAGTGGCACTTTGGGTAGATTCAAAGTTTGTGAAACTCTTTCTTTGCTTCAGAGGTTCTCACAGGGAATCTAGATAGAGAGGAGAGATTACATTTTAGAAGTTTCCAGAAAAAAAAAAAAACCTATAAGAGGTGTTTGTATGTGTATATGAAATCGCAGATGCACATAATTGGTTCATATAATTATATAGGCCTTGTTCCAAAATACGCAGAGTAAGTTGGCAAACTAAAGGCCCAGGAGAGCTGATGATGTAGTTCCAGTCCAAATTTGGAAGGCTAAGGTCCAGAAATATCTGATATATTCAAGTTCTGTTGTGAGGGAGCAAGAAGGTCCAAATCCTATCCCAAAGATGGTCAAACTTCTTGTTTTCCTCAACTTTCCAGAATAAGACTAAACTCACCAGCAGTAGGTATGGCAGTAGCCTTTATTCAGCCTATAGATATAAATGTTAATATTATATGAAAACATCATCATAAAAATACTTGTAAATATTTGAGCACATAGTTATGTTCTACATGGTCTTGTAAACTGGACACATGAAATCATTACAATTGGTGTCTTATTTGATCATGAGATAGCTACATTTAGCAAATGGCAGAGAAATACAAACTCGTCCAGGTGTTGTATTTTTTTTCTTAACATTCACAGGAGGTTACCTGACAGACAGATTCAGCAGGATCAATTGTTTTGGGTTTCCAAGTATAACTGGTTTTCTTCTGATGGCCACAGGCTCTTGTTACTCCCAAGCAGTTTCTTAGGAGAAACTCTTCCTGTATTATTTGTAGTTTTGATGAGGTGTTGATAATTATAGTACACTGCCTCCCTGGTCTAGAGTTAAGCTTGTGCTCAATTTGACCTACTTAGTATCCACTTCTGCTTCCCAGCAGTATATGGAAATGCAGTCAGTTAGCTAGAGTGATTCTCTCTGTTTACAGGAAGTTGAAAGACAATTACCTGTAATCTGCTTCCACATTGAGAGATGAAGGACAAGGCTGGAGAAAAGCAAACAAATAAAAGGAGCCAAGAAACTAAGGCAGGAAATTTAATCAGGCCTGAAGGAGTCTTAGCACAAAGTCAGGAGTTCCTGGGAGGCAGTCTACTTTGAAGTGGGTGTAGCCTAGTCTTTGCTTGAGAGACTTCTTTCTTGGCAGAGTTTTTGAGCAGGTACCTTCAAAGCCACCAGCGTTCTTGCATTAGCTGAATGTCTGTCTCAATTTTCTTCTGCCACCTCCACAGTATCTTTCATCATTTGTCTCTGTAACACAAGTGGCATTCATTCCTGTTGTTGTTGTGGTTATGACAATCTTATTCCTAAGAAGTGAGAAACACAAAGAACCTAATAGTATATAAAGGAGTATGTTAAATATTTGTTGTTAGAAATACTTTAAAAGATTATTAACTTTGTATTTACTCAGATGATCTGAAACTTCTTCAGCTTTCTTCTCTAAGACAATTGAAAAAGTAAGTCATTCTGGTCTGTTTTCATGCATGTAAACATGAAGGAGACACACATGGTAATGTTTATTGACATTTGGAAAACATGTTGAGATTTTTGTGTACAAATACTTGCTTGTGTTAAAGAAAGTAGCCTTTTTTTTGCTTAAAAATAGACCTAGAATATAAATATAAATAGATATAAATTGAGATAGCAGCCTTAGGCAGATCTAAATAATTTTTACTGAAATAAATGATGAAAGGTTTGATTTTTCTTGGAAACTGGCAATAATATGACATTTCCAAGTGATTAAAAATAAATTTGATTGTTAGGAAGTTATAGTTAAAAAATCCTTAATTTTATGTATATTTTTGGACAATTATGCAGTATCTGTTAGTTCAAAGAAGGTTTTCTGTTTTGGATAATAAATCCAAAAGTGCAAATTTTGACATGATAAGAGTGATCTGAGAAGCCATTCCTTACAAATTCTGGTATTTAGGTAGCTATGTTGAATCTACTTTTGGCAAATACATCTTATCTATCTTGTTAACTATCATTTTGACTTTCCTGGATAGTTGCTCATAATTTCCAATTACCCAGCCTACGTTACCCTCCTTTCTGTTAGTTACCATTGTTTTTGAGCATAGCAAACCCAAACTTTTCAGTCTGTGTCTGATTTACAGACAATTCACAGGAAAACACGTGTCTCAACCCGCAGACATAATGCAATATGATTGCAAGCTATGAGGGCTACTTTCACTCTCATCACCCTACAAGGCACCTTGCCCTAGTTCCTTTTTTTATCTAACTCAGAGACACCCTCTTTTTCACAGATGCCTGGGAAGGCAATTTCCCTTCTAATGTGCAGCTGCTAAGGAGCCCGAGCGGGTTGCTCTGGGATGTGTGTATGTGTTTGAATGGAGCATCTTTTCCCCCTGGCAATAACTATCATATCAACTCAATTTGATAACAAAATAAGCCTTTTAAAACATCTCTCTGTGCCCACGACACTAATCTAAACCTAAAACAATCAGGATGACTTTGTTTTCTTCTAGCACCAACAATATCCAGATAGTCACAATAGTCACAGCTTAAAGAATACTTACTCTTGTGAAAGATGTGAGAGTCTGATAGTAAGAAGCTTGGTTTTCATAAAAGAGATTGTCTCTGGGGGCCTTAGAGTGGCTCAGAAAGAGCTTGCCTGGGGAATTGGGACCCCAGGTGCCATTTACAGAGAGCTTTTTTACTCTCTTTCCTCCCCCACCCTATTTTCTCTACCCCCTCACTGATGGAGAGAGACATTCTTGCAAAGTTATTAAGTAAAGGTGAATGGGACAAAATTAGTAGATTCCTTCGAGTCATGACAGTTTCAGCACAACCCCTGAGCTGCTCTTCATGTTAAATTATAGTGTGTGGTGTTTTACCATGTATCCTGATGATTAACCACAGGGCACACTCACCTCTAAAAGTGATACTTTATGTCATCATGTAGCAAAAATTAAGAGAGAAAAGAGTGACAGAAGAAGGGGACAAATGATTTGACTAAATACTATTTCATCTCCTCATCTCAATGCATGATAGAAGCCTCAGGCATGCAGACTTCAAGCCTTCTTATTAAGCAAGCAGGCTTCTAATGAGGACTAGGTTGCAGAATCTCAGTGCTCAAATGGCCCAAGATTCCTTTCTTAAGGACCTGAAATTGGCTCTGGAGGTTCTGCCATTTAAAGTCACAAAGCCATGTCTTTGGGAATGAAGCATCGGCATGATTGTGATTGCTTAGGCCCACTGAGGTTGGGGGAAGAACAAACTGAACACTGCCCTAGACCACAGTGACAATGTTATCTTTGGAAAAGGGGGAAGGACTTTCACTTTATTAGACTCAGAACAAGTGCAGGATGGTTTTTCGCCAGCGGTGGCTAACAACTATTGAGCCCTTACTTGAATGTCAGATACTATGTCACTTCCTAACACTAATGCAACATAGGCTGGCACCCTCTCTAGTCTAAGTATGTAGTTACTATGTGAAAACAGGAAAGCCAAAGTTCAGAGATATTAATTCCTTTGCCCAAGGCCACATTATCAGACAGAGTTCTTCTGTACCTGGGGATGTTGGGAACAGGGGCTCCTGTGACCATGGGAGTGTGAAAGTCTGGTATAGCTGGGAGGGGGACTCAGGGACTTCTCTAGCTATGTGTAACATCCTCACCAAAACATGTTTTTTTTCCCCTCTTTGAGATAAATGAGCCAATATCAAATATCATCTTTGCTCAGCTACGGATTAGAAATACGATAGAAAGGCATTTGTTTCTGTTTACACCCTTTTCCAGCTGAAAACCTCCCTTGTTAGCTGTCAACGATGTCACTTCCACGTTTTCATGTGATGGCTCTCTACTGCTGCTTATTTTGAAACAGAGGTGATAATTAATCTTCCCACATCTGAGCACTGCAAACATATTTCAATTTCAAATGAGATAAGACCCAGGCTGAAACACCACACTTATGTTTTCGATAGCTTTGCACCATGCATTGTCGCTGGCCTAAATTTTCTCCACGCCGTCCATTATGGATGATGACTGAAGAAGTGTTATTCTTAGCGGGCAGTCTCAGCAGAATCAGAAGATGAGCTAGTAGCTCCTTCTCTGAAATAAGAAGTTGGGAAAGAAAGGAAACGGGAATCGGGTTACTGTGCATCATTTTGTGACCCGCATGCTACCCTTGTTTTATGATGTGCTTGCCAACAGTAGGATATTATTAAAACTTACCTAGATGGAACCAGGCACAGATCTCTTCATGTATTTCTTTCACTGAACTAGAACATTTGGTTGTATCATAGTATGTTAGAATCATATCTATAAATAACACGTATGTCACATAGTTTATATTAGCACGTATATGTTTGATTACTGACTTCTGAATTATGGTTTTAATAAACATCATTTGTAGATAAAAGAGTCCCTAGCTAAAGCAGCTCTCTAGAAACTCATAATAGCAGAAACAAGAAGGATTTGAGTGGGTTTTATTCTTCACATTCTCTATATTTGTATTAAAATATTCCTGCATTAATGAAAAACGTTTGAAGAAACAATAAATCTTATCTAAAATCTAAAATAGATTAATACTATAATAGATATTATTAAAGATGTGTGAAACCAGGAATGATGCACAACTTAGGAAAAACTTCTTCAACGATATATATTATGGTCATAATATTTCATAGAAAATCCATGTGAAACCTGGCTGGAAGGTTTTTCTCAATGGTCTGTGACATCTTTGGTGGCTCAGGCTTTTGTGGTTTAGTTAATAGATGAGAAACTCCACATGTAAAGATGTTACATTTTTTAATCTCTCTAACAACTCTATTTAAAGAAAGAGGGACACATATACAGGTTTTTAAAGGCATTCTGGTATAACACTATATGAATACTTTTTGTCAGTACTTAATTCTTTTAGCGGTTTGATAGCATGCATTGAAATCCCACTAGTTACCATAAGCATAACGTACATGTATGGAACATAACATGGAAACAGATTTCTTGGTGTGTATAAATTAAGCATAATAATCTTTGAAAACCAAAAATTGCCACAAGGATATATTCTTAGCTCCTGGATTATTAATGATTTGAGGTCCAGCTGTACCAAACTCTGAGAGGGTGCAATATATTTATTTTTTCCTAAGAAGGACTGAGGCTTTCATTTTTTGGCCTTTGCTTTTCTTGGGCTTCATATGGCCTGTGAGTTTTTTCTGGGGGTGTTCAGAGTTTTCTGGAGTTAGTATCCAATTTTCAGTGACTGCATATTATGTCTGTTCTTTTGTGACTGGGTTACCTCACTCAGGATGATATTTTCTAGATGCATCCATTTTCCTAGGAATTTCATAAAGTCATTGCTTCTGATAGCTGAGTAGTCCTCCATTGTGTAAATAAGTGTACACTTTTTAATTTCTGAGTAACACTTCTATGATCTCTTGAGATTTTGCTGTAAATGGGATTTTTCTTTATCTTTAGAGATGCACACACATATAGAATTAAAATATTTACTTGAAAAACCAAGGAACTTATTGACTTTAAAGGTAATCAATGCCAAATTAAGTAAAGCAGAAAAGGCAACCACAATGAACTGTGCTGCCCTGTCTTACTTGTGTCGTGATCAATAGCTTATCTGCAATATACTGCTTATAGGTTGAATTTAAAACTTTCATTTAAATTTAAACAATTATTAAAGGCAATTTATTTATGTATTAGTTCTTTATCTTTCTTTTACAAATAAAATTGAAGCCACCCTGTAATTTACAAACAAATAAACTCATCTGTTTTTCTACTTCTAAGGAGTAATGTCATGAAGGTGACTGGTTCAATAAATCAGCAAGTAGAAAAGGGTTGATTCAAAATGAAATCTTGAAAGGCTTATTTTAAAGCATTTATTCTGAAAGAGAAATACTTTAAAGACTAAAATTGATAGAAAATACTTAGAGTATGCCTTGTGTGCTAGATACGGTCCTAGACTCTTTGCATTACACAAGTCCTTTGAAATGTATAAGAACTTTTGAAGGTGAAACTTACTGTGTCTGTTTCAAAGAGGAATGAAAAGAAGAAGAAATGGATCACTAAACCCATGGCATTTATTCAGCTAAGACAAGACCGAGTCGAGATTTCTAGCCCAGGCAAACTTATTCACAAAGCTCAAATGAATTCTGTGAATGAATGGGTAAAATCATACATGGGCCAGTATACATACGAACAGCTAAGTGCATCACATAGAAACTCGGGTGAATGACCTGGATTCAGCATAAGCAATGGCAGGATGGGGCGACCCTGTAACCTTGCCTGTTGATGCTGTGTCTACTGGACACCCTTTAAAGAGTAAAGGAGAGGCTGGCGATTATGGTAGAACTTTCCAGTAAATGCATTCATGACTCTAAAATCTTTTACCATTCCTATGCCAACCTTGTCTTGCTTCATTTCCAGGGTTAGAGTTTGCAGTTTCCTGGAAGTAAGTCTGAAGTTTCAAAGAACCCAGAGTATCAAGAGATCTGGAAACAGTCATATGTGCCTTTATTGGCTGAGCCATTCAGAACTATTAAACATATAAGGATAGATTAGGCTACTGAGATGGCTTTCACTCTTCCAGTGCAGTCTAGCCTAGCTAAGTTCCTAGAAGCAGGACTTGTGGTGACTGACATGAATATGTTTATATGAAAAACATGTGTGTGTAGGCATAAATACACACATACATAAATTTGGGAACACACACACATATATATAAATATGCATATCTGTGTTTTAAAAATGATGGGAAAAACATTTACTATGATCCAAAGAAGCCATGTTTGAGTGTTCATCTTTTATAGTTATAATACACAGAGCATCCAGGTTTTCTCAAGCAACATTTGTTAGAAATTAAGCTTCCATTTTCAAACTCTGATGCATATTGTCTGAACAATGATCTTCTCACTCTGCTTTTAAGGCTAAAATTTACATAGATAGCTTTGTATTAGTGTAGGGACAAAGGAAAAGACAGTTTGCTACAAAAATATATCATACATCTCATAATTTTACATGAGAAGTAAAAAAAAAAAAAAGATGTCGCATGAAGTCTCCAGGTGCCTCTGCTTTTCTTGTGAAGTGTGGAGGAAAGCCAACTTTGTCAATGTGTTCTGCATCTAGATAGACATAATTCATCTTCCTCAATCTATTGGCATATGGTGTAATGATTTCTGCAGATATTTTCAGTATATGTTACTGGTTACTTGAGGACAACATGGAAAAGTATAGACTGGGAGTTGAAACCATTAGGAGCATATTTTACAACATTAGAAGTTTTTATCCTAGAGAATGTTTTTGAATAATTTAGCTCAAATTAAAAAGGAATGTATAAAAACAGGAATGTATAAATAATCGAAAGAATTAATTTCATCCTAGGTGAGGTCCTTTATAATTCCTGAAAGTAATATTATTAAATTTTATTTTTGTTATTCACACTGAAGAAAGACCCAGATAATTATATTTTAGTGTCTACCATCTGACAGAAAGTTGTGTATCAGAGGATTTTATGCTTCACTCGTAAACACACCATGCCTCTACCGGATGATTTTCACTAGACTTTTCATTTTTACTCAGTGGAGAATGTGAAGCTGAGCTGGCCATAGCTCTTTTCTCATGGGCTTGCATTCTTGGGAATACTGAGCTGTCATTAAGAGCATGACTATGTTCCATGAGTCTCTTGATAAGTCTCCAAAATGTCCTGAAATATGTCTGCTTATCAGTTTTGAGTAACAATAAGACAATGAGATATTTGCCACAAAGGAGAAAAAATGGGATGAGCAATTCAATTTCCACCTTCAATTCTCATGAGTCTGTTGGAAGAAATGACTATATCTATTTGTAAAAAGTCAGAAAAATAAACTGATTCACTACCTTAACCTTTTCTCACTGGAAGAAAATGTTTCTCTCCATATTTTCACTCTTCTTCAGCCAGAGAAAATTAATCTGAATGTCAAAATACAATAAAACGCCTCACACTAAAATAGCTTTGCCTATCAATAATATATTTTCAAAAGTATGCTCCTAAAAGGGCATTTATACTCCAGAATGCACTGTTCAGAAACAGTTTTTTTTTGTGTGTGTGACCAAATATATCATTTGGACTTTTACACTGCTTTCTCTGTAAACAAAATTGAAATGAAAACAAAATGAAAAATAGGCTGTGAAGGGAGCATTATCAGAATAAAGGGAATGAGCATTAGGGAGTGTAAAGAGGAAATATTTAAATCAAATAAAGTAGGGAGATGAGTGATTTCTTATTTCCAAAGTGCTTCTTTGATCTGCATGAGAATCATATCTGAACTCTGACTACTATCATTAGTAAATAACTTTTTTCTTATTGCTAAAGCACCTAGAAAGCAGCACTAATTTCATTCACATACAAGAAACGAGTCTTGTGTGCTATCACGTGTCTCAATATAGTCCCCAAATTGTTACCTAGGAGCTGCTACATAGTAATCCTTCTCCAAACAGAGACACCAAAGAATGTAAATTATAGTTTTAGACTCTTAAGTGATATTATGTGCATAATTTGAGTCTACATGCCTACAGATGGATATGTACAATTGAAAGTAGTCTGGGTAGACACACAGAATTTTGATATAAGTATAAAGAGAAATAAGTGTTAATTACTGTACCTACATGAATTATAACATTCAAGAATTAGGCTGCAACATTTGTTTTTTTCTGAAACTTTAGAAAACTCAGTTCTGCAACCTTTGGAGTGCAGACAACAATGAAATGAACTGATAAGATAAAAATGGATATGGGCATTTCTATATTTTAATTTCATGTTAGCTTTACATTAATTTAACCCTAATTGCTAAAGATCATTTCAAACTCATAGCATATTTGTTTCCAAATACATAGGAAAACAATAAACATATCACACACCATCTGGCTATATTTTCCCTGAAGGGTTTTGCATATTTTTTCAGCAAGAAACAAGTCTAAATATCTCATAATTTTCACCAAAATGTTTCATAATTTCACAGCAGCCTTGCTAATGAAGTACAGTATGAGCCTTTGTAATAAGCCAAAATGATTCTGAACAGCAAACAGAGTGTTGGATACTGTGGAAAAGAAGTGAGAGATGCTGGAAAGCTGGAGAGGTTTTTTCTTTTTCTTTTTCTTTCTTTCTTTTTTTTTGGAGCAAAATGAAAACTGAAAGAAAATTTCATTCTGGAAGGAGAATGACAAAGGTTGATATGAGGATCCATCTTAGATAGATTCAAAGTATTCAGAAAGTTGAAAAAAAGACTCCTTGTTTACTCTTAATATTAGCTGTGAGCACTGAGATCCAACAAATTTTTAGATAGAGACCAGATAATTACCTCATATGAGGTGTTGAACATTGATATTGAAAATCAACATTAAGATACCTGAAGAAAGGAACACTGAGATCATAAAATTGGATCTGATATTAATTTCCTGGTTTGCTCCAGTCATAAATCCAAGCTTTCAGCACAGACCAGAGATAGGACAGCATATGAAAGTTTAGTAAGAATGGACGGTGGTGTCAATATTAACAGAAAGATCTTCTGATTCCATACAAGCATAAGAATGTTAATAGATACAGTGACTTGCAGATCTGGTTTATTGACCTACTATGTTCCTAGTGCTGTGGTTGTTCCTAACTCTCTTCAAGATATTGCAATACTCACTTTGCTGTCAGCACTGAAGTCTACGGAATGTAAAGGATTTATTCAATGTTTTAGAACTAACATGAGAGTGTTAAAAAGAAATACCTGCCTGACACAACTGGTATTTATCTTAAACTACTGATGCTAATTCCAGATTCCCAACGATCAAGCCAAATGGGCATTTAGTATTAATTATTCAGTATAAAATATAATATCTGAACTGGTCTGAGGAAATTGTTTTAGGTGGAACTTCTGTTAATTATTTTATTGCAGTTATTATGCATTTTTTAGTTAGTAACATATAAACACTCAATATATTAGACATATGTGTGCAGTTCTATCATCTGTATAATAGGAATACTAAATATTTTACTATAGAAATACTAAGACTTAATTACAGCAAGGAAATACTGTTCACATTGAATATATGAGTTGTCCCTATGACATTAAGGATGATTATAAATATGGGAAAAATAAAATTCCACAAAAATATTTTCTAAGATTGTAGATCTAGCTCTATTTGTCACTCATTCTTGTATGTATGCATGAATTATGTATCTGTTATCTATGTATCATTTATATATCTATCATCTATCTGTCTAATCTATCATCTATCTGTCATCTACATATATGGAATATATGATATATATTTTGTATGTATGACATATACATATTGCTATTTATTTTATATAGATTATATATGTATGGAGTGCTCATAAATTTAATATAGGCTTTTACTTTCTAAATTTACAAATCTGTCACTATGATTGCATAGATTGAGACTAATACTGTTCAGTAAAGTTTATGAAATAGTATGTGATGAAATAAAATATTGTCCCAATGAATTCCAAATACACTGAGTAAATTGTAAACATAAATTTTTATAATTTATATGACTCTTAAGAACAATATTAGCAGTACAAAATTATAAAATAGCTAGCCCAACACACTTTCTTTCTACTATAGGTCAAAATGCATTCAAACTATGCTCTGGACATTGTCACTCCCATAGCCAAAGATTGCTGATCATCATCACTCTATATAAAAATAAATTTCTTTCCCAACTAGAATAACAGTTTTAAATGTGTCAACATATGATATGCTATTTTGTAGTGCATAAATCTTACTGTCAAATGAATATAACTTAACTTTAAGAGTGACAAAAAGAGAAAAAGAAAAGAGGAAAATATGCAACAAGATAAGGGAAGAAAAAAAGGAGCAGTCACAGGTGATTCTAGCACAATAAGAAAGGTTGTTGGCGTACATTGCTAGCATGTTCCATGTACCATGAAATGAATCTAGAAATAGATGAATTTCTAAAGTCATATCAGTGATATAAAGGTTGATCAGACCTGTAACCATACAAGGAAGTTGAAGCAATATTTAAAACTCTCCCTAAAAACAAAAGCTAAAAAATACATGGAATCACTGCCAAATTACCACAGGGATAAAGGAAATCTAACATCAATATTTAAAAATTTATACAAGCATATATTATACCACACACAATAATAGTGGGAGACTTCAAGGCCCCACTCTCATCAATGGACAGATCATGGAAGCAGAAAATGAACTGTTGTTAGCGAAACTAACAACAGTTAGGAACCAGATGGATTTAGCAGGCATCTATAAAATATTTCATCCTAAAACAAAAGAAGATACCTTCTTTTCAGCACCTCATGAAACCTTCACCAAAATTGAACATATAGTCAGTTGCAAAACAGACCTTAACATACATAAGAACATTGAAATAATCCCATGCAACCTATCAGATCACCATGAACTAAGGCTGGTCTTCAATAACAACAAAAATAACAAAAAGGCAACATACATATGGAAGCTTAACAATGCTCTACTCAATAATAGCTTGGACAAGGAAGAAATAATAAAGAAAGAAATCAAAGACATTTTAGAATTTAACAAAAATTAATTCAAACTAATGGGACACAATGGAAGCAGTGCTTAGAGAAAAACTCATACCTCTAAGAGAAACTGGAGAGAGCATACACTATCAGCTTAACAGCATACCTGAAAGCTCTAGAACAAAAAGAACAGATACACACAAGAGTAGTAAACAGCAGGAAATAAACTCAGAGATGAAATCAGCCAAATAGAAACAAAAAGAACTATACAAAGAATCAACAAAACCAAAAGCTAGTTCTTTGAGAAAATCAACAAGATCGATAAACCCTTAGCCAACCTAAATAGAGGGCACAGAAAGAATATCCAAATTAACAAAATTAGAAATGAAATGTGAGACATAACAACAGAAACTGAGGAAATTCAAGAAATCATCAGATCATACTACAAAAGTTTATACTCAACAAATCTGGGCCACCAGAAATAGCGGAGATCCAGGGGCACAGGTCTGGTGAGACTGCACTGCAAGTAGCTGGGGCGCAGAGAGGTCTGGGCCAAGAGCACAGGAAGCACTCCCCCCATTGGTTCAGGGGAGCAGGAACTCTGCCATAGGGACTCTCTTTCCAACCGGAGGGCTCTTGCATGCAGAACCAAGAGCTGGTTCTTTGAGAAAATTAACAAGATTGATAAACCCTTAGCCAGACTAACTAGAGGGCAAAGAGAGAGTATTCAAATTAACAAAATCAAAAAGGAAAGTGAAGACACAACAACTGAAACTGAGAAAATTCAAAAAATCATCAGATCCTACTACAAAAGCCTATAGTCCACAAAGCGGGAAAATCTGGAGGAAATGGATGAATTCCTAAAGAGATACAAGACAGTAAAGTTAAACCAGGACCAGGTAAACCATCTAAATAATCTCATAACACATAAAGAAATAGAAGAAGTCATTAAAATCCTCCCAACCAAAAAAAGCACAGGTCCAGATGAGTTCGGTGCAGAATTGTATCAGACATTTATTGACGACAAAATACCAATACTCTCCAAATTATTCCACAAAATAGAGTGAGATGGAAGACTATCTAACTCATTTTTAGAGGTCTCAATAGTCCTTGTTCCTTTTTTGTTTGTTTGTTTGTTTTTAAATTGAACAACTTTATTTTAAACCAAAGATAAATGTACAGATTTTAAGCATTTATGCATAAAAGTATGAGAATACATTTTGTCAGTACTTGATTTTTTGAAAGGTTTGATAGTATGAAGTAAAAATCTTTCTAGTTACCATGAGCATAAAGTACATGTAAAACAAGATGTAACCTGGAAATATTCAAACTTATCTTGGTGTGTAAAGATTGAGCATAATGGTTTTTCATTTTTTTTCTCTCTTTTCTTTTTGGCCTTTGTTTTTTTTTCAACTTCATATAGTCTCTGAGTTGTTTCTGGGGGTGTTCAGAGCTTTCTGGGGTTAGTATCCAATTATCAGTGACTGCATATTATATCTGTTCTTTTGCGAATGAGTTATCTCACTCAGGGTGATATTCTCTAGAAACATCTATTTTCTTAAGAATTTCATAACTTCATTGTTTCTGATAGCTGAGTAGTATTCCATTGTGTAAATGTACCACAATTTTTGTATCCATTCATCTACTGAAAAACATTTGTGTTATTTCCAGCATCTGGCTATTATAAATAGGGCTGCTATGAACATTGTGGTGCATGTGTCTTTGTTGTATGTTGGAGCTTCTTTGGAGTATATGCCCAGAAGTGGAATAACTGGGTCTTCAGGTAGTACTATGTCCAATTTTCTGAGGAATTGCCAGACTGATTTCCTGAGTGGTTGTACTAGTTTACAACCCCACCAAAAGTGGAGAAGTGTTCCTCTTTCTCTGCATCCTTGCCAGCATCTGCTGTCACCTGCATTTTTGATCTTTGCCATTCTGACTGGTATGAGGTGAAATCTCAGGGTTCTTTTGAGTTTCCTGCAGCCTGATCTTAGGGAGGTACTTTCTCAATTGAAGTTCCCTTCTCCCAGATGATTTTAGAGTGTGTTAACATGAAACTATCCAGCACAGACACTTTCTGTACTCTGATGTCCTAATTGAACTCTGCAAGTTACACTACCAACCCACTGATCATGATGTGCTCATGCCACGACTTTATTGTTATGGGGAACACCAACCACTTTCTAATTGTAGGAAGGCTAACTTCATAGCAGGGAATTCCTATATGAAACTGTAAAGTTGATGAAACAAGCAAACAAACAAACAAACAAACTTGTGGCTGTAGAGGTTATATGCTCCATTGAGTAAATTGCTACTATTATTTTCTAGATGATCAGGTAGTGCCCATTAAACTCTACGAAATACTTATTTTTTTGCTCATCCAGTCTTGCTGTTTTGTTCTTAGCCTTGATTGGTGAAGATCTTTTTATACAACAGACAGCAAGCTACTGAGGAAGCTCACACCTATCTAAAGTGATCATTGGTTGCTCACATATAAATAAAACATCTACATCATGTCATATAAAGGTCTAGAGAATATTGCTGGGGTAGAAAGAATCTAACACACAGAGGAAAGTTATGGGTGTCATACAATATTGTCCTCGGGTATGGCATGACTGAACTAATAATTTTAGTATCTCTGATTACCTACTTAGTACTTGCAAAAGCCTGGGCCTATTGACATTGCCTCATGGATAGAAGTTTCATATTACCCTATACTTCCATTATGATATATGGTAAGTTAGAATCTATTAGAATGAGATGTTTATGAGACCTACCCTTTCATAATGATCTATAGGCTTAACTTTTGATGACTGAGAATCAGACACTTTCTTTAGTTGGTTCAGACACTGGTAAGTTGCATATGCTCTGTAAACAGCCTCTATCCATATACATGGAAGTAACTCTAATTAAACTTGCTGAGGTGTGTACAAAGGAGAATGAAAAAATATAAATATGGAAAGAAGTTGAGAGTGGGCAGGGGAAAAGAGAAGGAAATAGGAGAGATAAAATTAACAAAGTATACTGTAGACATATATCATAATGAACTCATGATGTATGTACAATTGATCATTAAATCGAATGAGAATTTATTCCAAGATCTCCACATCCACAAATGTTGTCCCCAGATTTCTACTTCCATAGTCTGTTAAATTTTCTATTCTCTTCTCTTCTATTTATCTCTCTCATCTCCACCTCTCTATCTCTCTATGCCTCTATCTATCTCTTTATCTCTTTCTATCCCTCTATCTCAATCTTCCTCCAACTCACTCCCTTTTCCTCTATCCCTCCTTTACCCGTCCACACTAAATGAACTATGATATGATTCAGATATACCATACCTCAGCATACACAAATGGTTATATCTGCTCTATGCATATATATATATATATATATATATATATATATATATATATATGTGTGTGTGTGTGTGTGTGTGTGTGTGTGCGTGTGTGTGTGTGTGTGTGTGTGTGTGTGTGTGAGTGTGTGTGTGTGTGTGTGTGTGTGTGTGTGTGTGTTTGGAGATACAGAATATGGAAATAGAAAAGGGATCATTCCTAGTAAAATGTGAGATCACAGAAACAAAACAGAGTAATGGAAAGTATAAAGTATGGAATATTAAAGCAGAAATGATGGGAGTAGAATGGTACAAGAGACCTGGAAGAAGACAACAGAGGCAGCATCACACAATCTAATATACAGGGTGGTAATTACAAATTATTTGTTTCTGAAATTCAGAGTGATTTTATAATTTGTACATATTCTTATTTGCTAAAGAAAAAATAATTCCCAAAGCCAAACAATGTGTTTTTTTATAATATGGAATGTTTGTCTACAGCACAGTGCCTGACACACCAATATGGTGTAGTTTACTCTAAAAATGATTTCAAGCTCTGCATGAAGGGTTAAGTATGGTCAAGCTGCATTAATAAATCAGAAACCGAAACAAAGAAATGTGCAACTCAGGAGAGCAGGGAGTAAGAATGATGTTCTTCCCTAGGGAAGAACAAACCCTTTGGTTGTCTCTGAAAACATGTATACAAGAAAACCTGTACATTATATGTTATATAGACTGAATATTGTCTTTATTGAAATTTCTATGTATATACATATATATATATATATATATATATATATATATATACATATATATATAGTGAAAGTTAATAAAAAATGAGAGCATGCATTTGAAAGGAGTGGTACATGGGAGGGTTTGGGTAGAAGAAAGGGAATAAAGAATGTTATAATTATAATTTATTTCCAAATAATTTTTAAATGTCATAACAAGGAAATATTTGTTTTGAAAGTATATATACACCTATCCTTGTCATAAATAAAAAGGGACAATGTACAGCAAGAGACAAGAAGCTCAATAGTAATTGTCTTAGGAAAAATTAATGTCTCCCAATTTTTCACTACAGCCATGTTCACTGCCCAAATTTTTAACTTAAGTTATTAGTGGGAAAAGTGATAAAAAGTCATCCTATTTTAGATACAAATGAACTTTAGAAAACAATATTATCTTAAATGATAAATCTGGCCACATAAAGAATGAAAATAAACATGAAATACACACTTAATACTTAATACACATGCTAGTGAAAGTGAGTGAGAACTTCTAGCATTCTGAAATGTGTGTTTGAGCTGCCATCCTCCCTTTTCTCCCCTATTAGCAGTACACACAATTCATTGTGTAATACTCATAAGATCACCAGTATAGGTTTATATGTCCACAAACTCTAAAAACAATCTCTTGCACAGCAGATGTGCTACTTAGACAGATCAGTACTTACAATTCTAGGTACAAAAAGATAAGGACATGGGAAATGTCACATTGAGTCAGCATGGAGATAGAAAAGTTGGGAAAATTTCAACATATATATGTCCAACCTATTAAATGGATTTTCCAAATATGGTCTCAAGAATTTGGAGTATGTAAGTTGGATCCAGTTAAATTTATTTTGATTCATATTTTGTATCAGTTTATTATAAGCCTATAAATATAATACTTTAACTTTTATGCCCCTGGGGGAAAGAAGGTGAGTTGAATGTCTATAATCAAACAAAGTACACTTGGACTAGGACAATATGTTTGGTGATTTAATACAGTTAGGCTGTGTCTATCATCCACAGGCATTTTGTTTGAACACTGAGATCTGATAAAAGGTTGGGTAAGCAGAGACTTACAAAAGTCACTCAAAGTTCATGTAAAAGATTGATCCATCAGAGTAAGGGAATTGAAGAAATAAGCACCAGACTGCCAGCTTAACACATGACCAGAACACAAATCGTAGGTAACAAGCAAAGCACTGAAGAGCTCTAGGGGGACTTGAGAACAATATAAAAATCACAGCTTCATCTTCAAGTTCAGAAAAGCTGCAGGAAGTTAGTTATAAAATGTGTGAGTATCACCTACTCACTTTGATTTATGGTAATAAACAATTATTAGACTGAAAAAAATATTGTGAAAATGAAATCAACTATCAACTATAACTGTCACCTCATATTTAATGGTGGTATGTTGTGATATTTGTATATTTATATATTTATAAAATTATATATGCATGTATGCATATTTATGTATATAGATAGCTAGATTAGATAGACAAATGACAGAGTTTACATTTTAGATATTTCCACGGTGTCTCATTACTATGTCTTCTTGAAGTGCTTTATGATAAAGAGTTATATATAAACATTTTAGTATGATTATATAAAAATTGTTAAAGTTTAATTACTATTCTTTATTCGTCTTAGAGAAATGTGTTATATTATATAAATATTAATGTCTGTTCATTTTGATTCTATTAAATATTAAAAATGTAATTTGGTGTATGTTATGTCTTTTTTGAGAATAAATAAAATGTAAAAATACAAGCACATATAATTTATATAAACTTAAAATACACTATAAATTTTCTAGTCTCCAGTTTCATTCAGTCTTAAATGGTAACCAGCTTACTGTGTTGTTATATACGTCAAATTATTATATTAACCAGAAGAAAATATACCAATTTGTGAGTGAGATCATGCCATAATTCTTAGAGGAAAACCTATAATCAACATGATCTCTAAACCACATTTTAAGTATTTGTCCTCATACTCACAGATAAGTATAGTTTTCCCACCTTACCAAGGAAACATCTCTTTACAACAGACAGAAAACTACAAGCAATCAAAAAATTAGAGTTATAGAGCCCTGTCTCAAATGATAATCTACATTGCTAAGGTTCAGAGCTAATTACAGAAAATGAGGCAAGAATATTGCAAAAGCCAAGGAAACTGGAATTTTGCTATAACATGGTGTCTCCTAAAAATATCAAAGCTGCTATAGGAACAGGCTCCCAACAAGATGGCTGCTGAATAGGACCTGAGCAATGTCAATACCAATAGACTGATTACATGGAAGGATGGCAGCTTATACAGCCTCAGGTTAGAGAAAGATATGTAAGCAACTAAGGAATGCTGATTGTAGGAGAAACAGATTTCCCCAAGGAAGGGTGCACCACTTTCTCAGCTAATATTAGGTGCTCAGGACTGAAAACACATACCAGTATCTGTAAATGCACTAAGCTAGCTATATTTAATATTTAGATACACACACATACAGATACATACATATAACAACAATCAAGAAAAATAGGCCATGATTTTGTGACACTGGGTTGAGGTACAGGGAATGGTCCAAAAGTCCAGGGAGAAGAGAGAAAAGAGTAATGATGTAACTATATCATGATCCTGAAAACAGTAGTAAAAAATAAGTTTATAGATTGCTCTTGTGAAACTGATGCCAATGTTTTCAGAATTGGCTCAGTGGTTGAGCGGTCTGGATCCTCTTCTAGAAGACCTGGGTTCCCAGCATTCACATGGTGGCCCTCAACTATCTCTAACTCCAGGTTCAGAGACTCAGACTCCGTCTTCATACCTCTAGGCACTACACAACATGGTAAACATGTGCATGCAGGTGAAACAACCTGCATTAAATATCATAAATAACAAGATAAATGATACCTCATCTCTTTTATCTTGAGTTACATTCCAAAAAGAGTAATTATTCAAAATGATTTGATCATCTTTGAGTCTTTAATACATATGGCAAAAAATGTTTTTCATAGAGCTCATATAATTTTTCTTCATTGCAAATTCTGAAATAAAATTTCTAGGCAAATAATTGAGTTTCTCATATATTAAAAAATAAGTCTTTATATTCCAACTGATTTAGCTTAATAAGTAGTAAAATATTGTCATATTTTCTCTCCATAAATATATGTACAAGTGTCATAAGTTTTCTGCTTCTCAAAGATGCTTAAGAGCTCCCAGGGACTAAAACACCAACCAAAGAGCACACATGGAGAGACCCATGAATCCAGCTGCATATGTAGCAGAGGATGGCATTGTCTGGCATCAATGGGAGGAGAGGCCCTTGTTTCTGTGGAGGCTTTCTGCCCCAATGTAGGGAATTGCCCGTGTGGGAAGGCTGAGGCTGGGGGAGCACCCTCAAAGAGTTGGGGGAGGGTGATAGGATGGCGGATTCACAAAGGGAAACCAGGAAAACTGATAGTAGTTGAAATGTAAATAAGTAAAATACCCAATTTTTTTTTTTCAAAAGGGGAAAAAAGTAGCTGTAGAGTCATTACATCATGTGTGTTATTACAGGGCTATTTCCTATTTGTTAGAACAGGACGGAGAGGCATCCTGGAATCCCCTTCAAGGTTTTACAGTGACCTCCTTGCCTCTTGGGCTTTCCCTCTTAATCATTCCAAGCTTTAGTTTTTAGGCTTGGACATGGCAGTCATAGATGCATTATTTCCAGGCTTTTAAAACATAAACTACAGGTGAAACATTCCAATTTTGGGAACACTTAATATCTAACTATTTCATCCATCTTGCATCTTCTAAAAGGATGTGTTTTGCTGCATAACTCATATGGCACATCACCATTGAGAAATAAATTCTAGTACTGTCTCTTAAAGTATATATCCAGTCAAGTCTGTGCCACCAATGCTGGCACCAGATACTGCGTGTGCTGTTATCTCCTTCGTCTTTGAGCTAATGCTATGCTACATTACTTATTAGTGCAGTATCTTTATGAAACATATAACCATTTCAGCAATTAGTTTTTATTACTTTACTCTCAACCTTCAATATGGCTTAAAACGTCAGACATTATTATGTCATGTTTTCAGTATGCAGGTATCCGGAGTAGCTTAAATAGCTCATTCTGGCTCAGGTGTTCGCCTGAGGTTCCAATTGAGGTGACATAGGACCTTCAGCCATTTTTCACCATCTGTGGAGCTTAGGTGTTGTCTTCCAAGGTCACTGGTGAGTTCCTTAGTAAGCATGCTGACTTCATGTGACTCCTCTGTTGGAAACACATGACAATTCTTCATGTGCATTTCAAATCTTAGCAGTTGGATCCTCCAGAGAGAGATCTCAGAAATGGAGACCACAACAGAAGCAACACCCTTTCCAGATTTAATCTGAAAATAACAGCTTATTATTTCTGTTCAAAATATTGACCAAATGAGTCATTATAGGAAAGACACAGAGAAACAATTAGGCCATGATTGGTAAGTACCATAAAAACTATCAACATACCCTTAAAATGTCCACTTTGACTACTTGAAAACAAACAAAAAAACAAAAACAAAACAACAAAAACACTAACAACAACAACAACAACAACAAAACCAGTAGGATAGTTTGGTAAATATCATTGTACAATAGGCATGACCAAATTTCACACAACGGTACTGCCAATTACAGCAGTATCCTTTGTGCTTAATGAAACAGGACAGAAGAAGGCAGCTATAACATTATGCTGAGACAGCAGATGAACAAATACAGTCCCTTGTTCCACCTCATACAGAGTACATACAGAGCTAAGTCCTAACCAGTGTTAGTCACACCGACGATGCTTATAACCTCCGTTAACTTTCTCCTGCCTCCCAGAGAAAAGAGGAACTACTCAACTATTGCTCCAGCCTTGTAAGCCCAGGGTTGGTTTCTTTGTTTGTTTTGATTTTTGATGGTTAAAAGACCGATGTATTTAATCATAGGTCACATAATTTTAAATTAAAATTAATACACATGATATGTTTACCTTATTTCATTCTGATATTTAATTTTAAAATGGTTAATATTTCTTCGTTATCTACTTGATTGGCTCTGGAATCAAATTAGACACACATTCTGGGTGGCTGCAGAAAGGTTAACTGTTGAGAGAACACCATCCTTGGAGTGGGAAGCACTTCTAGAGCTGCTCTAAATAGAAAGTAGTCCTAGGAACAGCATGATGCTGATACACCTGCCTACACTTCTTGCTGTTTGATGGGTCTGTTGCCAACTTCTCTGCCATCAGATCTCAGCTTTCTTGTGCTTCCCATGTATACTGAAGGGAAGTAAAACTTTATATTCCAGCTTGTTTGGTTGGCCAACTGCTCTGTATTCCTGTTCTTTGCTGTGTAATTTTCCTTAGTAATTTCCCACTGGTTTTGAAGTCCTGAACTCTTCTCTGACTTTTGACTTTCAATTTGATTACATGGCTTTATTTGATTTTAGATAAAATCATGTGTGAATTTAAGCTGGGATTTGAGGTCTTCTGTGTAACAGAGAGCTTTGTTGTGCCTCTCTTTTCTATGATAAAATTATTCCTGAATAACTAGATGCCTCCAGGAAGAAGATGAGAAGCATGAGAATAAACCCAAATCGATTGATTGTTTTTTGAACTCTTAGTTTAGCATTTCAAGTCAACCCTTAGACATGATAATGAGGCAAACTAAGATAGAAGGTACCACTCCTTAGAACATAGTCTAGCCTTTGATAGCACGATGCTTGCTAGGGTTGTTTGTTTGTTTGTTTACAGTTCAGTCCTTATCCTCTCCCAAGTCTGTCCTTCACCAGTTCCTCATGCCATTCCTACTCAGCCCTGTCTCCAAGAGGATTTTCCAACTCCACCCCACCCCACCCTGCCAGGCATCCCCTCTTTATGTGGTCTCAAGTCTCTCAAGGATTAGGTGCATCTTCCCTCTCTGAGGCCAGACCAGGCAGTCCTCTGCTGTATATGTGTTAGGCAACTCTTATCAGCAAGTATATGCTGCCTGGTTGTGGCTCAGTGTCTGAGAGATCTCAGGGGTGGAGTTTAGATGAGATTGCTGTTCTTTCTATGGGGTCACCCTCCTCCTCAACTTCTTCTGGCCTTTTCCTAATTCAACCAGACAGGCCCCCAAGTTCAGTCCATTGGTTTGGTGTATATATCTGTTTCTGTCTTTATCAGTTACTTCGTGGGCCTCTTGAATGGCAGCCATGCAGGTTCCTGTCTGTAAGAACACTATACCATGAGTAATAGTTTCAGGCATTGTAGAATTCCATTGAGATGTATCCCAATTTGGGCCTGTCACTAGACCTCCTTTTCCTTGGTCTCTTCTCAATCTTTGTCTCTGCAATTTGTTAGACAGAAACAATTTTGGTTCAGAGTTCTTGACTGTGAACCAGTCAAATATCCCCTCCACTTGATGCACTGTCTTTCTAATGGAGGTGGACTCTAAAGGTTTCCTCTTCTCAGTATTGTGCGTTTCACCTAAGGCCTCTCTCTCCCTTTGAGTCTTGAGAGTCTCTCACCTCCCAGGTCCTTTGTATTTTCTAGAGGGTGACCCCCATTTCCTTCCTCCAGAGGTTGCCTATTTCCATTCATTCTGCTTGCCCAGGGGAGAAAGAGGAGAAAAGGGGAACATGATCAGGTACTGGGGATTGGGGTGGGGTGAGGAGTGAAGTCCTAAGGAACAATTGCTAGTTTAATCCAGTAAGGCAGAACCATGTGTTTGATTAAAGCATCTTCTCAATTTTCAGTGTCATCTCAGCACCTGAGGCAGTCGCTGAATATATACAGTTCTACCCATTCTTTATTCTGCCTCCTTCTACTGAAAAATCTGTATTATTTCTTTATGATGATTTAGTATGTACAGTGGTTTTTTAATGTGCCCGTACCTTTGTTTTAATACTAGAGTCATTAATTACTACTTATTTCATTCTTCACCAGTCATCTGTTATAGCTTCTCCAAAAGTACCTTCTGGTATACATGAGAAATTGTTCCTCAATACAAGCTAACCTTAAGTTCCATTTAAATGGTATTTTATTACTTTGAAGTACAGGTCATATTTATTTTAATTCCTACCTAGCTTATCCTTGATACTTGTCTCCTAATTTTATAAATGCACAAATTGGATCTATTTTTCTCTGTTGGCATAATAACAGGCTAAAGGTTCCATTTGGTTTCTTCACTGTGTGCCACTATGGAGCAGAGGTGGAAACTGAAATCAGAGCAAAGTTGTGCCAGGCAGTAAGCTTTGTAATAATGGCAGACTGGGCAAGGGCTTGAAAAGTTCTAGGGTGCTGGTAGGTTCTACACATGTGATTTTCATCAGCATGTTAATTTCATTTCTTTCAATCCAAAATGGAGAAAAGATAATAAAAGTGGCATTCTTTTGAAATCCAACTGTTAGGGTATCAAAGGAAACAGAATAAAAGGGAGAAATAAACTGCAATGTAGTAAGGGAACATCGAACAGTGAAAAGAAAATGAAAGCTGCATTCCAACGTGGAAATTAGCAAAGGGCAAAGAAGGATGACAGCCAAAATGCATTTGAGCTTCTTACATTTGCTATTCACCACAAACAATGATTAAGGAGAGAGAATGCACAGATAAGAATGTACCAGCTTCCTTGCCAGCCAAAGATGTGGATGATCATTTCAAAGACACACACAGTAAATGTTCAGCAGCAACTAACTGATAATTTCCTTCCTTCTGTTATGTTAATGAAAACAAATATTAAGGCCAACAGAAAGTAATGTACTCAGTTATATTTTATGATAAAGGTGCTAAAACATAAAGCAGATAATTAAGAAAATTATAATTCTGTTAAGTTATTTTGTCTTTTTAAAAGTACATTTTATTACACTTTTCTTCTTTGCAGACATATCTAACCTGTGGCCTATAGGCCACATGGGACCATAGATGAATAACTATTAATGAAGCTCAAAATAAAACTGTAAACTTATTTTAAAAACACTGAAAATATTTTGCAATGTTGTTTTGGTTTTATTTGTAACTTACTTATGTGGGATGCGTGAGTGAATGTGTGGGTGACAACGTTGTAATGTAAATGTTAAAAGATTGGACTCTGAAGAAATGTAGAAGCACCATAAAAATGTATAAATTTCTTTAATTGAAATGGTTACTAATGTTTGTTGGATTTATAAAATGCTGACACATGAGTTATTTAAAAGTTATTTTATGATTTTTGTTATTTCAGTGGATACACATTGAGCACTTAAAACACAAGGGATTGTTCAGACATGATATAGACACAGCATGACTGGACTTGTTTCTTAAACTTGGTGGGATTTTTATAGAAAAGGAAGAAAATTAATAATATAAATTATCACATATAAGGCCATTGGTATAAGTTGAACAATTTTATAGTAGCCACAGAGGATCACTTAAGGATTATCAAGAAAATTTGTTCCTGTGATGTTTACTTTTAGGTAGATAATGTCCTCAAAAGATAAAGTATGGGGAATGCATTCAAAACTTATGTAGATATAGGTTTAAATGGTGAGTCTTCTCTTTTCTATTACATCTTAAAAAAATATTTATAAATTGGCTTGGTTAGATCAAATCATGTTTTCCTCGTTGTTTAATATTTGTTGAAATGTTTTGATAGGTTCATATTGGGACAAAAGTGTGTTGACATACATAAAGAACCTACTGGAATTCTTTATTATTTGTAAGTCCTCATTCTTGTCCACTTCTAGTGTTATTAAGGCAAGATTTTATAGCATTAGAGCAAAACCAAAAATGATATAATATTCTGTAGATCCATGTAATTCATTTCATTGGTTAATGGTTACTATTATATGTCTTAAGGACTGGCACTTAGAAAATGAGCATAGAGAGAGGTTTTATAATATAAATTTGAGCACAAACTGAAGAAACAATTGCAATACCTTGAGTTCAGGGAACTTCTGTATCCTATTCAAATATGCCCAGTTCTTGAAATTCTGTGTAATTCATAACATCTCTTCTAAGTTGTAAGCTGCTGAAAGTAGAAGGTCATGTTTTCTTTTGCTGGCCTGGTAAGTGATACTAGAACACCCTCAAGATGATGAAGTGGTGTTGCTTTATTTTCTCCTATCACATATGTTCTAAAGTTACAAGTCATTGATTGTATTGCACACTTCAACCATGTGTCCATGAGGGCTGTGTCAGCACCATAACACATCCACTGAGTCTAGTAAGTGACAGTTCTCGAAACTTGGTCTAGGAGAAAGTACAGATATGTGAGCACTGTTAAACAAAATTTGATATGTTGTCAAAAAGACCTTTAGGAAGGATGATGCTTTAGAAGGGGACACTGAGCAGAAATCAAGCTGACAGACGTAAAATATGTTCAAATTATCAACTTTGTAGTAAAAGGAAGTTACACACCAGGCAGGAAGTGGAGAGGAAAAAACTGTGATAATCTGGAAGTACTGATAGACCCTCACAAACATGACATCATTCAGAGCCTGGTCTGAAGAAAATGAGCCACTTCCATAAAGATAACTCCTAAAAGGATAGTCAAAAAATCTTCCAGTATGCTGACAAATTAGCTCTATGAAGGGGCTATTATATATAATTTAGTGGGGAAAATAAATTTAAACATACACATTGTATTTCATCAGGGAAAAATGCTGAGAAGGGAGGTGAGATAAAGCACAAGTCTTGCTTGATTAATGGACAGAACAGTCACAGAGCTGTCTATCTATATTCCTATGCTCTCTCAGCCACAAAGGCTTGTGATATAAAGAATTATCTGGAAGGATACCTCCATAACTAAGCTTTTGAAGATCTTCCTTCTTTGTAGTTTCTTGATACAACTGATTTGGTTGTGTAAAATCTGATTGGTAGCATAGGCTAATGCATCCCAATCTTCACTGTTTAGTATGCCTGTCCTAATGATAATGCCTAATTCTCCTGTGGCTCATCTTACTGAAAAACTATATTTGTCATTTAAAATGCTTCATTTAATATTTATTGCACTTAATGTGATTTGATGAAGTCCATCTTTATCCTTTCCACTCTCCTCTCTATTTCTCTCACCATTTTTCTTAGTTTTCATAGAGAGAAATCACTAATTCATCTTATAGGTATTTTGTGTTTATACAGATAATTTCACATTGTTCTGATAAAGTACAAAACAGTCTTTCTGAAATTAACATGAAATATTAATCTTGGAGCAATAACTCCAGGTCCAGGGCAATTGATGTCTTCTTGTGGCCCCTATAACCACTAGTCATATATATATATATGACTATATATATATATATATATATATATATATATATATGACTATATATATATATATATATATATGACTATATATATATAATGTGTGTGTGTATGTGTATGTGTATGTGTATGTATATGATGTATATGTATATGTATGTATATAGTCATATATAGTCATATATAGTCATATATATGTATATATATATATATATATATATATATATATATATATATGCATGATGCATACAGCTGTACACATGGGCAAACAAATTCAAATTTAAAAATAAACAAAACTGATTATTTGAATTTGTTTTTATTATTCATATAAAATAGGTGCAATTCTTTTGACATGTAAAAACAGATGATTTTGACATTTAGAAATATCAAGTTGTTTGCATTTTATTAGGCCATTCTATAAAAATGAAGATAGAAAAACTCACAAAGGAGAGAATAAAAACCATAAGATGAAACTTCAAAAGAAGCTATAAAAAGTTCTACATTGCTGGTTTTTTTAAAATATGTTATTATGTTTGAGGATGCATTTTTTTTTTTGTCTGAGTGGATAATCTACAAAATGAATGGAAAATCCAAAGATAACCATAGAGATGCTATCTTTTCTTGAGATAGGTAAAATAAGGAAACCAGGCTATGTGGCTCTTGAGAATAAATTCAACACTATAATTTATTTTGATTACTTTCTGTAAAGCCCTCTGAATAAAACCAAAGATGTTGTACAAGATAATCAAGGTATACAGTATTCCCAACCTCAGCTCCTTTTAAATGCCATTCTGACTTGGAGAGTGAGGTGACCATGCCAAAGAATTAGTAGCCACATATGCATCTTTCAGAAAAAAGACTTGATACAAGCTAAATAAACAAACACATACATTTCAGTGCCTTCACAGGGAGGTGTTGTGTGTTTTCAACTTTGCTGCAAGAATTCCATGCATAATGATACAACAGTGTATGCACAAAGCCAGATACTCAGACAGACAGACTGAAAGCTCAGGACTCTGGACCTCTGATTAGGTCCTACATCTCCACAGTAGGCATTCAATTTGGAGAACATGGTAATTGATTTTGTGCCCACTTTGTTATGCACAGTACTTAGACACTATAATATTACATTTCTTATCTCTGTAATCAAATGTCTGTAAATAAGAAACTTTAGGAAGGGAGAATCAATCTGTATTACAATTTTAAATAGAATGTAATTGTGACAAGGACAGTGTAGTGACTGAAGAGTAAGACAGCTGATGACAGAATTCTTCAATCGGGATGCAGAAAGCAGATAGGAAGTAAAACAAGCCAGTCAAAGCTTAAGATTATCTTTTAATAATTTACTTTTTCCTGCAGGACTCTACTTCCAAAATAAACAAAATCAACTGTCCTCTCATAACAAAAGAAAAATGTTTACTCTTTAACATCAAAGGTTCAATTAGTCTTCAATAGTTCCAACAATGCTCAAAGCGCAACGCCTTCAATGTTAGAACCTGTTAGAATAAAATTATTAAAACATTATGTTCAAAAAATAATGTCACCAAATAAATATCATTCTAAAACCAGAAGTATAGGCATAAACAATAAAGATCAGATTAACTTAAAATTGTTAATTTACAGAGAAAATACCAAACCCTATATCTTTGTGTCTAGTATTAGGACTTTTAATGACATTCTCAATATAGACTCTTTTCAAATGAATTTACTCTTTTATAAGAAAGAACCAATGAGTGTATTGTTCTCACACAATATCTTTCCTGATGTCTCATTATGGCCTTGGGTTTCTCTTTAGCACATCAACATTTTAATAGCTACTGATGTGCTCTTAGAACCTGCCTTATCTACAGGTTTTAATACACTCCTTTCTCCATGCAACCACTCTTATTCTTCTCTCATATAAATCATCTTTTGTTCTTTTTCTCCCTATGGTCCTGGATAAGAGCATTACAAATAACCATGATATAGCCTGCATGCTTCCCTATAGTTTCAGACATTCCCTTATCAAACAATAAGCCTTTGAATGAAACCTCCCTTAGGTTCTCAGGATGTGGAAAGAACTCAGAGTCTTGGCTACAATATAACAGGAATGACTTCCAGCAAGTTCTCAGCACATAGCAATTACTTATTCTCTTCTGAACTCTCCAGAGGTTGACCTTCAATTTCCACATGTCTGCCTGTGTCCTGGTCTTCTAAAGTTCTACTAGGATGGCCCATTGCATTCTGAGACTTTGTATCCAGAACTTCCAAACTCTTCTACATGATAAGGCTTATCATTGCTGTGGACCCACCACCCCTCAGTGTGTGTCAATTTTCTGTAATGTTTAGTTTTCCTGTTACTGTGAGGGAATACTTGATAACAACCAATTTAAAGGAGAGGAGAATTTTGGCTTAGAATTGAAAATGAGATCCAGGCCATCATGGCAGGGAAGACATAGCAGCAGTAATATGAGACAACTGGTTATATTACATCTGTAGGCAAAAAGCTAAAAGTGCACAGGAACTGAGACTTGAATATCAAATAACCCTTAATAGCCTATTTTCTCTTGGACGGTCCCACTTCCTTAAGGTGTCACAGCCTTCCAAACTACTACCATCAGTTGGGACTCTCTAGAGTTTTGTCTACTCTACTACTTTGTAGGATTCAGGGTTTTTCAGAGTGTGAAACCTCATTGCAAATGCCTCTACCTGCTGAGTCTTCTCATTGTTCATTTGGTAGAATTTTTAGAATATTTTGATTAATATTTTATTTACATGTATGTGTATATGCTGACTTCTCAGTATGTTCACCACATGCACATGGATGAATCATCAGAAGGAGGACACCAGAATTCTTGAAACTGGAGTTCCAGACAGTGGTGAAGACTTAATGCCAGTACTGGCAACAGAACCTGGGCTAACTGTTAAAGCAAGTAGTTCACTTAACCACTGGGCCTTTTACCCAACCCTTGAGGGATTTCTTATACCTTGTAATTTTATAGTAGTCACATATAACATTTCTCTTCCACTTCCAACATCATATTATCATTACTTAATATGAGACACAATTTTATTTTAAGATTTATCTCAAGATGAATGGTATAGTTTTAGACCTCAGCATTGATAATTTGATTTTCCTCAGGTGACTCTACTTCCTTCTCTGCTTATAAGGTTTAAGTTAATCTTGCCATGATACTTCTATTTTAAATTTGGGTAGATTGTTATTGGGCAGACAGCTGATTCTACATATCTCTTGTTATTTGACAAGTAGATTGCTGATAAGTGATAAGACACACATACACACAGAAATAAAAGACTCCATCTGAAGAGAATGGTGTTGTTATGAAGACCTGGAGTAATGGAGGAGCAGCAAAGAGTTTGTCAAAGATACAAAAAAGAATAATGAGTGTGCGTATGCTAAAGTAATTTCAGAGAGGGACCACTGTCTGCATGGTATCTTGGATATTGGGAAAAGAATAACAATGGCTTGAAGGAAGTGATCACAATGGGCATAAAGTACTTGAAAATATTAAATATACCTAAAAGTTAGACTTTACAGGGAGACTAATAATGACTTTAGGGAGAAAAGAAGAGGTTGAAATTTATTAGAAATTTTATAGCCTGTGTTTTGCATTTTGACTAGTAATTTTAACATCAATTAAAATGGTTTAATTGAACATGATGAATTTTATAAGATAATAGCTTTTATTGTGTTTTTATGATTGTAAAAATGCTCTTTGATTATATTTACCCCATTATATTTTTATGTATAAAACATATTTTTAGTAGCCTATAGAAACAAGCAATTATTTACATTAAAGTTAATACTAAACAGAATTAAATAAATGGAAAGTTCAAATACAGTCCTTTAAATTATAATAGCCATGTTTTATGTGCTCAATTACTGCATATCCTGAAAAATATATATTTGAAATCAACTCATTTTTGCCAAGACACAAGCTTCTTTATAGCACATAGTAGTGCTAGGATAAACCAAAGACAGTAAAGATTATCATGTGATGTCTTAGTCATCTGAGCTGAAGGCCAGAAGTTGCTGTAAACTCAAAGCAGATGTGAGACCTCCTCCAAAAACATGATCAAAATATAAAACACAACTTCCTGTGTAAGGGTGAGAAAGTTGCTCATAACTGGAAATTCCCTGAATTTGTGAGCAGTAGTAGGCACAATCCTAATGTGATGTGTAGTTCTTACTCCAAAGATATTGGTCTTGAGAAAACGATAAGAGTCTCTGGATTCATTATTCCAAAGTTGACAAGGGGTCATAGAGATACACAGAGAGAGGAAATGATGTGAAACAAACGTTTAATTTTAACACCCATCATTATGACTACCTTGAATTGCTCTAACCTAGTTGCCAGAAAAAGACATTGGATTTACCTGTAATGGGAATTTTGAGAACTCACAGAAAGTAAAGATGGAGGTTAGCTTACAGATTTAACTGCATTTAACAAAGTTGTACTTTAGGCACTAGCAGAAGTGTTTGCACCAACATCTGCTATTAACAAATATCTACCACTCTCTCCTCCTTATGGGGGATAGATAAGTTATTCATATTTTAGCTCTTCCTTTGTTATGCTGTTGACCTCCATAGTAACCAAATACCCACTGAAGTCTCTAAGACTTATCAGAGAGAATATGTATTTTAAACCTGATTATGACCAAGATTCCATATTAAAGCCACTAAATTCACATCAGAGACCAATTTCTGTACAACTAAAATATCTAAAAATGGAAGCAACTATCATTATCAAAAAACAACTCTTTGCTCATAGTGGGTAAGTGACAGTATATTCTAGAGCCAAATGTGAATGATATTGGTTCTGGAACACAAATGTAGGCACCAATGTTCCTATATTCCAAAATAGTAAAATTTGTGAATTTTAAATACAAACATAATAGACATGGTTATAAATCTAATTGGTTTAAAAATGCAGTGGTTGACAGAGACACAGTCACTCAATGTCTGGTGTTTATACAACAGTGTGTCTAGGGAGCAATTCTGATGTAAAAAATGTACATTGATTGAGACATCAGCTAGGTTAGTTAGAGAAAAGAAGAAAAAACCCTGTATGCTCTATACTATATTGTTAGTTTTTTGGTTGGTGGAAAGAAGTGATCTGTTAACTTAATATGTCGTAAAGGATATTAGGAAAACACGGGCAGGACAAGGATAGCTCCAAAGTAGACTAAATGTATTCAAAATAAATTGTAATTAGACTCTAAACCTTCAGTGTTCCACCTTCTACACAATCATTGACATTCTAATTATTTAGTCAGCTTTGTAAAAGGTTCACTATGAGGTGCTGTTCTTCTCAGGAACTACCACTCAAAAGGCTGAGCAGATGTTTCCAAACTTTCTCATATACAGATGACTAGCCTTGCATTCTGAATGTACCCTGTTTTGTCAAAGATGTGCTTATATCATGGTAGAAGCTCAAATCAAATCAGCATCACACTGTAAATCATCATTGTACTTTTGAGACCTTATCACATGATAATACTGTTCCTCTAAAGGATTTAATCTTCTCTGAGTTCCAAACCTCTCAGTATGTTAACGTCTTATGTTCAAATTCAGTTCTATATTATAGCAATGTTAGAAGGCAAATTGTATCATAAAATTTTCCTGAAATGTTGAGGACACTGAGGCATAGAATGATGAGAAATAAAATAAAAGTGTTCTCTACATTCTTGTGCATATATCCTTGACAGTTTTTATTTTTCATCTTTTATTTTATATATCATCATCATCATCATTGTTTTGCTTTTAGAGATTAAAAGCAGATCTCTGTCAATGTTAAGAATAATCCTTTATAGAGCTACATTAAACTTTTTTCCTAGCAGATGAAATGTAATAAATTAGCCTACTCACAAGCTAAAAATTTAAGAAAATACCCTTGAAATTTTTATCAATGGAAATGTGTGCAGAGTAAGTACTGGGAAGATGTGTTCCAAGTTCCACAGTGGGAGACACATTACAAAAATATAGTAAAGGATGCAAACTAGCAAATGTAGTCATATATCTAAAAACAACTGTGGGTGCTTAAATATTTTTTCTTTCAACCCTTGTCCAAAATCAATCCTATATCTTTCAAAACACATAGGCACATTTATAAATTCCTTCCTGGACTTTACCCTCAGATTTGCACTAGGTTATATGTAAGCATATTTTAGTCTAGCATAAGAGCAAAAACGTTGGTATCCTTAAACTAGCTCATGCAGAATAGTAGTAAATTATGCATCTGCGCTAAGCATCTGTTTATTAAATAATTCATTTAGTTTAAATTTTGTCTAAGTATCTTTCCCCAATAATTTATAAAAATATGACAGTCAATGAAATGAAATACACCAAATTCATTTCCTTTTCTTCTTATTCTGTTCTCTTTTCCATCTTTGCAGCTCCAAAGATGATAATAGAAGGCTTGAGATTTACCAAAGATATTATTAATTTATTCTGTGTTATGTAACTGTGTCAGAATAGATAAAGCATCTTATGTGAGCAAATGCATGATTCATATGTTTAAGAGCTCTGGGAACTTTCTAACAGAACTCTGTGTTTTTAAAGAAGAAGAATATAAGTTGCCTCTTTCATTCCCTTACCATCTGTCTTCTAATCCTTTCTATTTAATAATGCTGCAGACACACTGAAAAATACTTTTATACTGATATCAAGTTGCATTCCCCTGTGGTCTGCTTTAAAAGTCTAGGTCTATAGCTCTAAAGTTGGTAATGAGTTTCTCATCTTCGTTTTACTTCAGATGAAGTAGATTTGGCAAGTTGATCACAGAGAAGTTTTCAAAGAGGTCTGTTTGAACGTTGATAAAGAACAGGACACTTAGTTGTGGGAAGTTATCTTTGCCTCGCTTGTACTCTGCCATAGATTGCTCCTGATAATCACATTCAATTAGCATATAGCTAGGCCAATTTCATAAATTTCCTCACAACTGATCACCCCTCCAGCTCCTCATCCTTCTCCTCCTCTCCCTCCTACTCACTCACCAGACACCCCCCCACACACACAGAGTGCTTAAAACTCTGACTGTTATTGTTTCTATCATCTTTCCCACACCATAAGCTTACCATCATTATGAGAAAACCAAGGAAGTAGAAACCCATTAACTCTGAAAGATTTAGAATCCCAATCTCTAAAGTGCATTACACAGATTGGAATCAGGTCTATAGATGTATGATTAACTTCAACTCTACATACTTCCAGGAAGGACTAGTTCAAGCTACAGGAAGTTAGCTAGCTCATTTCCCTTGGCTCTTGTTTTCTTCGGGTGTCTTCAGCTATACTGAGCCACCTTCCTGGCCTTCCTTATTTGTGAGACTTAAGAGTGGCATTACAATTATATGACTACTAATTTTAAAATGAAATAATGTTCATTATTATATGCATTCTATATTATTATACATTCTATATATTGAGATTACTATAAATAAGTTTTGTTTTATAAAAACAGTGAAAATAATAGGAAAAAAATTCTCATTTAGATCCAATTTCTTCTCTTAGTAACACTTTACATTGTATGATGCAATTTAAAAGTTACTGAACTTCTAAAAAGTATTATTGCTAGTTAAATTCTCAGTTGAATTCTGCTTCATCAGTTTTTACCTGGTACCCTTTTGTTGGTGGTGTCTCAGAATCACACTCAGGTGCCACGGTAGGCATAGCATGTCCCAATCCTGGATTTAACAATCTCCCAGCTTTCCCTGAGTTTGAAGGATTTGGTACTTTTCAGTGCCATTTATAAAATATTGTATGTGATGGTTATTAACTGGGGTTTCTCTGATGTTATAAATAGACATTGGGTATGTACCTTGGGGAGGAAAGAAACAAGGTGCCATTTTGACTACATTATAGCACATGTATATGCTATAAGTTATGTCTTCATTGGTGAGTGAATTACCACAGTCATAGATAGGTCATTTATTGACTTTGTAATTATTCCTGTTCTAAAGATGAAAAGCCAAGCTGTAGAACTTGACCATAGTCACAGGTAGACATGTCTGGGTAAAGCCTTTGACTACCAATAACCTAAATATGTAACTAGTAGAATTTTGAATTAAAGCATACTAAAGTACAGATGTTGAAAATTTAGACTGATAATGTCTCATAATTTGGGGCTTTTTATTTTTCTCCAGAATGAGAACTGGAGGTAAATGCATCAGACTGGATGAGCATAGCTTTTGACAGAATTATCACAATGTGGGGAAGTTAGACATTTTATTTTTCAGTCACAGACTACTTAGCAATGAGAACAGTAATAGTAATAGTAAGAACTCCAGTCACTATGTTTCCTGACATAGATTCTGGAGTGAAACTGTCCTTTTAGTATTCCCAGGACATTTTATGAGTTCAAGATATTTGTGTTATGGTGTATCTAAATAAAAAAAACTCCTGAGATGTTTGAATGAGTTGAATGGAACTTATATGTCTTAGTTATCTTTAAGAGTTTCTGCAAAGTTAGTAGATTTTATAAAATTAAGATTTTACAGCTTTACACCTGCCAAGTTTGAGCTATAAAAATTTGAAGATTTAATTGATGATTTATTATGACAAAATAAAACTTTAAACCATAATGATTGTCCAGAAAGAGGTGGTGAACCTTAGTTTCTTGATTCTTTTATAGTGTACCCTTATAAAATATCAGGTTTTAATATGACTCAGTTTATGCAATCACCAGAAGCTTAGCAAAGGTAGCAAGACAAAAAGGTTAAACATACATATTCAAGTCAAGTACTGCTAACCTCAGTAGACCTTAGAAATGTACAAACCTTATTTATTAAGCATTTCTCATTCAAACATATGTTGATACTTGTCTAAAAATTTTGAGAAGCCTGATATTGAGCAGAGTTAACAAAGACATAAGTAATTACACATACCTCTCTAAGTCTGTTTCTGTTAGCCCGAGACTAGCTTTATAAACTTGGGAATTTATAAACATTACTTATTAAACATATGTTGTTCCTTATTTAAATTTTTTAGAAGCCTGATGTTGAACACAGCAAAAACATAAGTAGTTAGATGTAAATCTTCAAATCAGCTTTTGTTAATCTGAGGAATCTTTGGGACTTTATAAATATGTATTATTTATTAAACATATGTTGTTTTTTATTTAATTTCTCTAGTAGCCTGGTGTTGAACAGTTAGAAAAATCAAATGTAGTTAGATATACTTACCTATGTCAGTTTCTATTAATCTGAGTATATTTTTATAACCTTAGGAATTTATCCATCCATAGTAATTCAAAATATTATATATACATATATATGTGTACATACACACACATATATGTATAATTCTTAAAAAATTGAATGACATATATAGCATGTTGTGGCAAAATAAAATTATGTATTTATAGGTAAGTAGGAAAACCTTTTAAAAAGAGGATTTTGAAATGTGGAGAACAAGTTTAGATATAAGAGATTTGGAGACATTTGTGCAATGGCAGAAGCTGTTGCCATAATGAAAGAATTTGAAAATCAAGTTTGCCAATATTTTAGCCATTGATTTGTGCCAAGACCAAGATATCTCTAGTCCAAGGATAACTGAGAGGGCATCTCAAACCACAACTTCACAAGGAGAGTCCCAATAAGCTCTATGAGAGATTATAGTTCCCCTGAGGCTCTAGAGAAGAGATAGTTAAGGCTTCCCGGGGGGGGGGGTGAGGAAAAGGTTTGCAGTTACACAGAAAGATGAACTTATGATTAGATTACAGGTATCTTCTAGAGGGAAGAGAGAAATGTTACAGTATCTTATAGGAGGGGGCTGATAGAACGAAGCAGAATTGCAAAGTATTATAGATGAATAAGAGTCTTAGTAAAGAGGTATGCTCACGTGCATGGCAGAGAGGTACAACAGAAAGTGTAGCAACCCAGGGCTCATAGAGATAAGTATGGAGAAGACCACGAGAGTTGAGTGGTTAGAGAGCAGGTACTAGGAAATGGGTTGTAGTATTTAGAATCAAATTTGGTGGGTGGCATAGGCCATCAGAAACAAATGATACATACCTTAATAGACTCTCAGCAACAGCCCGACTTGGAGGGGCCACTTCCCATGTGTACCACTCCTGTGCTTTCAACACCAGATGAGCAAAAATGAGAAATGAAGACATGAAACTTCTAGGTATGGTGCAGTAGGAAGTTCATTGTAAATATGATGGAGAACACAGCAAGCAGCACATGGAAGAGTCCAGACTAAACTAGACTCTACGAGGAGAGAAGGTGGGACACAGTGAGAAGGGAAGACACCAGTAGCCAACATGCCAGAAGGGAGCCAGGAGACCCTATTCCAGAATAGCCCAAATTGCTGGGGGAAGGAACCCAGTCCATATTTTGAGCCGGAGAGTTTAGGGTATGTGGCAGGTTATGCCAGCCTGAATGACTCTTTAGCAGCTACTGAAAAATGCTAGGCCAACCAGCAACCTTGTCTACTTTGACATGTTACTGAGTTTAAGAACTAACATTATCCTCACATAAAAGCAACAAAACTAGAACTCAGGACAGTTAAGTGTGTTGGGCCAGAGACAGCTGTAGATGATCAATTTATTAAATTAGCATCAAGATACTGTAGGTTTTATTTTTGTCTATGACATATACTACACAGATGGAAAGAATGTTTAAAATATACAGACAGTCCCAAATTAAACAACAAATTCTTAGATTCCAATTGAGCCACGAATGCATGTGGAAGTGCATGTGCTATCCTTAGAGTACTGTGCTATTCTCTGAAATGTATTATTAATAATGCTGGGCAAGGGAAATTATTTAAATTCTCAAAACTGTCTCTAGAAAATGATGCCTCTTGGATGTGCTTGATACTTTATAACATTAGGCATTGCTTGGCCACTGTATTGATGTAATTGTGATGATGGTACTTGACAGCTTTCAGTCCTGTGGATTACAAAGACTCCTTAAGAAATCCAAAATAAAGAAAAATAATAAAACAGAATCAGTTGGAATAGGTATTATGAAAGAATAAATTAATGAGACTATTACAGGAGATTTAACTATTTGAAATAAAGAGGCTTTTATTTTTGCAAAGGAACACCATTTAAGTATTTAAATTGAATGTATTCAAATATCCAAGAATCTTTGAAAGAAGAGATTAGCAAATGTATATATTGTTTTCCCTAAATCATGAAGAACTATCCTTAATAGGCATCTCTTAGAGTGTTTGGGAGGTCACCATTGCACAAAGCACAATTTTTTATTAAAAGGTTATGGTGTTGGTTTTGCTTCATCTTTTTTTTTTTTTTTTATCTGATTGTTTAAGCTATAAATTTCTGGAATTTCTCTTCTGTTCCAAACTCAGACTGGCTTTGTTATCCCTTTAAATGAGTCAGAAGCATTGAATTCATTTCTTTTTATTCTACCCAGAGCTTTGTAAAAGAATTGGAACTATAGTCATTTCTCTTCCACTGTTCTGAATATGGGTAAATTGAATTCATAACCCCCCACCGTTCCACACCTCTGTGGCCCTGCCCCTTAGAAGCAGCACTCAGGAGCTCTTGTTTTTAAGACTGTTCTTCCTGCATTCAGATTCAGCTTCAGCAGGGGACAGAAGAAGCAATTTTCAGATTCCGTGGTGGGCTGGATTAAATTACTCCACAGGCCTTGTGTCTCACAGACCTACTAGAGTGGATTAAGTGTTTGCTTCCTTTTTGCATTTGAATATTTTTTTCCATAAAAGAAAGAAAATGTTAATGCAGACTTAGTAGGGGAGAAAAAGACAAACAGACAAACAAATTGGGTTAGCAAAGAAGCATTCTCTCTATTTCTTCCTGTTGCACAGCAGCTAAGACTAGACATATTTGACAACAACAAGTTGAAGCCAAAGGTTCAGTCTGGATTCAAGTAACTACTAATATGTATTGTATAAAGAAGCAAGAGTGATCATTCGGCCTTTGGTTTGCTGGTAATTCCTTTACTTAGTCATTACCTTTCAATGATGACTTAAATTGTAGAAACAAAAATCCAATGTATTTGAATTTGAATTTGGAAGAAAAATATGAATAGGAGTTTAATAGTCAGTGGTTATTATCTTTTAATTAGGGGGATTATTACATAGCTTTTAATACTTGTGTTGTCTGCCTGTTAATCCATGAGTAATACTATCTGGGTCATACTGTATTTCTGTAAATAATAGTATCTTGTTTTATGTATGTGCATGTGTGTGTTAGAGATAGACAGAGAGACAGAGACAGAGAGAGGCAGAGAGACAGAGACAGAGACAGACAGACAGAGACAGACAGAGACAGATAAAGACACAGAAAGAAGACTCTATGTCATGTACTTAACTATCTTATAGTCTTCAAAAGCACCGTGAAGTTTGTCTTATTAGTTTAAAAAAAAACTCAAGATTAAATCTAACATATGATGGGTTGGGAAGATGGCTCAGTAGGTATGAGCCTTGTGGTATAAGTAGGAAGATAGCTCTTGTGGTATAAGCCTGAGGACCTGAGCATCAATCCCCTTCAACCATTTAAAAGCCAACAATGACTGTGTGACTGTGATCATAGAGTAGGAGATGGATACAGGTAGTGATGAGACAGGCTTCCTCCATGACAGGTTCACATTGGAAGTTCAGAAGATTAGACCTAAAAACCTAGGCTACAGGCAGCTAGTCAGAAACAGCCCTGACACCTGACCTGAAGCAAGGACAATGGCTCTATAACAGTTTTCAGCACTCACACCCACCTCAGTAATATTTCCAGCAATGTCCATAAGAGATAGAGCAAGATAAGGCCACTTATCCTGAAATTCCTCAACAACAGATTCCAGTCTCCATGCCCAATAATGGTTTTGGAATGTTCCTAATAGATAGAGGAAGATAAGGTCATTTACCCCAAAATTCCCCTAATGTACTTTGAATTGAATCTGTGAGCTCACTCAGGTGTCTCTCTATCTTTGTAATGGGAGACCCCAGCAAGCTGGACTTCTGAAGAATAAAACACTATTTGCATTTGCATACTGTTTAAGTCTGGGGTATTATTCTTCAGAGAATCATGAACCCTTTCAGTAGATTCTAGAAGATCACTGGCGAGTCATCCTGGCCAACAGGTTGGGTCTTAGGTTCATTAAGAGACCTTGTCTCGAGATGATTAGGTTGGCAGTGATAGAGGAAGACCTGAAAATTTTGGAGAGCCACGCCTCCTCCATTTTAGGCTTAAAAGCCATCTTGTAGTAAACATAAACTAGGCTCACTCTTGATTGTGATTAAACCTTTATTTCTTAAAGATTGCCTATCTGTAATTCCAACTACAAATGATTCTTTGCTGCCTGTTTCAAGAATGGCAACAATGTCTTTGTTTCAAAAAGTTGTTTATAACCACCTTCTAACCCACCTTTGTTTCAAAAAGTTATGTGGCTAGTGAGATGGCTCAACGGTTAACAGCACTGACTGCTTTTCTAGAGATCTAGGAATTCCCAGCAACCACATGGTCGTTCACAACCATCTGTAATGGGGTCTGATGTCCTATTCTGGTGTGTCTGAAATCAGCAGTACTGGAATCTTATAGACAAAATAAATAATTCTCAAAAGATTATATGACCACCTGTGACTACCTTGTTAGGACCACATGGTGCTCGCAAGCACATTTTGTTTCAGGAGGTTCTTAGGACTAAAATGTTAGGCTCAAGTTCTGCTCCTGTAACCTCACCCATTTTGCCCACCAAACCCATTTGGAAACCTACCCCTAACCAACAAAAGCCTTGTGGACATTGCAATCATTGCTTATCTCAAAAACCCAAACATAGGGGGAGGCAGCTGATATACCAACATAACAAAATTTGCTTTAATTAATTGCTTGCTTTAATTAATTTGGCCATGATTTGGGTTGAAGATTTTTCATCTCTCATATTTAAGAATAGCATGTCCACCTCTGACTTCCACTTACATTAAAAAATTAACAAATAAATATATATATATGTATATATATATATATACATATATATGGTATATTATGTATATATTTCGGGTCACACATTAAGACTGAATTTTAGATCCAGGTTGTTAACCCTTAAGCTCAGGTGTGCAACCATATTCTTCTTTGTACTTGTTTAGGAAAATTTATGTGAGCTCCTTGTCTCTATATGATTTAAAGTGAATTGATGCTGTAGATATAAAAGAATGGAGAAACTGAATAAAGAAGATTTCACATTTTTATATATTTCCATTATTTTCTTTTATGTCCAAGAAAAGGCAGAGGGGATGCATTCACAATTTACAAAGAAAATAATCTCAAATATCATGAAAAAAATCAAGTACTAACAAGAATGTATTCATATAATTTTATGCAAAAATGCTTAAAATCTGTACATTTGTTTTTTAAAATAAAATTGTTCAATTAAAAAAATGAATAAATAAATTAAAAAAAAATCTCAAATATCAAGAATGCATTTTGTATTGCTCTCACAGCTATGTAAGGTCACAAGTATTAATTATAATAGATATATATTATATATGGAAACTAACAGATTGTAGATGAAGAAAAGAGAAGAACTCATAAAAAAAAAAACATATTGATTATATACCTGAATAAGCTGACACGTTTAACCTTTTCTGGTGAAATTCAGCCAACCTACTAAGAGACTATTCCAGGGGACACATCTAACATTAGCCCTGTTTATATTATGTGATGTTTTCAAAATAAACCTGGCAGTACTTTTTTTTTTTTTTTCATTTCGGCTTCTGTGCCCATTGGTAGAACAAGTATCATTTTGATTTTCGGTCCAAAAAATAAGAGATACTAATATATTTGCACCCTGGAAAACTTAATGAAGAGCTTCACTTTTTCTCTTATACTAATTCTCATTCAGAGAGCATGATTTTAGAAAGTGTATTACTTTTCTTCTGTTTTTGTTTAAGCTTCAGTGAGGGCAAATATGCAGTACTAATTAGTAGAGTGGGAAGTAAACAGTCTTCAAGGTCTCTTGGCTGGAGATTGAAATAAACTATCATCCTGTGCAGCTGAGGAAATGGCCAAGCAGTATCTTAGAGAAGTGTGCACCAGGTTTTTCCTTAGCATCAAAAGAAGTGCTAAATAAATTGTGAGAATGGAGTGCTTCTTTTTCATAATTTTGTTGAATTCAGAGGATGAAGACAGAAAGGTGATCTGACAAATTCAGTGTTTCTCTGCTTTTAAGCAGCACAGCACACACCTCTACTAAGTCTTTAGACATAGTAAAGGTTCCAGAAATCATACATAAAGCAAATTTTGTTGTCATTGAAATAGTTCATCGGCTTTGAAGTTCTCAAAGATATGGTAAGTTTTCTCTGAGAGCCCATGCAATGTTTCTGTCTCTTGTACCTAAATCCAACTCTTGATTCTTTAGCACAAGACTATATTTTCTTTACTTTTACTGTCTTAACTGCAGTAAAGTTTGTGGTATGCATTCCTGAGATGCAGCAATTCCTGCCCTTGAATTATTCTGCATGCTTTCTGTGACGATTGCAACATGTTTTTTTCCCCTTCTCTTTGGACACTGTTGATGAGGACCCCAGAAACACCTAAGGTTTTCAGACCGTACCTGGACAAACAATCTTAGTGACCATATCATTTTGAAGCACTCATTGAGGACCAATCTGAACACAGATAAGTCTCATCAAAGATCTCAATATCCAGCTAATACCACCCTAATGCTAGAGCAACAACAGAGAATTAGCAAGTAAAATGAACTCCCATGTGTCTGTTTTGTATTATAAGGCACCCTTTGTACTAAGTGTTCAGTGTAGAATAAGAACAATGGCAGCTGCGAAGCCAGAGAAATTGACACTGGTTGAGGTGAAAGAGTACTTCATGAATTGCTTCTATTATATTATGGTAGGTAGTATGTCACTAGAGCCTGACAAGGTTAGGCATATCTCATAATTTACACTCCAGGAGAACTTGCAGAAGCATTGTGAGGTTGAGAGTTCATTGGAACAGAGGAATGGCTTCACTTGGAGTGACCTGAGCCAGAGGATTATAAATCACAGCAAAAGGTGGCAGATTGTTTTCCTAGGAAGAATGAAAATGGCAGTGGATTAGAGTACATGTGAAATAGAAACACACAGAAGCAATTACCTTAAATATATCAAACATGCGTTTCTATGCACATTCTGTGAATATCTGTACCTAAGATCATAATCTAAGGCATGCTTTTTATTTATTTTTTATTTTTTTATTTTTATTTTATTTTATTTTATTATTTTTTTTGAGAAAGGGTCACTCTGCCTTCACTTCCCAAGAACTGGTCTTAAAGGAATGCACAACCACACCTGGCTTTAAGGTCTGTTATTATTATTTCCTTTCTTTATTTTCTTTATTTATTAGTGCTAATAATGGAATTGCATACTCTACAGATTCATATGTTGAAGTCTTAACCCTCATTGTAGCTATATGTGGAAATGGGATCTTACTGTGGCAAAGATTTTTGTTGAAATCTCTTCAAGAAAAATCAGAGTAGGGGTAGAGTTTCTTTCTACTGTTTATGAATACATAGAAATGGCAGCATCTTACAAGAAAATAATCAGAAAATGCCACTGAACAATTTTTTCCCTGAGGATTCTGAGAAAATGAGTGTCTGTTGACCATACAAAACTTCTAAACATTCCTTATAAACATACACCAACCTTGCTGTTTTTACTTTTTCCTTACCTGTGTAACCTTCTCTCCTTCACTTGGATGCTCAGATACTAGATGCCTTTTTATCTCAGAAAAAGGGCTCTCTTATACTGTCTGAAGTTAAAGGGGCAGTCTCAGAACTTCTATGTAGATGACACATATATTTTTCAATCATCTACAGTGCAGCTTCATTAAGTACACTTTACTCGAAGTGTAATGCAAAGATAGCTATGCCAAACAAGGTCACAGGCTTTGTCAGAGATGCTTTGAATAAGAACTGAATCCATTTTTTGTTATGAGTCACAGTGTATTTTAATTATATATGTATCTACTTTTTATGCTCTTACAGAAATTGAATATCCTTATTATAAAAAACATAGGTTTAATAGTTTCCTACCATTATTCTTTAGAGTGTAAGTACTAAATTACTATGCCTTAGATTGTTCTATTAGGATGTGTTATTTTTAAGAGCTACTACTTGAGTTGATGACTTGATTTCAAAAATAGTAAATAAATTTTGGCTTGACATTAAAAGAGAATTTCCAATAATTTCATAAATATACTTACGTTATCTTAATTTTATGTACTTATGTAAAAAACTGTTCTTAGTATCACTGACTAGAAAGTCAAAATATGGGTCATATATAAAGGATACAGAAGATGCTGTATATCTTACTATATTAAATGTTCAGCCAATATTTAATTCATTCTGCAGAAATAATAATTTTATTAATATGCACATTTTATCTTCAAAAAATGGTAAAATTGCATGTATATCAAAAATTGTTTTAAAATAAATTTATGACTTCTTATTAGTGAAATTTGTTCTTTTAAAGATTACAGAATAACTTTGTTAGGTGTTTTAGTCAGTTCTACAAAGGAATGTAACATATATACATAAATAAATAATTTTAAGGGAATTTATGCAAGTGATTCAGTGTTTGACTCTAAGGGAAGAACAACAATATCAACCAACCAGACACCCCATAGCTCCCAAGGACTAAATCACCAACCAAAGAGCACGCATGGAGGGACCCATGGCTCTATGTGCATGTAAAGTAGAGGATGGCCTTATCTGGCATTAATGGGAGGGGCGGCCCTGGTTATAAGAGGGCTTGATGCCCCACCATAGAGGAATGCTAGGTCACTGAGGCTGGAGTTGTGGGTGAATGTGGGAGCACCCTCAGAGAAGCAGAGAAGGGTAGTAGAATAGGGGGGCCTTGGAGGTGAAACTGGGAAGCAGATAATATTTGAAATATAAGTAAATAAAATAACCAATTGAAAAAAAGAAGAAAAAAAACCTCAGATTTAGAGTGGTTCTTTTTTTTTTTTTATAAATTGAACAACATTATTAAAAAAACAAAGATAAATGTACAGATTTTAAGCAGTTTTTCATAAAAGTATATGAATACATTTTTGTCAGTCCTTGATTTTTTAAGGTTTGATACTATGCATTAAAATCTTATTAGTTACAATGAGCATAAAGTACATGTAAAACAAGATGTTACCTGGAAATAGTCAAAGTCTTCTTGGTGTGTAAAGATTAAGCATAATGGTTTTTTATTTTTTTTATTTTTTGTACTTTGTTTGTTCTTGAACTTCATATGGTCTGTGAGTTGTTTCTGGGGTGTTCAGAGCTTTCTGGGGTTAGTATCCAATTATCAGTGACTGAATATTATGTCTGTTCTTTTGTGACTAGGTTACCTCACTCAGGATGATATTCTCTAGATGCATCCATTTTCTTAAGAATTTCATAAAGTCATTGCATCTGATAGCTAAGTAGTACTCCACTGTGTAAATGTACCAAAATTTTTGTATCCTTTCATTTACTGAAGGACATCTGGGTTCTTTCCAGCTTCTGGCTATTATAAATAGGGCTGCAATGAACATTGTTGTACATGTGTCTTGGTTGAACGTTGGAGCTTCTCTGGGGTATATGCCCAGAAGTAGAATAACTGAGTCTTAAGGTAGGACTATGCCCAATTTTATGAGGAATCGCCAGACTGATTTTAAGAGTGGGTGAACCAGCTTACAACCCCAACAAAAGTGGAAAAGTGTTTTTCTTCCTCCGCATTCTCACAGGATCTACAGTCATCTGAATTTTTGATCTTAGCCATTCTAGTTGGTGTGAGGTGGAATCTCAGGGTTGTATTTATTTGCATTTCCCAGGTGGCTAATGATGGGGAACACTTCTTTAGATGCTTGTAAGGCATTCGATATTCCTCAATTGAGAACTTTTGTTTAGCTCTGTACCCCATTTTTAATAGGGTTATTTGATTCTCTGGTGTCTAACTTCTTGAGTTCTTTGTATACCTTGTATATTAGGACTCTATCAGATGTGTGGTTGGAAAAGATCTTTTCCCAATCTGTTGGCTGCCATTTTATTTTCTTGAAAGTGTCCTAATCTTTACAGAAACTTTTCAATCTCCTTAAGTCCTATTTGTAGATATTTGACCTTACAGCACAAACCATTGTTGTTCTGTTCAGGAAATTTTCTCCTGTGCCTATGTGTTCCAAGGTTTTTCCTACTTTCTCTTCTAATAATTTCAATGCATTAGGTTTAATGTGGAGATCTTTGATCCACTTGCACTTGAGCTTTGTACAAAGAGATTAAAAAGGGTCTATTTTCATTCTTCTGCATGCTGAGTGCCAGTTGCACCAACACCATTTGTTGAAGAGCCTGTCCTTTTTCCATTGAAAGTTACAGCACTCTTGTTGAAAATCAAGTGACCATATATGTGAGGGCTCATTTTTGGATCTTCTAATTTATTTCATTGACCCATGTGCCTATTTCTGTACCAGTACCATGCAGTTTTTAGTACAATTGCCTTATAATATAGCTTTAGGTCAGAGATAGTGATTGCTGCAGATATTTTCTTGTTGTTGAGGAGGGATTTTGCTATTCTAGGTCTTTTGTTATTCCAGATGAAATTGAAAATTGCTCTTTCCAACTCTATGAAGAATTGGGTAGGAATTTTGATGGGGATTGCATTGAATCTGTAGATTGCTTTTGCTAAGATGGCCATTTTTACAATGTTGATACTTGATATCCCTGACCATGGAAGATCTTTCCATTTTCTGAGATTTTCCTTGATTTTGTTCTTTAGAGATTTGAAGTTCTTGTTATATAGGTCTTTCACTTGGTTAGTTAGAGTCACACCAAGGTATTTCATATTGTTTGTGACTATTGTGAAGGTTATCTTTTCCATAATTTCTTTCACTGCATGCTTGTCCTTTGAGTACAGGAAGGCTACTGATTTGTTTGAGTTAATTTTATATCCAGCCATTTTGATGAACTTGTTTATCAGCTGTAGAAGTTCTCTGGTGGAGTTTTTAGGGTCACTTACATACACTAACATGTCATCTGCAAACAGTAATGTTTTTATTTCTACCTTTCCAACTTCTATCTATTTGACTTCCTTTTGCTGTCTAATTGCTCTGGCCAGGACAACTAGTACTCTGTTGAATAGGTAGGTGGAGAGTGGGCAGCTTTGTCTAGTACCTGATTTCAGGCGGATTGCTTCAAGTTTCCCACAGTTAAGTTTTATGTTGGCTGTTAGTTTGCTGTATATTGCTTTTATTATGTTAGTTATGGGCCTTGTATTCCTGTTCTTTCCAAGATTTTAACATGAAGGGGTGTTAAATTTTGTCACATGCTTTCTCAGCATCTAGTGAGATGACCATGTGGTTTTTTGTTTGTTTTGGTTTTTTTTTTTTTTTTTTTTTTGACTTTTTTTTATATGGTGGATTACATTGGTGAATTTCTATATATTAAACCATCCCTGCATCCCAGGGATGAAGCCTACTTGATCATGTTGAATAACCATTTTGATGTGTTTTTGGATTCGGTTTGCAAGGAATTGTTTGAGTATTTTTGCATCAATGTTCATAAGTAAAATTGGTCTGAAGTTCTCTTTCCTTGTAGGGTCTTTTTGTAATTTAAGAATGAGGGTTATTGTGGCCTCAAAAAATGAGGTAGCTAGTATTCAATATGAGTCTATTTTGTGGAATAGTTTGGAGAGTATTGATATTAGGTTGTCAATAAATGTCTGATAGAATTCTGCACTGAACTCATCTGGACCTGGGCTTTTGTTGGTTGGAAGGCTTTTGATAACTGCTTCTATTTCTTAAGGTGTTATGGGATTATTTAGATGGTTTTCATGGTCCTGGTTTAACTTTAGTATCTGGTATCTCTCTAGAAATTCATCCATTTTCTCCAGATTTCCCAGCTCTGTTGAGTATAGGCTTTTGTAGTAGGATCTGATGATTTCTTGAATTTCCTCAGTTTCAGTTGTTTTGTCTCCACTTACATTTCTGATTTTGTTAATTTGTATACTCTCTCTTTGCCCTCTAGTTACTCTGACTCAGGGATTATCAATCTTGTTAATTTTCTCAAAGAACCAGCTCTTGGTTTTGTTTACTCTTTGAATGGTTCTTTTTGTTTCTATTTGGCCAATGTCTGCTATGAGTTTGATTATTCCTTGCCTTCTACTCCTCTTGGGTACATCTGCTTCCTTTGTTCTAGAGCTTTCAACTGTGCTGTCAAGTTGCTAGTGTATTTTCTCTCCAGTTTCTTTGTGGAAACACTCAGAGCTATGAGGTTTCTTCTCAGTGCTGCTTTCATTGCATCACATAGGTTTGGGTATGTTGTGTTTTTATTTTCATTAAATTCTAGAAAATCATTAATTTCTTTATTTATTTCTTCTTTGACCATGCTATTGTTTAATAGAGCTTTGTTTAGTTTCCAGTTGTATATGGACTTTTTGTTGTCTTTGCTGTTATTAAATACCAGCCTTAGACCATGGTGATCTGATAGGATGCATGGGAATATTTCAATCTTCTTATATCCATTGAGGGTTGTTGTTTGACCAATTATATGGTCAGTTTTGAAGACATTGCCATGAGATGTTGAGTAGAAAGTGTATGCTTTATTTTAGGATAATATGTTCTGTATATATCTATTAATTCCAATTCGTTCATAACCTCTGCTAGTTTCACTGTGTCCTTGTTCAGTTTCTGTTTCCATGATCTGTCCATTGATGATAGTGGGGTGTTGAGGTCTCCCACGATTATTGTTTGGGGTGCAATGTATTTTTTGAGCTTTAGTAGGGTTTCTTTTATGAACATTTGTGCTCTTGAATTTGGAGCAATGTTAAGGATTGAGAGTTCCTCCTGACAAATTTTTCCTGTAATAAGTAAAGAGTGTCCTTCCTTATCTTTTTTGATAATTTTTGGTGAAAATCTACTTTATTCAATGTTAAAATGGCTACTCCAACTTGTTTCTCGTGGCCATATGCTTGTAAGATTTTTTCTCAGCCTTTTTATCTGAGATAGTGTCTGTCTTTGTCTCTGACATGTATTTCCTGTATGTAGCAAAATGCTGGATTCTTTTTATGTATCCAGTCTGATAGCCTTTTTCTTTTTATTTGGAAATTGAATCCATTTATGTTAATAGATATTGAGTAATATTGGTTGCTGTTTCTTGCTATTTTTGCTTGTAGAGGTAGAATTGTGACTGTGTGTCTTTCTTCTTTTGGTTTTCTTGCTTAGGTATTTGTTTGTTTTTACTAGGATGTAGCTTCCCTCCTTGTATTGGGTTTTCCACCTATAATTCATTGTAATTGTGGTTTTGTTGTCAGATATTGTGTAAATTTTGTTTTGTGTTTGAATATCTTGGACTCTCTATCTATGGTGATTTAGAGTTTTGCTGGTTATAGCAGCTTGGGCTGACACTTGTGTTCTCTTAGATTCTGCATAATGTCTGCCCAGGATCTTCTAGCTTTCATATTCTCTGTTGAGAAGTCGGGTGTGATTCTGATTGGTCTGCCTTTATATGATACATGGCCTTTTCCCCTTACTGCTTTTAGTATTCTTTCTTTGCTTTGGGCACTTGGTGTTTTGACTATTATGTGTCGGGAAGAATTTCAATTCCTTGCTCTTTTCTATTCCTATTATCCTCGGGTTTGGTCTTCTCATTGTGTCCTGGATCTCCTGGATATTTTGAGTTAGGAGCTTTTTGGCTTTTGCATCTTCTCTGACTATTTTGTTAATGTTTTCCATGTTGTCTTCAGACACTGAGATTCTCTTTTCCATCTCTTGTAGTCTGTTGGAGATGCTTGCATCTGTGAATTCTGATTATTTTTTAGGTCTTCTACCTCCAGGGTTGTCTCTTTCAGAGTTTTCTCTATTGTTTCCATTTCCATTTAAATTTTTTCTTCAATTTCTCATCTCTTTGGTTCTGTTTTCCTCTGGTTCTTTAATTTCTTTGAGTGTTTTTCTTGTTTCTTCTTTAAAAGCTTCTATTGCTTTATGCTTTTCCTCTCATTCTGGTTTAAACTTCTCTGTCATCATCTTGAGGTATGAGTTCCAGTCTGAGTCTGCTTTCTCTGGAGTGTTTGGCATTCTGCTGTTTGCTGTGATGGGAGAGCTGGGTTCTGGTGTTGCCAGGTTGTCTTGGTTTCCCTTGGATAAGGTCTTTCGCTTTCCTCTTGCCATCTTGTTATCTGTGATTATACGTGGTCTCTTTGTCTGTGATTGGTTCCTGTCTCTCCCGTGTACCTGGTCTATGTCCCTGGATCTCAGCTGTGGCAGTTGGCCTGAGCATTTGTTCTGCATGCAAGGGCCCTCAGGCTGGAAACTGAGTCCCTACAGCAGAGTTCCTGCTGCCCTGAACCAATCAGGGGTGGGGTGCATGCTTGACGCCTGCTCGGCCCAGACCTCTCTGTGCCCAAGCTACTAGCATAGTAGTCTCACCAGGCCTGCTTTTCTGGATCCCGCTGTTCCTTAGAGTGTTTCTTTAAGTCACAAATAATCCAGATTCAGGATAGGTCTTCTCACCTTAAATAATCCCCAGAAGACTTGGGTTTTAGTTGTTTCCAGATGCACTGAAGCTGACAACCAAGATTAGTCATCATATTAGGAAACAAACAAACACACAAATCATCAACAACAACAACAAAGTGTGATTTATAATCTTGAGTAATTAAGTTGGAGAAGGGTCTGAAATTTCTATCCTAATGTCCACAATGATTTGAGGCTACAGTCATGATACATTCAACCTGGAGTTGAGTGAAGACTTGTATCAACTCTTGCCTTTACTCAAGATATAGATGGTATAACTGTTTTATATATTTACACATTTAGGAGCACATACCTTTTTCAGCTGATAATGATGTTCAAGTCGATAGTTTAAGAAATACTGTTTGCTGTTTGACATATTGTCTATTATAAAAAATGAAGGTCAGGAGAAATAGCTCGGTAGTTAAGTGTACTGATTGCTCTTCCAGAAGACCTAAATTTGGTTCCCTGTACCCATATTAGGTTGTTCACAAGTGGCCACAAAGGTGGTGTAAATAGAGCTTATGTTTCTGACCTCTGAAGGCTCATGCACTTTTGTACACACAGACATGCCGACAAAAGCATAAAATAAATAAATAAACAAATAAATAGAATATTAAAATGAAATTGCTAAGTCACAGGTGGTCATCATGTTCTTTTCCTTCTACAGCACAGTTTTTGGTAGGGTTTTTGCAGGAGCTGGTTTTTTTTTTTTTTTTTTTTTTTGCTTTCAGGAAATTAGCTCATTGAAGTATAAAAAAAATGGGTAAAACAAATTATAGCACCAGTAAGAGAGGAAATAGGCTTCGATTGGAAAGATGCATATGTAAAGGAAATAAGAGGAAGTTGCTTAGAAAATTATAAATAATACTCATAAATGATGAGTTACCAAGCCAAGAATAACATTAAATATTTTATTTCTTTTTTATTTGGTTATTAATAGAATGCTTGCTGTTTGTATTTAAAATGTTGCGATGCTTTTGCATTTTTCAATTTATATGAAAGAACATTGAAAGGAAACAATTTTCAAAATGTGCTGAGACCAGGAAGGAAAAAAAATCATAAAATCTAAAATATACTTTACACAAAACCAAAAGTAAATTTCTCCTTAAGTTAGTAGGCACATTAGCATGCGGCAATGCTCTAAATGACCCTGGCCAAAAATCACACATATGAAAAAACAACAATGAAAAGACTATATTTTGAAGGAATTATGGGGAAGAAAATTAATGTACATTCAGACAGTCAGTAACGGTACTGAGGGGAGATACCAGCCAGGGCTTCCATGTTTAATAGTGCATGAAGGAAATATAGTTCCATGTGTGAAACAATGTCTCCAATGTTACACACATCCAAAGCAGAAACCATGCTTCCTAGATGCCTGAGTTCAGGTTGTTTGTTCATCCCCCCCCTCTTCTTTTTCACTCAACCTAGTGACAACCTTAATGCTCTGTATTTGCAAATGTGACAGTTTTTACTGGAAAGCTTCAAGTCTGCATTTACCCATATACCTATCTCTTACATAAAAAAAGAAAGTCAACCTAAAATTAAAATCAACATTATTTTGCATTTCCATGTACTCTTCCTTCTTTTCTTTTTTACTCTTGTATTTTTAACACAAGGCACACTTTTGGAGAACGTTGCTTTCTGAGGACAGAACAAACTTCCCTCCACTCCCTTAGTGCACATTGTTTTAGATTCTTTATCAATTAATTTAGTTTCATAAACACACTAGAAGGAATACAAACAGCACCTGTATTTAGAATTGATTTTTTCCCCTCTACAGTATCTTGGCAGGGAGGGGGAAGTTGAAAGAGTGGGACTATTTGGTAAAATTCTTTGCCCTTTACTTTTTTGTAAATGTTGTCTTTTTTGTAAATGTCAAGCCCAAATTATAGGTGAATATTGGCAGAGCTGTAGAGACTATCTGAGACCCATTACAGCTGCTGGCATTTATACTGCTAAATTTGTAATGAGTTGCAGGTGTCTGTGATTGAATTTTGTGCTGCCTTTGTGATTGGCTCACCAATTCACAGTCCATTAAGGCTATGCTTTTTGTCGATGTCAAAATTGTGGTGATACAAAATCAGCAGTTTCAAATGGCAAGTTTTAACGTTAAAGTCTCTGTATAGGTTAGACCAGTGTCAATTTTCACACTCATCGTGGGTACTCACGCATCAATTTGACATCATAAAAAGTCAAAATCAGGTGATACAGTTTAGCCTCTCATCTGTTCTATCAGTGTTCAGAGCTGAGCATTGTAAGAATTATCTGAGACCCTCCTTTGGCCAAGGCCATTCTAGTTACTTTGTTTTTTCTCCAAGATTCAGATTCAATAGATGTGTGTGACAGAGAAAGACAATGACGACGACAACAACAACAACAAAAACAAAAACAACCAGTTAATTCCTAAACAAGCGTTTCATAGGCAGCTCCTGAAAAGCACAAAGTCTTGCTTAATGCATTTGTTTTAAAATGAGGATGGAAGTACTGAGATCTCAAAACAGATGTTCAGTCAAGTTCCTGGATGATTTCAGAGAAGGGCAAGCTTAGTCCCACCTCCATACCAATGATCTAGCCATTCTTGCCACTTTAGGTTATTATTGTCATGGATGGAGAGATTTGGATGGCAGTTATGCTATGAGCTTAGTACACAGGTATCAAAGAGTTGGTCCCCTAAATTGTGACTCTTCTTATAGGCTCAATTATGAGAGGGGCATGTACAGATATATTTCTCCAGACTAAAAGAAAATATCTGTTTTGGATTGCCACAGATTGTTTGGTGGTAAAAGCACTTAACTCTCAGTGTGATGATGCAAGCTCTATCCCAAGGGCCCACAGGATGCAAAGAACCAATTCCTGCAAGGTATCCTCTGACTTCCACATACACAGTCTGGAGTCTAAGCTTTATAACTCCTCAAAGGGGAAAAAAACCCCAAAAAAACAAAAAAGTAAAAACAATTAGAAAATTTCAGAAATCTAAATAATTTTTTTTGTTTTGTTTTGTTGGGAATCAAAACCAAGATTTTCTACATACAAGACAATGCGTTCTGTCACTGAACTGTATTCCAAACTCTCACATAAAACTTTCCTTATAAAAACTGATGTGTACAAGCTGTGAAACACTATGCATGGGGATGCACTCAGGAGGAGGTACGGCTCGTTAATATCTGGTGCTCTTTGAGTTCAAGATCAACCTTGTTTAGGTACTAAGTTCAAAACCAATCAGTGCTACATATTGAGACTATACCTCAGAGGGAAACAGACACAGAGAGACAAAAAATTAGAGAGAGTGACAAAGACAAAGAAACAAACATACACAGAAACATTATATATGTGTAAAGATATACATCTATCTATTTATCATCTATCTATCTATCTATCTATCTATTTATCTATCCATCTATCTATACCTAGCTACATATAACAAGACAGACAGATTTGTAGATAGAAATAGGAATGGAGGGAAGGAAAAGGAATTAAAAAAAATGAACAGAGGAGGGAAGAAGTCAGAAGTTATAAACATGACTATAACTCAGGATTTTATGCAGGCTCAGTCACATCCCTAATTAGCACAGCAAGCCCTGAGTAATCACCATGGTGGATGTTTTAATGTGATATTTCATTTTGTTTACATGAAGCTTTCAAGAGATTGGCATTGTTCTTGATTTGTTCCTATTTGTTATAGTTACTGAGTGTGAAGATTCAAACTCAAGTTTGAAGATTTTCTTCAAGGTGAAAAGGCTTAAAAATCATCAATCTAGATTGTAAACCCAAGAACTCTTCTGGGAGTCAGAACCTTTAAGAATCAAGGTTGGTTTCTTGACTCCCATTGATGTTTAGAAACTTTACTACAGTATGAACCTGCAGACAGAGGATCACTAGGGATTTTTACATGATGGAATAAAAGAAAACAAACATTTACTTCTCATTTGATTTATATTGTAGTAAGATTAGAGCTGCCTGTTTGTTTACTCATTTCTGAAGTTTGATCAGCTAAAGAAACTCATGCAAATCAAGCATGAGCAAGCCTATTATCTAGGTCTGTTTGGGTATATGTCTATATGTGCAGTACAGGGATTATAATGGTAAAAGCCAGGTGTTGGGAGTTCAGTCAATAGGGAAGACTGAGAGAACAGATGGAGTTTAAGCAGCAAAGGACTCTGAAGAAATGAGAATGTATTCGGGAGACAAGGCAGTTTCTTTGGAGATCTTTTTTAACACTTTTCTATGTGTTAAAAATGTATCTTTGATTGTGCCTGAAGAATGGGTTAGAAATAAGCAAGGGAGGCAGAGTCATAACAGCAGATATGATAGATTTGAGACATGTTTTTAGTTAAATAATCTTACACTAGTAATCAGAGTATAAGGAAAGAGTGAGAATAATCATTGTGCATTTTGTTTATTTAACTAGTGGTCAGGGTCATTTACTGAGGTGAGAAAGCTAAAGAAAGTTATGCCAGAGCCACAGGTAGAGCCAACACACAACCATCAGGACTCCCAGCCTGACTGCAGAAAGCTGAGCACCCAGAGGAGACACAGAAGCACTGTTCATCCTGATTCAACATTCTCACTCCACTGACTATCTGGGGAGAGACCAATGGGAACTCTCAGGGATCAGGTATCACAGTACCCCTTGGGTCTGTACCCTTCAGTCCTTCATCTGCACCCAGAGCTAGAGCCTGCCCATCACCATCAGAACTCACAGCCTGCATATAAAGAGCTGAGCAACCAGGAACAATCTCCAATCAGAGCTGACAGGCCCACAGAAACACAGGAAGGAAGAGCTCTATTCAGAGACAACAAGATCAACTAGCATCAAAGATAAGAAGTTTTAAGAGACAAGCCCTAGAATCTAAGCAACAGAAATCAAGACAACCTGACAACATCAAAACCTAGCTCTCCCACCACAGCAAGGGGTGTATATCCAAACACACCAGAAAAACAAGATTTGGACTTAAAATTGTGACTCATGATGATGGAGAATCACATGAATAACTCCCTTAAAGAAATGCAGGAGAACACAGATAAACAAGTATAAGCCCTTAGAGAAACACAGGAAATCACATGCAAACAGATGAAGAAATTAAACAAAACTATTCAGGATTTAAAAATGAAAATGAAAAACAACAAAGAAGACACAAATGGAGACAACCCTGGAGATAGAAAATCTAGGAAAAAGGTCAGGTGTCATAGACACAAGTATCAGCAACAAAATACAAGAGATGGAAGAGAGAACCTCAGGGGTAAAAGATAACAGAAAGCATTGACTAAACAGTCATAAAAAAATGTAAAACTAAAAGCTCCTAACCCAAAATATACAGGAAGTTAAGGACACAATGAGAAGACCAAAACTAAGGATAATAGAGGTAGAATAGAGCAAAGACACCCAACTAAAAGGCCCAGTAAATAGCTTCAACAAAATTATAAAAGAAAACTTCCCTAACCTAAAGAGATAGCCATGAACATAAAAGAAGATTACAGAACTCCAAATATATTAGACCAGAAAAAAAATTCCTCGGGATACATAATAGTCAAAACACCAAATATTCAAAACAAAAAAAAAGTATACAAAAACAGTAAGAAAAAAAGGATAAGTTAGATATGAAGGCAAAGTGATCAAAATATCCCAGACTTCTCAACAGAGACTATGAAATCTTGAAGATCCTGGACAGACATCATATATACCCTAAGAGAGCACAAATGGCAGCCCAGGTTAAACTATCCAGCAAATCACTCAGTTACTATAGATGGAAAAACCAAGATATTCCAGGACAAGACCAAATTTACAGAATATATCTGTCCACAATCCAGCCCTACAAAGGATAATAGATGGAAAACTTCAACACAAGTAGGGAAACTACACACTAGGAAAATTAAGAAAATAATCTTGCAACAAAACTAAAAGAAGAAAGGCACATAGACATAATTCTACCACTAACAACAAAAATAATAAGAAATATCAATCACTATTCCTAAATATTTCTAAACATCAATGGACTCAATTTCCCAATTAAAAAATACATAGACTATCAGACTGGATACATAAACATAATCCACCATTTTGCTGCATACAGGAAATTTATCTCAGAAACAAAGACAGACATTGCCTCAGAGTAAAAGGCTGAGAAAAAAATTTCCAAGCAAATGGTCCCAGGGAACAAGCTGGAGTAGCCATTTTAATATTGAATGCAATAGATTTTTCAACCAGAAGTTATAAAAAAGGATAAGGAATGACACTTTTTACTCATCAAAGGAAAAACTTATTAATATGAATTCTCAATCCTAAATATCTACGATCCAAATACAAGAGCACCCACATTCATGAAAGAAACTCTACTAAAGCCCAAAACATATATGATACCAGTGCAATAATAGTGTGAGACTTCAACACTCAACTTTCATCAATGGACCAATCAAGGAAACAGAAACTGTACAGAGACACAGTGGATCTAGCAGAAGTTATGAACCAAGTGGATTTAACATTTATAGAACATTTTATTCTAAAACAACAGAATAAACCTTCTCAACACCTCACAGAAACTTCTCCAAAATTAACCATAGAGTCGGTCACAAAAGAGGCCTCAACAGATATAAGAAGATTGCATTATCATGCATCCTATCAGATCACCATGGACTAAGGCTTGTCTTTAATAACAACAAAGACAACAAAAAGCCCACAAACACATAAAAGCTGAACAATGCACTACTCTACAGTAACATGGTAAAGGAAGAAATAAATAAAGTAATCAAATACTTTTTAGAATTTAATGAATATAAAGGCACAACATACTCAACTTTATGCGATACAGTGAGAGCAGTGCCGAGAGGAAAACTCATAGCTCTGAGTGACTCTAAAAAGAACAAACCAACAGCCAACATCAAACTTAACGGTGGAAAACTTGAAGCAATCCCACTAAAATCAGGGACTCGACAAGGCTGCCCACTCTCCCCCTACCTATTCAACATAGTACTGGAAGTCCTGGCTGGAGCAATTAGACAGCAAAAGGAGATCAAGGGGATACAAATCAGAAAGGAAGAGATAAAAACATCACTCTTTGCCAATGACATGATAGTGTACTTAAGTGACCCCAAAAATTTCACCAGAGAACTCCTACAGCTGATAAACAAGTTCAGCAAAGTAGCTGGATACAAAATTAACTCAAACAAATCAGTAGCCTTCCTATACTCAAAGGACAAACATGTGGAGAAAGAAATTAGGGAAAAGGTACGCTTCACAATCGTCACAAAAACTATGAAATACCTTGGTGGGACTCTAACTAAGCAAGTGAAGGACCTGTATGACAAGAGCTTCAAACCTCTAAAGAAGGAAATTGAGGATGATCTAAGAAAATGGAAATATCTCCCATGCTCATGGATTGGAAGGACCAACATTTTAAAAATGGCCATCCTACCAAAAGCAATCTACAGATTCAATGCAATCCCCATCAAAATTCCAACCCAGTACTTCATTGAATTGGAAAGATCAATGTTCAATTTCATATGGAATAACAAAGGACCTAGAATAGTGAAATCCATTCTCAAAACAAGAAAATATCTGCGGGAATCACTATCCCTGACCTCAAGCTATATTACAAGGCAATTGTGCTGAAAACTGCATGGTACTGGTACAGTAATAGGCATGTAGATCAATGGAATAGAATAGAAGATCCAGAAATGAGCCCTCAGGTATATGGTCACCTGATTTTTGACAAAGGAGCCATAAACATTCAATGGAAAAAGGACAGCCTATTCAACAAATGGTACTGGTCTAACTGGCACTCAGCATGCAAAAAAATGAAAATAGACCCTTTCTTATCTCCTTGTACAAAGCTCAAGTGTAAGTGGATCAAAGATCTCCACATTAAACCAGATACACTGAAACTATTAGATGAGAAAAGTAGGGAAAACCTTAGAACATATAGGCACAGGAGAAAATTTTCTGAACAAAACACCAATGGCTCAAGCTCTAAGGTCAAAGATTAACAAATGGGACTTAATGAGATTGCAAAGTTTCTGTAAGGCTAAGGACATTGTCAAGAAAACAAAACAGCAGCCAACAGAATGGGAAAAGATCTTTACCAACTCCACATCAGATAGAGGCCTAATATCCAAGGTATACAAAGAACTCAAAAAGCTATACACCAGAGAATCAAACAACAGCATTAAAAAATGAGGTGTAGAGCTAAACAAAACATTCTCAGCTGAGGAATATCGAATTGTTGAGAAACATCTGAGGAAGTGTTCCACATCCTTAGCCATCAGAGAAATGCAAATCAAAACAACCCTGAGATTCCACCTCACACCAGTCAGATTGGCCAAGATCCAAAACTCAGATGACAACAGATGCTGGTGAGGTTGTGGAAAAAGGAACACTTCTCCACTGTTGGTGGGGGTGCAAACTAATACAACCACTCTGGAAATCAGTCTGGCGATACCTCAGAAAATTGGACATAGTGCTACCTGAAGACCCAGCTATTCCACTTCTGGGCATATACCCCAGAGACACTTTAATACACAACAAATATATATGCACCACAATGTTAATAGCAGCTCTATTTATAATAGCCAGAAGCTGGAAAGAACCTAGATGTCCTTCAGAAGATGAATGGATACAAACATTGTGGTACATTTACACAATGGAATACTACTCAGCCACCAGAAACAATGACTTAACCAAATTTTTAAGAAAATGGCTGCATCTAGAAAATATCATCCTGAGTGAGATAACCCAGTCACAAAAGAACAGACATAATATGCAGTCACTGATAGTGGAATGCTAACCCCAGAGTCTCGCACTGCCCCAGAAACAACTCACAGACTGTATGAAGTCCATGAAAAAAAGAAAACAAAGCAAAAAATAAATAATAGTCATGCTCAATTTTTACCCACTAAGAATACATTGACAAATTCCGGGTTGTACCCTGCATCACATGTACTGTTTGCTCATTGTTAAAAAAAAAAAAAATCTTTATACACCAGGAAAACTTTGACTATTTGCAGGTTGCATCTTGTTTTGCATGTGTTTTTTGCTCATTGTAACTGGTCAGATCTTGATCACACTATCAGACCTTAAAAAAAAAAAAAAAAAAAAAAAAAAAAAAAAAAAAAAAAACACAAGCACTGGCAAAAATGTGTTATATATTTTTATGCAAAAAATGCTTGAAATCTGTACATTTATCTTTGTTCTTTAAAATAAAGTTGTTAAAAAAAAGAAGTTGGAAAGAGCATACATTAACAGCTTGACAGCAAACCTGAAAGCTCTAGAACAAAAAGAAGCAGATACACCCAAGAGGAGATATCTAGAAGGCAGGAAATAATCAAACTCAGAGCTGAAATCAACCAAGTAGAAACAAAAAGAAATATACAAAGAATCAACAAAACCAGGAGTTAGATCTTTGAGAAAATCAAAAAGATTGATAAATCCTTAGCCATACCTGATGAAGGGCAAAGAGAGAGGATCCAAATTAACAACAACAATAACAAAAAAAAAATAACATAAATGAAAGGGGAGACATAAAAAAAAAACTAAGGAAAGTCAAGAAATCATCAGATCTTACTACAAAAGCCTATACTCAAGAAAACTGAGAAATTTGGAGAAAATAGATAATTTTCTAGACACATACCAGATACCAAATTTAAATCAGAATCAAAGAAAACAAATCTAAACAATCACATAAACTCTAAAAAAAATAAAAGCAGTCATTTAAAGACTTCCAACCAAAAAAATTAAAAAACTAAAAAATTAAAAAAATTTAGGACCAGATGGGTTTAGTGCAAAATTCTATTATATCTTCACAGAAGAGTTAATACCAGTACTCTCCAAGCTATTCCACTATTCCACACAACAGAAACACAGGGTACACTACCCAAATTATTCTTTGTTGCCACAGTTATGTTTATACCTAAGCTACACAAAGACCTTGCAAAGAAAGAGAACTTCAGACCAATTTTCATCATGAATATCAATGCAAAAATACTCAACATAATTCTTGCAATCTGAATCCTAGAACATTTCAAAACTAGCATTCACCATGACCAAGTAGCCTTCATTCCAGGAATGCAGGAATGGTTCAGTATACAGAAATCTATCAATGTAATTCACTATATAAACAAACTAAAGAAAAAAAAAAACACACATGATCATCTCATTAGATGCTGAAACAGAATTTGACAAAATTCAACACCCCTTCATATTAAAAGTTTTGGAAAGATCAGGAATCTAAGGCCCATACCTAAACATAGTAAAAGCAATATACTGCAAACCAGTAGCGAACATCAAACTAAATAGAGAGAAACTTAAAGCAATCCTACTAAAATCAGGGACTAGACAAGTCTGCCCTCTCTCCCCCCACCTATTCAGTATAGATATAGTACTAGAAGTCTTAGTCAGAGAAATTAGAGAACAAAATAAAGTCAAAGAAATTCAAATTGGAAAGAAGTCAAAATAACACTATTTGCTGATGATATGATAGTATACTAAGTGACCACAAAAATTTCACCAGCGAACTTCTACAGCTAATAAACTGTTTCAGCAAGTGGCTGGATATGAAATTAACTTGAAAAAATCAGTTGCCTTCCTATACTCAAAGGATAAACAGGCTGAGAAAGAAATTAGGGAATCAATACCCTTCAAAATAGTCACGAACAATATAAAATACCTTGGTGTGACCCTAACCAAGCAAGCTTAAGATCTCTATGACAAGAACTTCAAGTCTCTGAAGAAAGAAATTGAAGATCTCAGAAGATGGAAAGATCTCCTAGCTCAAAGATTGGCAGGAATAATATTGTGAAAATGGCTATCTTGCCAAAAACAATCTAGAGATTCAATGCAATCCCCTTCAAAATGTCAACTCAATTCTTTATTGAGTTACAAAAGTCAATTTGCAAATTTATTTAGAATAACAACCACAACAACAACAACAAAAACCAGAGGATAACAAAAACTAGTCTCAACAATAACAGAACTTCTGGGAGAATCACCATCCCTTTCCTCAAGCTGTATTACAAAGCAATTGTCATAAAAACTGCATGGTATTTGTACAGAGACAGGCAGATAGATAAATGGAATAAAATTGAAGACCAAGAAATAAACCCACATACATATGGTCATTTGATCTTTGACAAAGGGGTTAAAAACAGTCAATAGAAAAGCAACAGGATCTTCAACAAATGCTGCTGGTTCAGCTGGCAGTCAGCATGCAGAAGAATGTAAATCGGTCCAATCTTGTCTCCTGTACAAAGCTGAAGTCCAAGTGGATCAAAGATCTTCACAAAAAAAAAAAAAAAAAAAAAAAAAAAAAAAAATGTACCCTGAATCTAATCAAACAGAAAGTGGGGAAGAACTTAGAACACATACACATAGGAGAAAATTTCATGAACAGAAAAACAATGGCTTATGCTCCAGGATCAAGAATGGACTAATGGGACCTCATAAAATTGCAAAGCTTCTGTAAGGCAAAGGACACTGTCAAGAGAACAAAACGGCAACTAACAGACTGGTAAAGGATTTTTACCAATCGTACATCTGAGAGAGGGGAGGAAATATAGGGACAAATAGAACAGCAGGGGTTGGAGAAAAAAATCTAGAGAGTGCCTTATTGGGGATCCACCCCATATAAAGCCACTAAACCCAGGTACTATTTATGATGCCAAGAAGTGTTTACTGGCAGGAACCTGATATGGACGCTTCCTCAGAGACTCTGCAAAAGCCATACAGATATAGTTGAGGATGCTTGCAGCTAACCATTGTACTGGGCACAGGGTTTTCCATGAGGGAGCTGGTGAAAGGATTGAAGGAGCAAAAATGGTTTGCAACCCTATGGGAAGAACAACATTATCAACCAACCAAACCCTCCAGAACTTCTAGAGACTAAAACACCAACCAATGTGCACACATGGACCCATGACTCCAGTTGTGTATGTAGCAGAGAATAACATTGTTTAGCATCAATGGGAGGAAAGGACTTTGGTCCTGTGAAGGCACATTCTCTCATTGTAGGAGAATGCCAGGGAGCTGAAGTGGGAGAGGATGGTTGGAGGAGGGAGCACATTCATGGAAGGAAGTAGAAGGGGAGGAGGGATAGGAGTGGGGGCAAAGGGGATAACATTTGGAATGCAAATACAGAGAATATACAGCAAAAAAATAAATGTTGCTATCTGTACTAAGATATTTAGACAAATTACAAAAGTTTCAACAAACAATCTAGATAATTCTTCTTCAAGAACAAAAGAAAGTTATGGATGAGAAAATAAAAAGTTTAATTTGTACATTTTATTTTCAACTGCATACTTTATATCAGAGGTTCTCATCCTTCCTTAAGCTGTGATCCTTCAGTACAGTTTCTTCTATTGTGGTGACCCTCAACCATAAAATTATTTTGGTTGCTACAATATAGTCATAATTTTGTACTGTTGTGAATTGTACTTTAAACAGCTCTAGTTTTCAAAGATCTTTGAAGACTCCATAAAGTCAGTAGCTATTTATCCATGTGTAACTATTGCTCAGATGACATTGCAGAGGATGAACACTGAGAAGAGGCTTAGCACAGGTAACCATTTGCCTGACGTGCCTTTTTCACAGATAGTATTCATTTGTGTGTTTAAAATTAAACTGACACAAAAATATGTTTCTGTTCATATTCATAACTTAGGAGCCAACAAATTTTATGTTAACTTAATCAAAGCAATATTTTTGCAAGTTAAATCTCATGGGAGAAAGAAAACAATGCAAAATCCTGATTAGGGAGTCTCTTGAAATTAAATGATGCATTATGTGAAAGTATATTGTAATATTCTCAATAATTTTGTATATATTAAAGCAGTGAGTACTTTTTGAAGTAAAATATCCACAACTGAAACACTTGGACGACAGATTGAGGATAGTTTGGGCCAACTTAGACTACAGAATAAGAAAGAAAGTAAGAAAGAAAGAGAGAAGAAAGAAAGAAAGAAGAGAAGGAAAGAAAGAATGAAAGAAAAAAGAAAGTAAGAAGGAATAAAGGAAGAAAAGAAAAAATGAAAGGAAGGAAGGAAGATGAAGAAAGGGAGAGCGAGAGGGAGGGAGGAAGAAGGGAAAGAGAATTGCTTTTCTTGAATTAGAAAAATGGAGATCCTAGGCCCATTTATTCATCTCAGTACTTCTTCCATAAATTTACCATAATTCCCCAGAACAAGCTTTAAAACTCTAGCTCTTGATAGATAGTTTTAAAATCTAAGTACGCTAATAAATTATGAATAGGGAGTATTGTAAAATCAATCACTAAGGGAAATACTTTATAACTTTTATCAATACATATGACAAGCTTAAATCATAGGTGCAATTAACAGCCCCATTTTGTAAGTGGAACATTTGTGGGATGCAGGTCATCTAATTGGCTCAAGTTCAAATATCTGGTAATTGGAGGATCTGTGACGCAAGCTGAGTCTTCTTAAATCCATGGTAATAAGTGCATTATTTATAAAAACTGACACCCAAAATAACTTATAAAATATCAGCCACACATTTAATCAGACTATTATTTCAGATGAGCATTTTTCAATTCAGAAGAGTCAATCCTGTATGTCCCTTTTGCTACATCATGGCTTTCTACACATGCTGTTTCCTATACTTACAAAGTTTTACTCTTTTTCTTTTTCCTTTACAAAATCTTAGTGTTGGCAATGAATTTTAAATGCATTAACAGTGATTGGCATTTACTCCTAACCCAGTGACAGCAGAATATCGAAGTTCAAAGAAACGATTAATTAATTCAGGGGTGCACAAACCACATAGAGTAACACCAATTCAAAAGCATTTGTAACAGGTTATTTTTCTTCTTGACTAGACTATTATCACTTTACTTTAGCTGAGATTTATGTCCAAAACATAGAAAACTTTGATCTTGATATTTTTCAGAGATCAAAGTTTCACATGTCACACTACTTTACAAGGTCTTCACATAACACATATTGTTCTCAAGTATTAAACTAACACAAAAGAATAGCTCACCTCATGTTGAGAAATGCAACTTAGAATTTTGAATCCTCCCAAACCCACGGCTGGGGAAAAGATAAACTAACAATGGAGAAAAGTGAAACTTACTATAATTTGCCTTCCTTCTTTTCTACAAATTTACTCCTGATTTACATGATTCACGTTTATTTGTTTTATATGGTGTGTGTGTGTGTGTGTGTGTGTGTGTGTGTGTGTGTGTGTGTGTGTGTGTCTGTGTGTGTGTGTCTGTGTGTGTGTGTCTGTGTGTGTGTGTGTTTCATTATTTTGTTTTCCAAGACTTTTTTTTTCTTAGAAAGAATAGATTGTCAAGGGTATTTTCTATAGCTTTCTTATTCCTTCTAATGCTAATTTTTAAATGATGTAGAATATATATTGTTGTCTTCTTAACCGAGACTCAATCCATATATCAGGCATCTAAGCAAGCACTGGAAACATTTTCTCTTTTTATCTTCATAGTTACAGGGAACATAATGACTTTTTAATGTCATGCTATTTGAATAGAAAAAAGTTTAATATTTCCATTGTTAAATGTGGTAGTCAAGTGTTTCTCATTGAAAATAATGGATTTTGACACTTTGGATATTAATAACTAAAACATAATTGTTCATAAAATGGTGCCTTTCTAATACAAGTGATATGTCACCATGACTTTTGTGACTCTCTATTTCAACCTATCCTTCGGTCTACTCTATTCCTCACCCCTCTCTATCGCTTTGCTCCTCCTTCTACTGAAGTATAAATTACAGGAGAAAGATAGGGCTAATTGATCAAAATAATGATTTAAAATATTTGCTTAATATCATGCTTTCTGTTATTTATTTGGAATTGTCTACAGTATTTTAAATAACCTGCTTGTACAATTATTTTTAATGAGTTCTATGCATGGAAGAATATCATAATAAATTAACTAATATACTTAAAATTTAGAGTTTAAATTTCTGGATTTAAACCCCAGTAAGAGATAAGAATAGAAATTCTAATCCTCCCAATTTCACCCCTTCTGACACCTAATATTGTATCAGAAGTAAAGTAAATTTGTACCAGCAAAAGTTTCAATAGACATTCCAAAAAAGTTCTATCAGTACCAAAAAGTACTTGTTATTTTTTACTTAAAATGAAAAGAAAATCTTCTAAAATTACTGTAGAGTTTGATGAAAATACTGTGTGGATCAAAGACATAATTAAGTGAGAGACTGTTATTTCTGAGAAAATATTCCCAATCTCCTTGAACTTAGGGGTTGACAAGTACATGTGTAGTGTAGAGCCTTTGGAGTATTAGAAAGAGTTTGGAAATGACGTTATGATCTGGATAAGAAAATAATGCCAAGAAGCACCCAGGAGAGAGCCTTCTGTCACCTGTAAAGTACATATCTTGTCCTGAACACCAGAAACACTCTGAAGCTTAGGTAATGTCTCCCCAGATTTCGTTTCCCTTCATGAAATGTCTACCAGTAAAACTAGAAAGAACAGCAGATAGAAGTTTATTGAAGTCAAAATCTTCTCTACTGAACTCTGTTCTAGTAGAGGTAAATGCTAATATTTCACAAATATGCCATTTTTAAGACTTTTTAAAAAATTACTTTGTAGCATGTATTCATTTCTGTATTTATTTACATGTATGCCTATGCATGTGCATATGTGTGAATGTTTTGGTGCTATAGCACACATATAGAAATCATAAGACAGCTTACAGGAGTAGTTTTTCTCTTTATACTACATGAGTTCGTGAGATTGATCCCAGATTAGTGAGCTTGGAAGTAAGTACTTTTACACACTAAGATATTTTACTATCCCAAAATATGTCAGTTAAAAATATGCTTAACTATAAATTAGTTTGAAATTTGCACTTATTTATCATCCATCTATGTATCTAGTCTGTATGTCTATCTATCTATCTATTGATTGATTGATTATGTTTTTATTTACTTATAGCATAGTTCACAATTTTAAGAAGGACCCTGGTCATACAGGGAAGGAGACAAAAGTGTGTAGATTAAAGAGTTTTGGTCACAACAGACTCATGTGTTTGAATGCTTGGATCATAAGGAGTGACAATATTTGGAGATGTGGCCTTGTGGAGGAATTGTGTCACTGACAAAGTTGGATTTGAGGTCACCAGTGCTTAAGCTATGCCCAGTGTGACACACCATGTTCTTCTGCTGCCATTGGATCAATATATAAAACTATTAGCTTCTTCACCAGTACTAAGTCTGCCAGAAAACTGCCATGTTTCTTGCCATGACCATAATGGACTGTCTAAAACTGCAAACCATCTTGCTTCTCGGCTTTTTGGCTAAGATCAAGTGTAAAATTGCAAGCCAGCAACAATTTAATGTTGTCTTTAACAAGAATTGACTTGGTCATGGTACCTATTGATAGCAATGAAAACCCTAGCACAGTAAGAATAATCATTTACAAAAATGAACAAATGGGATGAATAAAAAGATGATACTCTATTATAGGCTTAAGCATGAGGTTCTGAAGAAAGAGAATATCCTAGAAGAAAATAAGGCACACTGAAGAGTATGGTGTGGACTTTTGAAAGACTAGTAGAAGTTCATTGAACTCACAGAACCATTTCTCTATCTCTATTTGCTATCCTTAAACAATGTTTGAGAAATGAAATGAAGACCTACTCATGGCCATGTACATCTACGTCTGAAGCCTCTACATTGCTATTAAATGTTTCTATATGAAACAAACCCTAACTTTGTCAGCAGTTTTTACAGAAAATACTAATTGTGCTAGAATTTATTCTTGCAGGCTAGATAAAGGCCTCCAAGATGAACACTTCTCTCTTTTATCATATCTATGTTCCCATAATTTTCCTTTTTCTTTCATGCCTTGATTATCCCCTCTGACATTTGTCTGATTAATTGTATTTATTTATTTTTTAATTGAACAACTTTATTTTAAAAAAAACAAAGATGAATGTACAGATTTTAAGCATTTTTGCATGAAAGTATATGAATACATCTTTGTCAGTACTTGGTTACATTAAAGGTCTGATAGTGGGCATTAAGATCTTACTAGTTACAATGAGCATAAAGTACATGTAAAACAAGATGTAACCTAGAATTAGTCAAAATTATCTTGATGTGTAAAGATTAAGCATAATGGTTTTTCATTTTCTTTTTTTTTTCTTGAAATGGATATAGTCTGTGCATTGTTTCTGGGGTGCTCAGAGCTTTCTGGGGTTAGTATCCAATTATCAGTGACTGCATATTATGTCTGTTCTTTATGACTGGGTTACCTCACTCAAGATGATATACTCGAGATGCATCCATTTTCTTAAGAAATTCATAGAGTCATTGTTTCTGATAGCTGAGTAGTACGCCATTGTGTAAATGTACCACAATTTTTGAATTAATTTATCTACTGAAGGACATCTGGGTTTTTTTCAGATTCTGGCTATTATAAATAGGGTTGCTATGAATATTGTGGTGAATGTGTCTTTGTTGTACATTGGAGTTTCTCGGGGTTATATGCCCAGAAGTGCAATAACTGGGTCTTCAGGTAGTACTATGTCCAATTCTATAAGGAATGGCCAGACTGATAATCAGAGTGGTTGTACCAGTTTACAACCCCACCAAAAGTGGAGAAGTGCTCCTCTTCTTCCACATTCTCACCAGGATCTACGGTCATCTGAATTTTTGATCTTAGCCATTCTGATTGGTGTGAGGTGGAATCTCAGGGTTGTTTTGATTTGCATTTCCTTGATGGCTAATGATGTAGAGCACTTCCTTTGATGCTTCTCAGCCATTCAATATTCCTCAACTGAGAACTTTTTGCTTAGCTCTGTACCCCAATGTTTAATAGGGTTGTGTGATTCTCTGGTGTCTAGCTTCTTGAGTTCTTTTTATACCTTGGATATTAGGCCTCTATCTGATGTGGGGTTTGTAAAGATCTTTTCCCAGTCTGTTAGTTGCCATTTTGTTTACTTGAGAGTGTCCGTAGCCTTGCAGAAACTTTGCAAGCTCATTAAGTCCCATTTGTCCATATTTGATCTTAGAGCACGTGCCATAGTTGTTCTGTTCAGGAAATTTTCTCCTATGCCTATGTGTTCTAAGGTTTTCTCTACTTTCTCTTCTAATAATTTCAGTGTACCTGGTTTAATTATGAAGATCTTTGATCCACTTGAAATTGAGCTTTTTACAAGGAGATAAGAAAGGGTCTAATTGCATTCTTCTGCATGCTGAATACCAGTTGGACCAACATTATTTGTTGAAGAGGCTGTCTTTTTTCCATTGAATGTTTACAGCTCCTTTGTCAAAAATCAAGTAACCATATATGTGAGGGCTCATTTCTGGATCTTCTATTCAATTCCACTAACCCACTCTGTACCAGTGCCATGCAGGTTTTAACAAATTGCCTTGTAATATAGCTTGAGGTCTGCGATAGTGATTCCCCCAGATGATTTCTTGTTGTTGAGGATGGATTTTGCTATTCTAGGTCTTTTGTTATTTGAGAAAAAAATGCACATTACTCTTTCCAACTCTAGAAAGAATTGGGTTGGAATTTTGTTGGAGATTGCTTCAAATCTGTAGATTGCTTTTGGTAAGATGGCCATTTTTACAATATTGATACTTCCAATCCATGAGCATGGGAGATCTTTTTATCTTCTGAGATCTTCCTTGATTTTCTTCTTTAGAGATTTGAAGTTCATGTCATACAGGTTTTTTACCTGCTTAGTTAGAATCACACCAAGGTATTTCATATAGTTTGTAACTATTGTGAAGGGTATTTTTTTCCATAATTTCTTTCTCCACATGTTTGTCCTTTAAGTAGAGGAAGAATACTGATTTATTTGAGTTAATTTTATATCCAGCCACTGTGCTGAACTTGTTTATCAGCTGTAGAAGTTCTCTGGTGGAATTTTTGGGCTCACGTAAGTACACTATCATATCATTTGCAAACAGTAATTTTTTACTTCTTCCTTTCCAATTTGTACCCCTTTGACTTTTTTTTTTTTTTTTTTTTGCTGTCTAATTGCTCTGTCCAGGACATTCAGTAGTATGTTGAATAGGTAGGGGGAGAGTGAGCAGCTTTGTTTAGTTCGTATTTTATGGGGATTGCTTCAAGTTTCCCACAGTTTACTTTGATGTTGGCTGTTGGTTTGCTGTATACTGCTTTTATTATGTTTAAGTATAGGCCTTGGATTTCTGTTATTTCCAAGACTTCTAACATGAACGAGTGTTGAATTTTGTCAAATGCTTTCTCAGCATCTAGTGAGATATGTAGTTTTTCTCTTTGAGTTTGTTTATATGATGGATTACGTTGATGGATTTCCATATATTAAAGCATCCCTGCATCCCAGGGATGAAGCTTACTTGATCAAGGGGAATGATTGTTTTGAAGTATTCTTGGATTAGGTTTGCAAGATTTTCTTGAGTACTTTTGCGTTAATGTTCATAAGTGAGATTGGGCTGAAGTTCTCTTTCCTTGTAGGGTCTTTGTGTGGTTTAGGAAAGAGGGTTATTGTGGCCTCAAAAAATGAGTTAGGTAGTGTTCCATCTAATTCTATTTTGTGGAATATTTTGGAGAGTGTTGGTATAAGGTCACCAATAAATGTCTGATAAAATTCTGCACTGAACCCATCTGGACCTGGGCTTTTTTTTTTTTTTTTTTTTTTTTGGTTGGGAGGCTTTTGATGACTGCTTCTATTTCTTTAGGTGTTATGGGATTATTTGAATGGTTTACCTGGTCCTGGTTTAACTTTAGTATCTGGTATCTGTCTTGGAATTCATCCATTTCCTCCAGATTTTCCTGCTTTGTTGAGTACATATTTTTGTAGTAGGATCTGATGATTTCTTGAATTTCCTCAGTTTCAGTTTTTATGTATCCACTTTTTTTCTGATTTTATTAATTTGTATACTCTCTCTTTGCCCTCTAGTATGTCTGGCTAAGGGTTTATCAATCTTGTTAATTTTCTCAAAAAAAAAAAAAAAAAAAAAAAAACCCAGCTCTTTGTTTTGTTGGGTTTTGAATGGCTCTTTTTGTTTGTATTTGGTCAATTTCTTCTCTTAATTTGATTATTTTTTGCAGTCTACTCCTCTTCGGTGTATCTGCTTTCTTTTGTTCTAGAGCTTTCAACTGTACTGTCAAGTTGCTAGTGTATGCTCTCTCCAGGTTCTCTTTGGAAGCACTCAGAGCTATGAGTTTTCCTCTCAGTACTGCTTTCATTGGATACCATATAGGTTTGGATATGTTTTGTTTTCATTTTCATTAAATTCTAGAAAATCTTAATTTCTTTCTTTATTTCTTCTTTGAACCTGCTATAGTTTTTAGAGCATTGTTTACTTTCCATGTACATATGGGCTTTTTTTTGTCTTTGTTGTTATTAAAGACCAGCCTTAGACTGTGTGATCTGATAGGATGCATGGGAGTATTTCAATCTTCTTATATTTATTGAGACTTGTTTTGTGACCAATTATATGGTCAATTTTGAAGAAGGTGCCGCGAGGTGCTGAGAAGAAGGTGGATTCTTTTTTTTTTTTTTTTTTAGGATAAAATGTTCTATAGATATCTATTAATTCTAATTGGTTCATAACTTCTGCTAGTTTCACTGAGTCCTCCTTCAGTTTCTGTTTCTATGATCTGTCTATTGGTGAGAGTGGTGTATTGAGGTCTCCCTCTATTATTGTGTGGATACAATGTATTTTTTAATCTTTAGTAGGGTTCTTTTATGAATATGGGTGCTCTTGTATTTGGATCATATATGTGAAGGATTGAGTGTTTCTCCTGACAAATTTTCTCTGTTATGAGTAAAAAGTGTTCTTCCTTATCTTTTTTGATAACTTTTGTTTGAAAATCTACTTTATTCAATATTAGAATGGCCACTCCTGACTGTTTAATTAAAAAAAAAAAAAAACAAAAAAACAAAATGCTAACAGAAATCCTGAGAATAAAGGTGGTCTTTTGAAGCTTCTGAGGTTATATTGAAAACTGAAGTCACTTATTTTGTCATTATGGAAATAATTTGTCCTTATTTTCTTCATGATACAAGATTTTAAAGGTGTTGTGTTCGATTTATCTTGACTAGAAATTTATTAAAGACGCTGAGAATATGGCAAGGACATCAGTGACCGCTTCTAGCCTGGTGTACGGTAAGAATTGTGAGGTAAAAGAAAAGGATTGGAAATATTTGAAAAAAAAAACTTGCTATTATATTTTTAGAAAATAAATGTGAATTTAAGGAAACTATGAATTAAATAGTATCAATATAATGAAAAACTAGTCTAGGTCAGGCAAGCTGATAGCTGATTCAGTTGTTAGTGGTGCTTTTTAACAAGCCTTGTTATCTCAGTTTGATCCTCAGAACATACATAAAGGAAAGAATGAACTTCTGAAAGTTATCCTCTCATTTTGACCCATGAGACAGCATACATGCAAACACATATTAAACAAACAAACCAAGGGGGGGAAAAAAACAGTTTAAAAGTAAATCAAGTAGTTTATTTGCACCAGCACAGCAGGAACAATACCCTGAAAGCAAATCTAGAACTGATATAACCTTATCTAATACCTGTTTAAAGGTTTGTAATTGTAAATTCATTTGAAACTTTTTCTGTAAAGAAGAGAATGCTTCTCTGTTTGGACAGAAATATCTGGGCAGTTTGTTCTCCGAATTCCTACATTGTTCTCAACTATCCAGTACTTCAGGAGCCAGCCATGCATTTAAGAACTAGGAGGCCCAGCTACCTCTTCAGTAGGCAGCAGACCTAGACATCAGCCACAGGATGCTGGTTTTGCAGGTATGCAGGACACAACAGTTACAGTGTCATAGGGGATGTAACCTTTCATAGCTTCTGTAGAAGGCCAGGTAATATGTCAAAGTGTTCAAGTTTCTGAAGAAGTCCCTGAAAGGATATTGTCCTATTTGAAGTTCTGCTGCTATTAAACAAGGATTCAAACCATTTTGGGGGGGTAAGAAAGGGTTAATTTGGCTTTATATCCTTATCACAGTCCATCATCAAGGGACATCAAAATAGGAACTCAATCAGGAAACTGGAGGCAGATCCCAAAGCAAAGGCCATGGAAAAATGCTGCCTAAGGGCTTGCCTCATGGCTTTCTAAGCCCTGTTTCTAATAGAGTCCAGTACTATATGTAGGGGTAGTACCCAATACGGACTGAGTCCTTTACTGACACTTTGGGTGTCAGGGACATAGTGGTATGGCTGCAATATAAAAGTATAAAATGTTTCCTAAAAGTCCACATGTTTAAGCTTAGGTCTCCAGTGAAATGTTGATGGGTGAGAAGAGAAAGTGTTGGGCTCATGCCCTAATCAGTGATGAATTCATTACATAAAGGACTCTGTGAAAGTAGTACAGGCTGCAGAAGATGAGGCTTTATTGGAAGAAGTAGATCAGTTAAGATATGCCCAAATGATATATCATACTCTGGGTCCTTTCTTCTGTTTCTCATTGCTTCCTGACCTCCATACAAGTAGTAGCTCTGACCCACTATACCATGTCAATCATTTTGTCTTATTTCAGATTCTCAGGAATGGAGCAGGAAAGCCCTGCCTGTCTATGTCACATATTATGTGACATTTGCACTATTTTGAAGTTGTTTTTGGTCATAGTGTAAGAAAGCAAGAATCACAGAAACACTGATGAGTGCAGCTCATGACTATCCGTTCCTGGCTGTCTTGGTCATACTGACTCATCAGAATAGACAAAGGACAAGGCAAGCACTGAGTACTGAATATGGCTTTTAAAAAGGCCCAATGTCAAAAAATAGATGATGAGGGCAATACATTGAATACAAGGTGTGAAATGTGTACTGTTCGTTAGATATGACATGTCTCTAGTGTGAGAATAGGCATCCACTTCTATAAAAATCTATGTAATCTGGTGTACATTTGCTGTAACTGAACTCTTGAATTTGTCCACCTTTATTGTATGGCCTGAAACTCACTGACCCTCACTGGAACTCTTCACATATTCTCAACCCGTTTAAAATAGCTTCATGTCTTGTCATAAGGTGTTCTGTTTTCTAAGTGCTACACTTTTCTTACTATGTTATTTTTCTTTCAATAAAACAAAAATTTTAAGTAGGGGTAGCACATTCTCTGATTCCTTTCTGGCACATTCTATGGAAATATTGTATAGCCTCTGATGATGCCTTTCAGCTTTTGACTCATGTAACTGAGTACTTAGTGAAGCAGCTCTCCTCAGACAATGGTGTCTGTCCATTGGTAGAATAGATATAATACCAAGGCACAAAGTAAGTGCTTGTATTCTAGATGCTAAATGTAGATTCTCAAAAATTGTAGTTTTTATCCAAAGGTACCACTTTGAAATATCAAACATAAAATAAAGATATTAATAATGAAGAGTAAATATTTAAAGAGTGTCAAAGTTTTACTCATCTCACAATTTCAATATAACAAATATTATATTTTTGAATATTCTAAATGTATAGTCAATTTTTACCACTCTTTGATACTAACAATGTGAAGACTATATGTTTACAAAGTGTTTTTTAGTACATTGGGCACTTTGCGTGGAAAAAGGTCCTGCACTCCTGCCTCGGAAAGAGTGGGCTCTGGATTCTTGTGCCATTTGCGGGGCTCCTTTCCTTTAGTTGAATTGTCCAACTTCAATGGGATAATTTTTGTTTAATCATAATATTTTTTTGTAATTCATAGTTTTCTCTTAAAAAACAGTTCTTTTCTAATGAAAGAAAGAAAGGAGTATATGCAGATGGGGAGGGGGGCAAAGAGAGAGCAGAGCTCGAAGGAACTGGGAGAAGTAGTGGGAATACAGACTGTACTCTAGATATAGTATCCAAAAATAATCTATTTTTAATATAAGGAGGAAAACTAGAAAAGCAGACTGGAGTCATGGCTGAAAGATTGAATGTGTACTACTCTTTAAGGTGACCCAAATGCAATTCCCAGCACCAATATTAGGCAGCTCACTCTACCTGTCATCTAAAGCTCAACAATGGCTCTGACTTGGTGAACAGTGCACATAGACAAAACCACACAAACGTACACACACACAAACATACACACAGACACACACACACTTGCTTTAAAATGACAATAAAATAAAAATTTACAATAAAAAAGTTATATTTTAACTTAATTATAGTTTAGGTAATTTAACTTTTTTAATGACCTTTTAAATCATATAGATGAAGTTGACTTTTAATTCTATATCTGTATTTATTACTATCATGAATGTATCTACTGTATTTAGGAAACACTGATTATTGCACTAGGAATCAACAAAAATTTTGCATTGTAAAACATCCTTAAATAGTTCTTGTTTGTACCTATCTTTGAAGGTCAATAGAACTTATAGCTAATACGTTAGTGTCCACTTATATTACTGTAGAAGAGTACTCTCTAAAAATTATAAAACCTGTTTCTGTCTCTGTCTCTCTCTGTATCTGTCTCTCTCTGTATCTGTCTCTCTCTCTCTCTCTCTCTCTCTCTCTCTCACTCTCCATCTCTATCTATCTGTATGTGTGTGTGTGTGTGTGTGAGAGAGAGAGAGAGAGAGAGAGAGAGAGAGAGAGAGAGAGAGAGAGAGAGAGAGAGAGAGAGACGTGTAACATGTAACGGCAGAGGACAACTCTGGGGAATGATTCATTCCATCCACCTTGCTGTGGCAAATCTTTTTTGTTTCTGTCTCACCATGTATTCTATCACGACTGGCCAGTGTCAGCTTCCTGGACATTCTCCTGTCTCTGTCTCTTCACTGTAAAAGTATTAGGATTACAGGTACATACCACTACATTTGGTGTCTCTATCTATTGAGATATCTTGACAACCTTAGTATATTCTTGTGGAGAGCCATTTTGGCACCCCTGAACAGTTGATGGCAGAGTATTATTAATTTTATCCCAGGATATTTTGGGGCTAGCCAAGTCGGGAATCTGGCCTCTGTGCTATGCTCTGTAAGAGCTATTATCAAGCACATCTGCATCTGCAGCCCTAGGCAGGTCTTAAGAAATAGAATAAGGAAGCCCATCTACATCTGTAGTTTGGGTAGGGCCTTTTAGAATGCAGTGTAGGGAAATACATTCTTATTTGATGCTCCAGGCAGTATCCTTAGAAATGTAGGGTGGATTTTGGAATGTAGGCACAGCAGTATCCATTTTTGTCTCTGACCTTTTCACCTGACCTCCAAGATTATTAACTTTTTTGATCCATGTCTCTGAGAAGTTACCATTTTTACATGTAATTAAAACGGTTTAAAAAAGAGGGCAAATAAAAAGCTTCACTTCGGCCATGGGTCTTCGGCCTCAAGTCTGGACAAAGTCATATTGCAGCTTTAACTAACTTGTCTCTTCTTTTAATCCTCGCTCCGGCTCTGGTTGGACCTCTTGGGAGTTCAAGTTGGTCTCAGACATATTCTTGATTCTTAGTTAAAATATCTTCTTCTAACTTGACATTGGTATTTTTGTTTAGTTGGTTGTTTTGGGAGCCCTGGGTATATAATCCTAGTTTTTGATGTAACTTGTTCATTCCTAGGCATCCTCATGTCAAGGTTAATTATTATAGCATCAGGTGTAACTGGGGAATGTATTTGATATGCAATCTATAACTCTGGTCATGACACTGGTCTGTAATAAATGGATTTTGCTAAAGATTTGTATTGGCCTAGCTCAACAATATTATTTTTAGCTATTTTTCTCCAGCTATTTGCAGAAGGTAGCGTGTATGTCTGCACACATAACAATAGCCTGAGGGAAAAAGAAATACACTGTTTCTCACTGGTGTCCCTTCAATGAGATGCCAATCAAAATGTAAGCCTACTTGTTGAAATCCATATTAATACTGAAATAAATATTACGCTTTATAACACAAAAAAGGCAAGATGGAAAGGCACAGGGCAGCCATTGATTTTATTCTCAGACCTAATATTATCTCTGAGAAGGTGAAACAAATCATTAGAAACAATAACAAGCCATGCCCTTGTTGCTTGGGTCATCCAAGTAAAGCCCGTGGGAGGAGGACTGGCAACCATTCTTAGCTGTTACCTTAGTGTTGGTACTGTGCAAATATAAGGCATTTATTGTTTGAATTTTTCCTCCCTTACAACCTAAGTTTGGCAGAAACCCTGTAGCATATTTTCAGGGAAAAAAAAAAACTTAGACATTGCAACCATCTGCCAGATATACCTATCAAATTATTCATTTTTCAGACTGCTTAAGGTTATTTAAATTCATAGCTTTTCAAACTACTGACAAGGTTTGCACACTGTGAAGAAAATGAATATTGTTAAGGGTTAAATGGACAGCTTCACACTTTAAATGCATTATAAATTCACCCCAGGCCCTCTCCTACTGATTTTTCTTTTTATTATTTTATTTTACAATCAGAGACTCTTCATAATTGTGAAGCATGCTGACAATCTGCATGAAAGGAAAGATTCAAACAAAACTGGCCCAGGGATAGGACAGTAGTTGCATTATGTCTCTTAGGAAACAAGCTTTCAAATAATTTCTAGATAGACAAACAGTGCTTTCAGAAGCAAAGTTATGCAAAGGAATCCAGAGTGTGCCTTGTCCAGGACTCCTCACAATTTGCATAACTTGACATGAAGGCCTTCCTAGATGGCCTTTGGAAGTGTTCATCATTAAAACCTGGGTTGTCTATCAAGAGGATTTTCTCCCCAAACCAATACCTTAAGAACCCTTGTGGCTAACTCTGCTGACAGACACTTTCAAATTTTATAATGCTAAAAATAGTGTAGAGAACGTAGAGGTTCTATTCCTTTGATTTCTTTTATCACTTTCTGTCAGTTCTCAATCAAGTTTTATAACTCAAAGACACTCATTTATCATCAAGTATGGTTCAAAGGGATGCTGACCTTCAATGTTCAAAGTTTTCTGGCTTTACTCTCGATTTTCCAGAGAGATCCACCCCCTTCCCACAGCCCACCCCCTTGGCGTGCCTCAGGACTACCACAGGAAGACCTGCAGAATCCGAGAAGCAATTTAGGACATGTTGGGGCTTGCACCCCTGGTGATCAAGAGGCTGCACTTCATTTCAGTATGGTTTTGTAAAACTGGTTCAGGAGAGAGTTTTTAAAGTATTTTAGTAAACATCATAATGTAGCAAGAGTCTGAAAAATTCGTCATGTTTTCAAATAATTATGTACGTCCCCCAAAGTTATCTAGGATGCTGTGATCAGTCCATGCTATCAGATGTCTGCTTTACTTAGTTACTTAAGTTTTACAGGCCTTCACTTTTTTACCTGTTAAATAGACTTTTCCTTCTATGTAGGTCACTGAGGTCTTCTTGGGTCTTAAAAAGGCTTACTTGTGTGTGATAGGAAAAATGAGTAAAATTGTGAGTTGAAGTCCAACTCACTGTAAGGATGGCACTTGCTGCTTCAGCATAAATGATATGATATAATGACAGCTGCCCATCACAAAGCATGTTGGTGAATGACTATATCTCAAACTGTGTCAGACTCTAACTCTGAATTATGGATATCGTAGATTTGCTGGTAGTCTCGAAATTCAGACACATACGAAGAAATTGCTGTTGCTTTTACGTTTGTCAAAAAATAAGAGACAAAATGCACTCAAAATCATCAGGAGCAGAAGCTAAGTGAGCTCACACCTATATTGCTCATGTGTTGTCTTGTTACTCTAAAAGGGGGGGGGGGTAATCTTTATAGCTGTCATTAGATGTACTATTATGTCATTAGATATACTCATTAGATGCAAATGTATACATTTCTATAAAGTATCCATGTAAGATACTTTTTGAGTAAAATTAGGACCACCTGAAAAGAGTTGGGTGGTATATATAAAACAGACTCACTCAAAGAGTGAGGATATAGATCTTAGAGGTTATAGAATTTAGACAGAATGTGACATGCACATAGCTGTTGTCACATGTCCTAAGTTTGGCTTTTGGCTCCGTGCAAACATGACACAATAGTTTTCTCAAATAAACATGTTCTCTGTTCCCAATATTCAATATTTTCCGGAAGACAGAAAAATAGATTCTTCCATTAATGCCTCTTTTGAGGATGGCATTACTAATATATACCAGCTACACGCAACACATCAATATCTAGTAATAACAATAATAGTGGGTGACCCTCAGGGTATTTCCTCCATAAAATTTTTTTTAAATAAAAATTTGGTGAGATATTCAAAGTTCAATAGATACTATTGTGCCTTTGTGATAATCTTAAGATAAGGCAAAAGTTTTTATGAGATACCAGCAGGGCTTTCTATATGTAAGCTACTTCAAAGTTAATATCATTAATAAGAAAGAAGTAATCACAGGAGACAGAGGGAGGAACTTAGGTGGCAGAGTAGAGAGGAAGGGGGAAAAGATGACCAAGATCATATATGTGTGTGTGTAAGGTTGGGAGCAGGGATCAGGGGGACAATAGAGAAGCCATGAAGGCCAGGAGATTGAATGAAAATATACAACCTTGGAGGGTGAGAGGTGGGGGGGGGACTCTGGAATGTAGCAGAGACTGGGGAGTAGAGAGACTGTCAGGATTCAAAGGGAGGGACATTAGAAGACATGTCCAACAGTAGGGAGAGGAAACTTGTAAAGGCCCAGCTCCAGTAGAAAGACAGGGCATCAAGTGAAGGGATGGGATTGCTATACCACAGTCAAAATCTCTGACCCAGAATTGCTCCTGTCTAAAAGAACAGCAGGGGACAAACATGGAGAAGCGGCCAAGGGAAAGGAGGTTGAGTCACTGACCCAAATTTGGATCCAGCTCAAGGGGAGGCTCCAGGGGCTGACACCATTACTGATGCTGTGGCTACAGTTTGGAGTCTAGCATGGCTGTTCTCTGGGAGGCTCAACAAGCACCTGACAGAGTCAGATGCAGACACTTAAACTATACCAATGTACAGAAACTAGGACCCCTGTGGTTGAATTAGGGAAAAGCTGGAAGAAACTGGAAGAAGTTGAGTAGGAGGATGTCTCTATATGAAGACCAGCATCTCAACTAACCTGGACCCCTGAGATGTCTCAGACACTGAGCCATTAGCCATGCAGCACATGTGAGCTGTTCTGAGGATCCTGACACATGTATAGAAGAGAAACCCCTGGTCTGGCCTCAGTGGGATGCAGCTAACCTCTGGAGGCTGGAGGCCCCAAGGAGTGGGGAGGCCTGGCAAGGTGGCAGGGGGTGGGGAATGACATGGACATCATCTTAGAGACAAGGGAAAGGAGGAATGAGATGAGGAACGGGATGAGTAACTGTGGAGGGGGGACTGAGGGGACAACAAATGGTCATTAAAAATAGAAGCAGTAGTAGTAGTAAATTGATACATAAAACACTAAAACAAGCAAACAAAAAACCTGGGAAGTGACCTTCAGGACTCAATGGGGGTGACCTTAGCCAAAATGTTCAACATTGAGGAAAGGGAACTTGGAGAGTTTCTCATCCAGGTGAAAGACAGGGCCTCATGTAGAGGGTCAAGGTTACTAATCCTCAGTCAAAATTGCTGACCCAGAATTGTTGCTGTCTAAAAAGACTACAGGGATAAAAATGGATACTGAAGGAAAGGAAGTCCAAGCACAGGCCCAACATGGGATCCATCTCGGGGGGGGGGGGGAGGTTGGGGCCCCGAAGCCTGACACTACTTTGCTACAGTATGCTTACAGACAGGAGCCTAGACATGGCTGTCCTCAGAAAGGCCCTATGATCATCTGACTGAGACAGATGCAGATACTTACATCCCATCATTGGCCTGCAATTTGGGACATCTATGGTTGAAGTAGGGAAAGCATTGAAGAATCTGAAAAGTAGAGTGACCCCATAAGAAAATCAGCAGTCTCAACTAACTCAGACCCCTAGGAGCTCCCAGAGACTGAACCATCAACAGGAGCATTCATGGGCTTAAATGGTGGCTCTTGGCACATAGCAGAGGTCTACCTGGTCTGGCCTCAGTGGGAAAAGATGCACTTAATCCTCAATAGTCTTAAGGCCCCAAGGAAGACAGAGTCCTGGTGGGGGGAGAATACTCTCTTAGAGGCAAGGGAAGGAGGAATGGGATGATGAACTATAGAAGAGGGAACTGGGGAGGGGAGCAACAAGGGGACTGTAAATAAATAAAATAACTTAAATTAAAAAATACAATCTCAAGATTAAAAAAAGAAGGTCTTTAGAGAAAAATTTATAATTAATGTTTCTTGACTCCCCCAAGATCCAATCATGGCCTAACTATATAGCATAATGAGAAACTGAACAAGAGACCAGGGCAATGTTGCCACCACAATGCAGGCATTCAGAGTTCAGACTCACAGCAAGTAGCAGTGTAGGTCTACTTGGCTGAACACGGAGACCAACTTGCCTGTGCGTGCTATAAAAATGTCATAAACAAAGCAGAGCATCATCCTAACAAAATGGAGAGATTCTTTAGATAACAAAAGGAGAAACTGAGGTAGAAAAAGAAGACAGACTGTGGTTTGCAAAGCTGTTATCTCTGGCAAATAACCTAACTCCAGTTATAGACCCGAGAGGCCATGTTCTGAAGGAGGTGGACTGGATGTATAATCTCAAACTTATAGGGAAGAGCAATAAATTCATTCCTGTTATAGTGAAAGGAAGAGAAGAATGAACATGAGGAAGGGCTGGGCGATGCTTGCTGGAGTAGTGGTGAAGTATTGCTGTCAGATACTATGAGATTACTGGTTCTGATTTTCTCTTCAAATCTGTATCTCAGCATATACAAATGATGAATATTACCAATAGACATGAACACCTTAAAATGGTTATGAAGCCAATTTGTGGTCTTTTCTCTGCCACTAGTATTGTTTGAATTCAATACCCAATACCTGGCACACAGTTCTGAAAGGTGTCATTTAGAAGACCTGGATGGTCCTCAGGTTGTTGCTTTGATTCTGTTTTTATTGGACTTGAAGGCTCCCTTCCATTCTTTTTGCTACATATTTGTTTTTCTTTCTGTCATTCTTTCTATAAATCGTTGCCCATTGTACAATTTAAGTCCTTTTATTTAACCCTGATGCAAATCATTCATTTTTCTATTGCCACCCATTGCATATGTTTTACTAATAATTTAATCATTCAAGTGCTTCAGAGCAGTGTAGTAGGCCTTTAAGTGCAGCTATTAAGTAATAGAACCCAAGGAACAACAAAAAGGGAGATCATTTTATCTAATGGATTGGAAAAACTCTTTATCTCTTCTAAAAACCAATTTAAGAAAAAACAAAATAGAAAAAGTTCAAATATCTATGTTGAAATTGTTGTCACTGCACAGGTGACTCCAGAAATGAGGGAAATCAGTTTGTGCCTTAGAAAACAATTCTTTGTGCCTACTTTCTTTCCTTTGTGTAAGATAATTCCCCTGAAGGTGAACATTTGAGGGTGAAGTTCAATGGAATTTGTAGTTTTTCTCATTTTGTGTCAGTTTGAAACGTTGGATTTCTAAATAAAATTGACAAAGTCATTTATGGAAACTTCACATTTCTCTTCTTGGGACTGATAGTCACAGGGGATAGAAGCATCCAACCAGTAACATAGGAAGAAAGGTCCCTAGTGCCTTGTGATTCTTAAATGAAAATAATTGAGGATGAAAGCAAATCTTTTCTAGTCATGTTTTTAGGGCCTAATAATTACGCTTGAGGAGATAAAAATGCCCATTGGAGAAAACATTTGAGTATAATGTGGGCTCATCCTGTCAGGAGAGGATTGAAAACCGTGTTTGAAATTCTTTCTTTTAGAAAAAGATCACTCTACTATCCTCTGAAATGGATTTGTGAGTAGGTTGTTTTTCTTTCTGATCAATAATTGATTCAGTATTGACCAAGATTGTCTGATTGCTGTTACTGCATGCAAGAGAGATGCGGATGCTTTTGAACATACAGTTGTGTGATGTCTTGATAAGCCAGTGGTAAACTTGAAATACATTTACGATCTCCAATGTTTTGAATGCTGTGCAGTTTATGTTGTTTGCCCATATGGTCATGGGGATGACTGGGAGATGTGACTGAGTGCTTCTAAGTAGCATTTTAAGAGTTACGGGCTACAAATAGGTAGACCATGAAAAGACCAAAGTGTGAAACTTGAAGGGAAGTTTCTACTGCGTGCATATTCCTTTGATACTAACATGAACTGAAAAAAAGGGGATGCACATTCATAAGTCAGAGACCATATGTACTTTGGGAGACATAAGAAAATGTATCATTGTCTGTCAATGAAAGACAATAAAGCCTTTCTTTGCTTTCTATGCAGTTAGCATATTGCTGCCTTACAAATTGGCCACTGAATTTTGCTCATACAATAAACAATTTCAATCTAATAAGAGAAAGAATTTAGTTATGATATATAAGAAAAACTTGTGATTGAATTCATGACTTGGGATAAAGTCATTGTATCAGTTACTTTCGTGTTGCTGTGATAAAACACTATGATAAAGGCAGTTTATAGAAGAAATAATTTATTTGGGCTTATGGTTCAAAAGAGGTATAAGGTCACCATGGCCAAGAAGCATGACATCAGGCTGCAGGCCCAGAAACATAAGCAGACAGCTGGAAGGTTGGTTACATTTTCAAATGTAAGAGGAAGCAAAGGGATGAAACCAGGAGCACTGGAAAGATTTACATTCTCAAAACCAGTGATGTATTTTTCTCAGCAAACCTGCAACTCGTAAATCTCTCTGAGCAGCATTGCCAGCTAAGAAGCAAGTGTTCAAGTGCTGAAACATATGGGAAACGTTTCTCATTCAAATTCTCATAGGCAGAAACAGTTCAGTTTATGAAGTAAGGATGGCAAGGAGGGCAGAATATAGCTGGCTTGTCTTACTAAGGAGGAGAGCTGTGAAAAGTAAACCACTTGTATTCAAAATCTGTCTGTGTTATGTGTGTACATCAACAACTTTTTACAAACCAGAAGGTTGAGGTCTAGAAAGATGGAACAAATACTTGTTCTTACAGAGCACATGAGTTTGGTTCCTGGTACTCATAGGAAATGCAGAAGCCTGTAACTTTGATGTAATGGGATCCTATGTATAGCTCTGGCCACTTGTGCACCAGGCATACACACACTGCTGTGCATGCAGTGGGCATTACCTTTCATCCAAGCTGGTCATGTTAGTGCTTGAGATGCAACACGCAGCACAGACTCTTTAGCACTGATGCATTGTACACTCAATGATTATTTTTGTTAGCTTGATTTTTGTTTTGGTTATGGTTGCTTTTATTTTTTTGATACCAAGTCTCATTACATGACCCTGTAACGTCCCGTAACAGAAGATGAAGAGAAGGCTGGCCTTGAAACTTACATCCATTCAACTACCTCTCCCTTGTGAATGCTCTTAGGTACTGACAACTTGGTTGAGAGGTAGAAGTCCATATTAATTGCGCTTATCATAATCAAATAGAATACAGAAATAAAAGAAAAAAATACAGCAGACTATGTGCACCTGGTGGCTAAAGATTCTCTTCTCTCAGTAGGAAAATGTTCTTTTTCCTATTATACATGTGTATACATTTACTTTTCTGAACAAAAAAAAATGGAGGCTGTTTTACTGTCAGTGATGGGTCTTTAGCTGCTAAACTATTTCATAGAGCTCCTAATCCAAGCATTGCAAAGTTATAATAATATTATTTCTTCTCAGGACCCTGCTGCTTAGCACAGGAACAGACAGTTCAATGAGAAAAACCTAGCTTGTGAGATCACAGCTTTACCACATCTTATGGTCCATATCAACATCAGTCATGAGAGACCAAGAGTTTCAGTGATTCTGCAGGGACTTGAGACTTTATGTAAATAATGATAAAGGAAACCGCTGCATTTTAGTACAAAGCAATAAACTGCCATCACAAAGCTCTGCACTGTAGTTGGGATCCAGTTGTCCTTGGCTTGGCTTCTGATTACCACTTCTACTTTGTATTTTAATTCTTCATTGTTTCAAAAGTCAAGGCTGGTTGGATTTGGATGGCTCCATTTTAGAAATGGTGACAGATGTGTGCACCTTCAGCTTCAGTTATGCTTATAATTATAGCTTCTTAAATGGGACATGACTAATTTCCATTCCTCTGCATAAACAGACATCATAGATATCATAACTCAAAAGTTTTGAGGAACTTGTCATTCTGCATAGTATCATGGCCATTTTCTCAGTTTTCGGGTACTTTAATACAGTAAATTCCTTTAATTGTCAACTTATTTCCTTAAACAAACCATCAAACAGTTTTAAATGAGGAAGGGCTATGTTACTTTTTGTTCTTTTTTATCTACAACCACATTGATAAAAGATGGCAAGTGTCTGTTAAAATATGTATTTGTAGAAATGTTTAATTTAACATATATTTATATGTTTCCTTTTTCTTTGACATGTAGTGTATAATGAAAACATGAGTTACATTTTATAATATGATAGGAGTCAATACTCAGGCCTTTTATAAAATTTATTGAGTGGTGTCCAAGAATGAAGGACAGATTCCTTCTGAATAACAGATAATCTGTTTCATGCATGGTGACTCTACATGGATTGTCATTCAATAATAAGTCCCCTTTTTGGGTGCTGACTCTCATTCCTTAACTGTAGTTGTGGAGAGAGTTATCAAATTGGTTACCAGGGAAATGTCTGAGCCCATGCATCATACCCCCCCATGCTATGTTTTCTTTCATAACTAAGACCACATGAATACTTATGCATTACCACCTCAGGGGAAGGTCACTATGGTGATCCAGACTATCTAAACAACAACGGCTATCTAATGATAGGCTCTGTAGTTAGAAAGTGAAAGTTGTCCAAAAGAACAGTGATGATCTTCAGTAAAAACTTTAGCATCTTGTTGTCCATGCTGAGAGAGTTTTGAGAATAAAACAAGGGTAATAAACAGAATGAAGTAGTGCTAATTATTGATCTGTGAAACATAGGTATGACAATCCCTGCCAAACCAATAAGATGATCCCCAATTTAACACAATGGTGTTGTGGGTTCTTTGTGATTTGTTCTTTGGGCTTATTTACTCCTCTAAGTCAGTCTTTTTCATATAAAAACAGTGTTATTTTTGGACTCTTTCAGACTCCAACACAGATAATTTCTTGCAGTCATTTAGATTTTCAAATCACTGTAGTTGAAAAATAAATCATCTATTTTAGTAAAGCGCAAAAAAAATAAATCTGGGAGATCATATACAAAATTGTCAATATTACTTATTTTGAGGCTATAGCTTTAATCCAATTAAAAAATATATGTATGCATATATATGTAATATACATACATACTTGTATATCCATATGTATGCATAAGTAAAAAAAATTGTATTTTAATTTTGAATGTATTAATAGTAATCAAAATTAAAAATTAAAGATACATGTGCTTATCAATAGTATCTTTTCATTGTTGCACTTAATACTATTATCAATATATTAAGTAGCTTTTATTTGTTCTATTTTCTTCCAGAGAATGCAAGATTGAAATCTTATGGCCCTGAAAAGGAGAAAGCAGAGTTTGAACTCAGGTATATGTGGATCTTTCATCCATATGGTTAATGTGGCACTATGCTTCCTTACTCTTCTGCTCACTGTGGCTGATAATTAAGTTGGGAATTGATGGCTCACTTCTCATTTTCCTCCATGTTATATGACTATTTCACGTGTGAAGAAAAGTGCACCTGAGCTCAGTTTTCAGATCAGCAGTCTTCATTCTTTTCTAATTAGCAAGAATTTCTGCTATCATATTTTATGCTCATAGAGCCATTTCTTTATGTCTAACAGCCATACGCCCATCTCAGTGGAAATTTTTTCACTTGGTTTGGCTATCTGTCCTCTCATACAGCCTTTATATGATTGACTTGAATTTCCCAAATACAGTATTCTGCATGTTTAAACATCTATCATTTTCATAAAACTCAGCACATTTTCTGCTGTTTTTATTTCTTTTCATTACTTATCATAGAGTCAAATAAATGTGTAGAAGCATGTAAGGGGAGGATTGATCAAATTTAGTGTACTCCAGCCAAGTCTATGAGAATGATTAGAATCAAAGTTTGTACGAAGTCCATTTTCCATCTCATAGCTCACTTCTGTATTTCACAGAAATTTTATGTAGGCTGAGACTACGAAAGTAGAAATGAATCAAGCCTACAGAGAGGAAGGAATGAAGACTCACAAGAAGGATATGTGAACTTTTACCACAACACAACTGTTCTTCACTCAACACTAAACATACCCTTGCTTTTTATTTTTTTTACAACTTTATACCCCTCTTTGAAAAAATAAATAGCTTTCTTGAAAAATAAAAAACTCTATAGGAAACCAAGTACTGGCTTTTCAAAACAGTTGGTTTTAAAAGCATTTTAGTAGGAATAAAAACAATTTTTGCTTGGAAGTTGATATGGGACCTTGATCCTATTCTGAGGAGAAGAGAGCAGTTAATACTCTTGAAAGCTGCTGGTGAAGCCAAAAGCATTGTGGGTAGTAATAAGATTGAATGAATACAGCAATGAGAAAATGTTTCCTGTGCATATATACTGTAGAGTCCTTTCCAGTCTACACATAGACACCATTTATTCAGTCTATACTTGACTTCTTTCATTATAACATTAAGACAATAGTAAAGGATCCAGTTTCCCCTGTAGAACAACTTTAAAGAAACAAATTGTTTTGAATGACTCCTTCATATTTAGCATGTGACTGTTCTGACCTCAACGAAGTTTTATAAACAAGATAAGCAATTTTAACCAACCAAATATCACTACTAATTTTAATAATTTTGACAGACTTATATTTTACATAATCATCTTTTTAAAATAAAGATACATTCTAGAGAAAAAAGAAAAACAAAGCCAATGGCTAAATACAGTCATTATACTTGGAAACATTACTTTCATTAATGCTGTAATTTATTCATTAAATAAATTTCCAACACCACAGCTTTGACTCAGGTAAATATCAATTCCAGATAGTTACTTTCTAACTGACTGAAGGTCTAAGCAACAACTTGTAAAGAGAAGAAGGAAAAATGCTGAGACTGCTTTTGGCCAAAGTTCATTGAAATTCCCTTGTTTCTAAGATGAAAAAACTTGAAAATATCTGGTACAGTAGTTTTTTCTGTGTAATCTGTATTAAGAGAAAAAGTAAACTTTACATGTTGACTATAAAACATTCATTAATGTAATAGAGACTTGCCCGTTGTCAAACATCTAAAGGACTGCAAATGTTTTGGCATTGTGAGCTATAGAGTAAATGCTTCCAAGCAACTGGTCAGAATGGTTTGTACTTTTTTTGTCGGTTTGTTTTCAACTTGTACTTAAGCAATGCTGATGTTTGTTCTTTAGCATATTTTTTTTTGAAAATATGAGACCAATAAAATGAAAGCTCTCTCATTCTCAGAGCATTTTAGTTTAGACTCAGATCTCAACTTTAAAAAGAACCTTGACATAAAAATTATATTAATAATTCATGGACTATATTAATGGCTGAGTTAAAACTTTAACAAGTTGGTGTTACAAAACTGTCAAAATTGTAACAGCCCTGCCTTCTCTAATTCTGACTGCCTCTGATGAAGCGTAGGAAAATGCCTTATTGGTGTGCAGTGTTACCAATTATCTGACAGAACCAGAGTGTATCTCCAGCTAATCAGAAATAAGAGTGCAGAATTAAATCTCCCATGTGAAACTGATCATTTACATATTTATGATTCAAAAATGATAATAAGGCTAATGAGAAACTCACACACTGCCTTTAAAAGTCAAGCCAATTCTATAGTTAATTTCCAACAGACAAAGCTCCTGATGTGTGGCTGTTGAAAGACACTGTCTGTTGATGACAGTTTAGTTTAATTAAACATTACAATTACTTGTGTAGACATACCCCTGCATCATAAAAGGCAGATTTGTTTTTCAACAATTACTGAGTGAAGAATGAAACACAAGAAGAAAAGTAATGATAGTAGCAGAAGTTTATACATCTCTAATGCAATAGGAAGAAAGGCAATGATTCTCTGCATGAATTACACACCTCATTCTAATATTGTTGTGTTTGTTTCTGAGGTGTTCCTATGATGAAGTGATCGACATGAATATGTTTATGAGCTCAACAGTGGGAATTCATACACATATGTGAGTTGAGGCAGGTTCTTGTCTTTAAGTGCCACTATCTTTGGAGACAAGGCATTTGAATGTGCTCACTCCTGAAGCATCATTAGCTAAAGACATGATGTGCTTTAGCTCCAACATCTGCCTTCATCAAGAAATGACACATGTCATTGTTTTGCCGATGCTAGCTGTGGATGACCCTTTCCACGAGCAAAGTGGATTTAGGTTTACTGGGCATATTCTCATTTTTACAACCACTTTGGGCCATCTGGCCCTATTATAGACCTTATTTTCAATGTAGATGGCTTGTTTTGTTTTGCTTTTACCCAGCTTAAATAGTGTGAACTAAAGTAAGTCTTGAAAAGTCTTAATGGATAAAGGTGCATTTAATTATATTTTAATTTATTTTTACCTGAATTCCCAGGAAGATTTCCTTTGCTTGGTTGTGGGTTGCTGTGAAGAGTGATGATTTTATGTGTTATATTGTAGTGCTGTGTGATGCTTTGTTGTTTTAATTATTATTGTTGTTGTTGTTGTTATTGTTATGATATTGCAAGAATAGCAATCAGAGAACTTCCCAAAGAAATAAAAATATACTATGCAGCCATATGATGTATTGGAGGCAAACATAGCTCTAACTAGTTAAACATGTGAGGCTAGGGCTGTATCTCTGAAGAGGGCTTACTGAACTTACATGTATTATGTACAGTTCTCAGTATTACAGAAAATGGGCACATGCCTGTAATCCCAAGTCCTTGTGAGGTGGAGGTAAGAATATCCAAAATTCAAAGCCACACATAACAAGTTTGAGGACAACATGTGCTACATAATGCCATGTTACAAGTAAATGAATAAATAAATAAAACAGAGTTCTAAGGAAAAATTTCTGTTTACTGCACCATATTAGTTTTCTATTTGTATGAAAGAAGCGTCAACAGCAATGGTCTAAAAATAGTAAGCACTGTGTCAGTCGTTGCCTTTTAAGCCAGAATCATGGGCACAGATTAACTTGATTCTGCAGCTTAGGCTTTCAAGGCTGCAATCAAAGTGTTGGCTGGGGCTATCAGCTCACTGAGGCTCAGAGTTCTCGTCCAAGTGAATTTGCTTATTGGCAGAAATCACTGACTTGCAGTGTCTTACATATATAAGCGTCTATAAATTATCTACTCTTTCCTTGAAACCCTGGCCCCTAAAGTGATGTTGTTATAGGGTACATCCTTTTAAAAACAGGTTATGAAAGTGCAGACACTGTGGATGAGGTCCATGACTTCTTAGAAGAGGTCCAGTTCTGTCTACCAAGTGAGTCCACAGTCTGATACCACCATCTGTAAAGAAGTGAAAAGGCTCTTGTTGGCTATCAATTTTTGTACTTCCTAATCCCTTAAATTATGACATATAAGTTTTTGGTGTTTTAGTCACCTAGGATCCACTGCTTTGTTACTGTGGATTGTCTAAGACAAGACAATGGTGATATGCATAGGCAAGTTCATATCATAAATGGTTGCTATCTTGAGAGAAGTCGAAGAGCCTGTCACTTTAGTCTGCTCAAAATCTTGCATAATGTATCATTATCAGGTATATTAAGTTCAATCAATTAGAATCAAATTGCCATGGCTCCTCTAATTTATTGAAATTATACAATTATTCAAAAACAGTATTTGGAATCCCAGGTCCCATGTGCTCCCATTTCAGCTGTTTTTCGTGAGTTGGGTTATGTCTACAAAGCATGTTAAAAACCATTATGCTTAATCTTTACACACCAAGAAAACTTTGACTAATTCCAGGTTACATCTTGTTTTACATGTACTTTACGCTCATTGTAACTAGTAAGAACTTAATGCACACTATCAAACCTTAAAAAAAAAAAACCAAGTACTGACAAAAATAAATTTGTATACTTTTATGCAAAGATGCTTAAAATCTGTACATTTATCTTTGCTTTTTAAAATAAAGTTGTCCAATTTAAAAAAAAAAAAGAAAGTTAGTCAAATGTTCATACAATACTTTGGCAGAGTCCACATCTTTGTCTAAGACATTTGACAGCAAAGAACGTGAAGCTGGATGACCTGTTTATGAAGCGCTATGAATCTTTGCTCAAGGATGTTGGCCAGCCAATCCCCTTCACTGAGGCCCCTGAAAGATTTGGGTTTTACATAAAGCCACTAAAGGAAGCAAGGGAAACCTTTCATGAAAGAAACAGCACAGCTGTGTGTGTGTGTGTGTGTGTGTGTGTGTGTGATTAAGTGTGTCTTTGTACACACACTCAAGTCTCAATGTTATTTCTAAAATGTACTTTATAGAAAAAATAAATGAAAATTTAAAAAGAAAGTAATGAAATTTTTATAATTAGATTGTAAAGATCAAATATATTAATATTTGATTAATAAAAAATATTTTTAAGTTAAAATGTTGCTTGGCAAATGCAAGCTCCTAGTAAATACTGCTGGTACTTTTTTATTTTGGCAGAGAAGTAAACAGTTAATTTTGTTTTATTTATTTTATTTTCATACTCTTTAGATAAGGTTGCATTACACATATGGCACAGAAAAATTTTAAATCAGATTACTTTTTCCTGAACCTATATCTAAGATGCTAATTTTGAGATCATGTTTTTTTTCTCATGATGTCTGATGGAACTGAAGAGCCAATGACTAGAGTGGGCTCTTTGTAACACAATTGAATATTTAAAGATATCAAAGAATAGGAAACATAATAATTATTATTACAGGAAGCTTAGAAACAATAAAAGTCATAAATAATGGCAAATAGTTTGAAAAAAATAACTGCTCAGAATTTCCTTGAGCTAAATGGTAATAGATAGAATTCACAGTTTAAATTTTTATACAGGACAACTGGGATGGCCTAGTATGTAAAGGCAATTGTTTCCAAGAATGACAACCTGAGTTCAATCTCTTTCATTTAAATACTATTTGTGAACAAAAGCTAAACACTTAAGTGTGTTTTAGCAGAGAAAACTTTCTGCCCCAAGTTACTCAAATAATATGTGCTAGTGTAATTGATTAAAACGCAGTTGAGCTCAGTATATTTAGGTAGTATGTATAGAATCTCATAGAGAAACAGAAGAATGGAATTTGTCAAAAGGCATCAAATTCAACAGACTATATATTACTAACTACTTTCTGAATTTACTAAGAGTAACAAATAAGCCTAAAGGAGTCACAAAATATGTTGCTTGTGATAGTATTGTGGTGGGTACCATATGTTGAAATAGTCAGTTGGAGAGGCACATACATATCTATATTTCCAAAACTCATAAAACTAAGACAAATTAGTGTTAGTTCATGCTTAAGTATTAGTTCAACACTTACTGGTGTTACATAGCCAGGCCTTGTATCACAAAAGAACAAAGCACAGGAAGATAAGCTTTCATAATTAAATTAAACAAATGAAAACATTGAATGCATACAAAGTATTAATTAAACTGTCCAGATTGATTATAAAATCATTATATATTAGAATAAAAATAAAAAGTTTATTAGAATAAACATAAAATCATGGCAGAAGAAAAACATGAGTTGTCATAAACACTATTTGCACTAACAAAGGAAATACAATTTTAAAGTGGTAAACATAAGGCTGGAAAAATGACTCAGTGGATAAGAATGTTTAATGGTCTTGCAGAGCACCTGTGTTCAGTTTCCAGCACCCACACCAGGTACCTCACAACTACCTCTCACTCTAGCTCTAGGGATCTGACATGTCTTTTTGTTTTCTATATACACATAAATAAAATACTTTTAAGAATAAATGTAAACGAGTATAAAATTTAGGAAACTGGATCTATGTTGTGGAATAAAATTTATAAAATTATATCTTCACAATAAATAGAAATAGAATACACATATTACTAAAGAACATGATTTGTTTATTTTTAAAAAGCTTAGTTGCTGAGAGGTATAGTAAACAATTTCTCTAAATGTTATTATATTAGCCTAGTAATAGATAAAAATAAAATCAGAGAGATGGGCATTGATATAGAGAAATAGGTATGACAGACATTTCATAAAGAGAAAGCTTATCTAAAACATTGTGAAGTTTCATATATTCTACAGTGTATTCAAGACATTATAAAATAAATGAGAGTTGTGATTCAATCAAATATTATTAAATCCTCCAATGGAAAATATCTTACAGCTAAGACTATAATTTGAAGAAATGATTACCTCCCAAGCATGTAACTAGAAGTGAGGACTTAAAATACAGTTTATAAAATAAAATTTATTTCAAAGCTTAACTCTTTGACAGAATCATTTGTAACTTCTTTGACATGTCTTACATGTTTAACTGAATTTCTTTTTAGTATACCATTTGATATTCTTTTTTTCTCAATTTCATTTATATTAAACATTTCGCCTGCATATAGCTTCAACCTGACATGATGATCTTGCACATTAGCTTTATAACCACTATAATTTTTATTCATCCATTTTTACATTATAAATGTGCCTTCATTACATTTGAGTCGCTTATGAAAAGTGAGAGTCTGTTAACATGAGGACATGAACTTAAAGCCTTGATGTATCTAACTAGTAATGAGAAAATGTAATACAAAATATTAAAGATTTGTATTTGAACATTTCTTCCTATTCTGAATTATATATTATGTTACCTAGTAGTAATATGCTTTCTTTTCAAGCTTATGACCAAATATTCCTATAAGCTTCTTTTTTATTATCTATGCCATGTCTGAGAAACACTAATACATTATTTTAAAAAAGATTTGCCAAAGGTTCAAGAAAACAAAGAGAGTTAAGAAATTATTATTTATAAATATTTTGACATGCAAGTGTATTGTTTTATTGACTGAGTCAACTTTAACATTTCAAGTAATAAAAACCCAAGAAAAACAAACTGTATAAAACATTATGGTTCAGCCTTTCAATACATGAAGCATGTTTATCCTACTTTCTTATACAACTCAGGACCAGCTGAACATGATGGTACCACCCACAAAGGGTCAGGCCTTCCTAAATCAATCACCAATTACAGAAACTCACCACAGGCTAGTCCATAAGCCAATCTTGTAGGAGAATTTCTGAAATGAGGTTTCTTCTTCCCCAAACACTAGCATGTGTCAAATTGCACAGTGACCTCAATATTTCAAAAAAGAAGAAAAAACCTAAATCTCAGTATTTAGGTATTCTGACAATTTTATAAAAGGGTTCAGACCATTTTTTGGAGTGCCATGCAAGTCTATAGCATACTGTAGTAGGATTCACTTCCTACTCATCTTTTTCAATGTTTGATTGATGGATTGGCAGGAAACATTTAATTATTTATGGTATCAATAAGAAGATTAAAGGAGATTCCAAGAGGATGATTTTAAAGAAGAACAAATTTAATTTAGTAGTCCAAATTATACCTTTCTCGAATTTTAATGGCACATTAACTCTGTGTTTCAAAGGTGATTATTAATCCATGTAGCAGAAGGAAAAAATACAGTGAAACAACGTGAGAAGTAAGTTGGTTGTCCATCACATGACAAAAATTCTGATAAATTTCACTTTCCAAAAAGTACTTAGGTAATTATTATATAATGGTGTTAAAATTGCAGTCTGGTAAATATTAGCACAGAGCTAGTCTTAATGAGGTTTTGTCTAACCTTACAGGCAAGGAAGTAAAGAGCACACTCAAGAAGAGGCACAATCTTACCTCTGTTTTCTAACATGCTGATAGAGAGCGAGAACTGTAGGACAAGATGGAAGCCAGAAAAAATTAAGAGATAATATTTTAAAAGGAAGAAAAGATATCTTTGTACTTAATAATCTACTTACATGGAGAAGAAAAGAGATTAGGAGAGGAATAGAGGGCATGAGAGAGTACCTAACAGTTTTTGGAATGTCTATACAGCGGCATTTGTAAATTTGAAACTAGAGAAGAGGTATGAGTGTTTTAGAATCAAGGGAAATCAATCACAGCTTTGGACAGTTAAGTTTAGACTAAGTAAAGATGAGTATGGTGGTGCATGCTGATAAGCCCTGCAACTGCCAGGCAAAGGCAGGAGGACATGGGTTATGGGGTCAGTTCAACTTCATCCTGAGCTACAAAGTGAGATCATTACTCATGCCCATTCACTGCTACTTAAGTGCAAATAAAAGTCATTGCCCTGACTTTAATCTTTTAGAAATATTTTATCTTAAAGCTGTTATCACTATTCAGTTCTTATAAATTATAACTTTCTTTCCATAGCATAAAATTCAATTTTTACAGATACAGAGTATGTGAAAAGAGTGTAGATGTATTACCAAAGCCATTACATCATGTTCTGCTGAAGTAGAAGTTTCTGGATATGTCATGAGACACAGACTCACGTCGTATTTTGCTGAGGCAAGACCCATGGGAGCACATATGATGTTTGGAGAAGTATATATTTAGGACTCTATGGATAGTAATGGTATCTTTCATACTTTGCAAAGCTTCATTGATCTTGTGTCTTCATTTTCACTGATCTTTGCCTCATTGAGAGAGGATGTACCTGGGCATTTGGCCTGTTCTGGTTGTTTCTTCTGGATTAACAGAGGCCCAGCTGTTCGTGATGAATCGGGCCACCACTGCCAATTCGTGGTTGGTGTCCTGATGCCATTGACATGGCTGCTAGTATCCTGAAAAACAGGGATTGAAACCACCCCAAGGAACTACTTCTAAACAGATCCACAACCCCTTGTCATATTCATCTTTTCTCTCATATCTGATGGTGAACAAAAATGGGAGTTAAAACCTTATGAACTCTTATTAAAATCTAGGTCTTAAAACATCTATGGTTGCATATTTTTAATACCAGGAAAAATACATCTGTGAAAGTACTGGTTTTATATTTACTTGATTCCAAAGAATTACATTTATTTTAAACTTCATATTGTGGTTTGTGTTTAAAAAATTTATTCAAAGATGTGAATGTCAAACAGCAGAGTTCCAGGGACAGAGGCCTGGAGAGACTGTACTGCGAGTAGCCAGGGTGCAGAGAGGTCTGGGCTGAGCATGAGGAAAGCCTCCCCCATTGGTTCAGGTGAACAGGAACACTGCAGTAGGTACTCTGTTTCTACCTGGAGGGCTCATGTATGCAGAAAAATGTTCAGGCCATCTGCCACTGGGAACAGCAGAGATCCAGAGATGCAGGCCTGGTGAGACTGCGCTGTGAGTAGCCGGGGCACAAAAGTCTGGGCTGAGCATGCTGAAAGCACACCCCCACAACATTAGTTCAGGGGAGCATAAACTCTGCCATAGGGACTCAGTTTCTACCCTGAGGACCCATGTTTACAAACAAAGGCTCAGGCCATCTGCCACCAGGAGCAGCACAGATCCAGGAACACTTGAGAGGTACACTGGAAAGAGCAGAACCAATCAATGAAAACAAGGCCATGTATGATCACACACAACAAGATGGCAAGAGGAAAGCAAAAGAACTTACCCAATGGAAACCAAGAAAACCTGACAATACCAGAACCGAGCTCTCTCATCACAGCAAGCAGCAGAATGCCAAACATTCCAGAAAAAGAAGACTCAGACCCGAAATCATTACTCAAAAAGATGATAGATATCCTTAAACAAGAATGGGAAGAAAAACATAAAGAAATAGAAGCTTTTAAAGAGGAAACAATAAAAACATTCAAAGAAATCAGTGAACTAGATGAAAACAGAACCAAAGAGATGAAAGAATTTCAGAAGGAATTTAAAATGGAAATGGAAACAAAAAAGAAAACACTAAAAGAGACAACCCTGGAGGTAGAAAACCTAAAAAAGAAATCAGTAGTCACAGATGCAAGCATCTCCAACAGACTATAAGAGATGGAAGACAACATGGAAAACATAGACAAAAACACAGTCAGAAAAGATGCAAAAGCGAAAAAGCTCTTAACCCAAAATATCCAGGAGATCCACGACATAATGAATAGACCAAACTTAAGGATAATAGGAGTAAAAGAGGGCCAAGAATATCAACTAAGTAGCACAGTAAATATCTTCAACAAAATCATAGAAGGAAACTTCCCTACACTTAAGAATGAGATGACCATGAGCATAAAACAAGCCTACAGAACTCCAAGTAGAGTGGACCTGAAAAGAAATTCCTCCCAACACATAATAGTCAAAACACCAAGTACCCAAAGCAAAGAAAGAAAACTAAAAGCAGAAAGGGACAAAGGTCATGTAAGTTATAAAGGCAAACAAATCAGAATCACACCCAAATTCTCAACAGAGTGTATGAAAGCTAGAAGATCCTGGACAATCATAATGCAGGCCCTAAGAGAACACAAGTGTCAGCCCAAGCTGCTATACTCAGCAAAACTTTTAATCACCATAGATGGAGAGACCAAGATATTCCAAGACAAAAATAATTTGACACAATATCTGACCACAAACCCAACACTACAATGAATTATAGGTGGAAAACCCAATACAAGGAGGGAAACTACATCCTAAAAAAAACAACTAAATACCTAAGCAAGAAAACCAAAAGAAGACACACAGGCACAATTCTACCTCTAAAAGCAAAAATAGCAGGAAACAGCAACCACTATTCCTTAATATCTGTTAACATAAATTGACTCAATTCCCTGATAAAAAGATATAGGTTATCAGACTGGATACATAAACAGAATCCAGTATTTTGCTTCATACAGGAAACTCATCTCAGAGACAAAGACAGACACTATCTCAGAGTAAAAGTTTGGGAGAAAATATTCTAAGAAAACAGCCCCAAAAAGCAGCTAGAGTGGCCATTCTAATATCAAATACAGTAGATTTTCAACCAAATGTTATCAAAAAAGATAAGGAAGGACAATTTTTACTCATTACAGGGAAAAATTGTCAGGAGGAACTCTCAATCCTTAACATATATGGTCCAAATACAGGAGCACCTATATTCATAAGAGAAAACCTACTAAAGGTCAAAAAATACATTGCACCCCACACAATAATAATGGGAGACCACAACACCCTACTCTCATCAATGAACAGGTCATGGAAACAGAAAGTGAACAAGGACACAATAAAACTAGCAAAGGTTATAAACCAATAGGAATTAATAGATATCTACAGAACATTTCATCCTAAGACAAAAGAATATACACTCTTCTAAGCACTTCAAGGCACGTTTTCCAAAATTGACCATATAATCGGTCACAAAAAAAGCTTCAATAGATATAAGATTGAAATGCATCCTATCAGATGATCATTGTTGAAGGCTGGTATTTAATGACAACAAAGACAACAAAAAGCCCATATACACATGGAAAGAAAACAATGTCCTATTAAACGATAGTATGATCAAAGAAGAAATAAAGAAATTAAGGATTTTCTAGAATTTAATGAAAATGAAAATACAACATACCCAAACCTATGGGATGCAATGAAAGCAGTACTGAGAGAAAAACTCATAACTCTGAGTGCTTCCAAAATGAAACAGGAGAGAGCATACACTAACTAGTTGACAGCCCAGTTGAAAGCTCTAGAACAAAAGGAAGGATATACATCCAAGAGGAGCAGATGGGAAGAAATACTCAAACTCAGAGCAGAAATTGACCAAATAGAAAAAAAAAGAACCATTCAAACAATCAACAAAACCAAGAGCTGATTCTTTGAGAAAATTAACAAAATTGATAAACCCCTAGTCAGACTAATTAGAGGGCAAAGAGAGAGTATCCAAATTAACAAAATCAAAAAAAAAGTGCAGACATAACAACTGAAACTGAGAAAATTCAAGAAATCATCAGATCCTACATACAAACACTTATACTCAACAAAGCGAGAAAATATGGAGGAAATGGATGAATTCCTAGACAGATACCAGGTACTAAAGTTAAACTAGGAAAAGGTAAAACATCTAAATAATACCATAACATCTACATAAGTAGAAGCAGTTATCAAAAGCCTCCCAACCAAAAAAATCACTGGTCCAGATGGGTTCAGTGTAGAATTCTATCAGCCATTCATTGACGACCTAATACCAATACTCCACAAACTATTTTACAAAATAGAGTCAGATAGTACACTACCTAACTCATTTTCGAGGCCACAACAACACTGAGATTCCACCTCACACCAGTCAGATTGGCCAAGATCAAAAATTCAGATGACAGCAGATGCTAGCAAGGATGTGGAGAAAGAGGAACACTTCTCCACTGTTGGTGGGGTTGGAAATTGGTGCAACCACTCTGGAAATCAGTCTGGCAATTCCTCAGAAAATTGGACATAGTACTACCTGAAGACCCAGTTATTCCACTTATGGGCATTTACCCCAGAGACACTCCAACATACAACAAAGACACATGCACCACAATGTTCATAGCAGCTCTATTTTTAATAGCCAGAAGCTGGAAAGAACCCAGATGTTCTTCAGTAGATGGATGGATACAAAAATTGTGGTGCATTTACACAATTAAGTACTACTCAGCTATCAGAAAAAAATGACCTTATGAAATTCTTAAGAAAATGGATGCATCTAGTGAATATCATCCTGAATGAGATAACCAGTCACAAAAGAACAGACATAATATGCAGTCATTGATAACTGGATACTAACCCCAGAAAGCTCTGAACACCCCAGAAATAACTCAACGACTGTGTGAAGTTCAAGAAAAAAAGAAACGAAAAGAAAAAACCATTATGTTTTCTCCTTACACACCACAAAAACCTTGACTAATTCCAGGTTACATCCTGTTTTACATGTACTTTATGTTCATTGTAACTAGTAAGATCTTAATGCACACTATCAAACCTTATTTTAAAAAAGCCAAGCCATGACAAAAATGTATTCTTATACTTTTATGCAAAATGTTTAAAATTTGTACATTTATCTTTTTTAAATAAAGTTCTTCAATTAAAAAATTGCTTAAAATCTGTACATTTATCTTTGTCTTTAAAAATAAATTTGTTCAATTTAAATAATCAAGTACTGACAAAAATGTATTTTTATATTTTCATTCAAAAATGCTTTTAAAATTTGTACATTTATCTTTGTCTTTTTAAAAATAAAGTTATTCAATTAAAAACGTAGAAATAAAAAGTAAAAAAATCAAAAGATGTGAATGTTGAGTTTTTGGTCCCCATTTTATAAGTCATTGTGAGGTCATCTGAGCACAAAAACTCTGACTTTATCAATAGCCTTTTCTCTTCTGAATTAAAATATGATAGAATGATTGGAAGTTGGTTAAAATGAGATAGAAGGTCTAGTTATAAATAATTGCTTGTATATGCCTTGAAATTATGCATCCGTTGCCCCTTTCTTTATATTTCTCTTTATTCCCTGGACATCATGAGGTGAGCAAAATTGCTTTGCTATGTGTTCTTCTCTATTGATCTCCCTCACCATACTCAACAAACAGTAGAGCTGACTCTCTATGGACTAACACCTCTGAAATCATGAGACAAAATAAATGTTTTCTTCTCTCAATTGTTTCACTATTTGTCACAGTGATGAAACACTGAATTGCTATCATTCCATGTTTTTAAACTGCCCTCAAAATGATGTCTTGTGTCTCCCCGAGAGTGTGTGTCTCTGTGTTTTTGTGTTTGTGTGTGCGAATATGTGTGTATGAATGTGTTTGCATGTGCAAAGATATGCCTTTATACTGGGGTACATACATATGTATTCACAAAAGCATAGGGATCAGAAGTTATCACTCTCTACAAATCTCCACCTTCTTTTGTGAAACAGGCTTTTGTTAAACTTGTAGCACACGGATTTCACTATCCTTGCTCGACAATTAGCTTCACATATTTGCCAGTCTCCCCCTCCCAAGCACCTGGATTACAGAGGCACATTTCTATGTCCAGCTCATTATGTGAGTATCAAGTATAAAAACATGGGTCCTCATGTGTGACCAGCAAGACCTTTATCATATGTTCAACTCCCTATTCCCTTCCTAGTGATTCTACACTGTGAACATTAAAATTAATGTGATGTTATGATAAATAAATAGGTGTGGGTAAGTTATAAATTGAAATTATTAGAAAATATTTTAGACTAGACTGTCATTTTTAAGCTGGTATTGGAAGGTTATGTTATAAGTAATAGTGATTGGTAAAATACAGAATTTTTTTTTTACTTCTCTCAGATCTGTGAAGTCTGAACTCAAGAGTACTTTGGGCTGATGTCAATACATTGGTAGTTAGGGTTCAAGGCAGTGTTTTAAAATGGAATCAGAGAAATAAGTCTTTTTATAATTTTTTGTAAAGGAGCATGAATCCAAGCAACATACTCATGAGCACACATTTTCTTTCAGGCCTCACATTGGCCGTATTGTAATGAGATTTAATTTCCAGTGCTGGAATTTGGCAAGGGACAAAATGAACAAAACAAAGAAGCAACATTGAATTTTTTATAAAATGAAATGATAATAAATTACATAATTTCCCCTTTCCTTTCTTTCCTTAAAACCCTTCCATATAACCTCCTTGTTTTCTTACTAATTAACAGTCTCCTTTTTTTATTAAGTATGAATGTATAAATATTTTTATTTTACATTTTAATCAATCAGGGATACCAATCTTTAGTAATTTTTATTATATTTGATTTATTTTTCTGAAATGTCCTTTTTTTTTTTTTTTTTTTTTTTTTTTTTTTTTTTTTTTTTTGGTCTACAGAGGTAGAGTGTTATCTTTCTCTAATTTTTTTAAGTTTATTTATTTTTGCTGCAATTCATGTGTGGTTGTGACTTTGGCCCTATAATTCTTTTTAAAAATTTTCCTACATGCTTTTGTGAAATGTGGTATACAATTTTAGTAGCTGTGCCTGAGCTGCCCTACATTTTTAAATCCCATTTTGTAACCTGAGTTTTTTTTTTCCTTTCCAAAAGCGAAGTAATTCAAAACTCAAATGAAGAGATTATTTACTGATGCTTTGAAATAACACACATGACATCTCATTGCCAGACATGCCATACATTCATGTTGTTAGCATCATAAATTAACATTTGTAAATATTTCTGTGCCGTGTTTTTTCTCAGTCGCTTTGCATGGGTGGCCCTTGTGTACAAAGTGCTGATCTGTGACTATATTTACTTTTATCACATACTTGTTACACCACAACACACTAGCTGTTTGTCTAATTCATTTTTTCGAGATACTTAGAGTATTAATATTGCAGCAAGTAACCACAAGTATATCACAAACCAGAAAAATTCCCCCACTAGAAGAAAAATTGAGGAACAAGTTCTTAAAATAACATTTTCCTGTTAGTTTTTAATATGATAAATTATTCATCACTCTCATCATATGGCAAATTATAGTGAGCATTTTTATTTTTACTCTTTGAATTTCTATTAGGTGTCTTTTTCTTCTTAAATATGCTTAAAACTAAAAAAGTACACATGGCCCACTTCAATGATTGCTATTTTTATTAGTGAAAATGAAACATATTGAAAAAAATATTCTCATGAAATTGACTAAAATATAAAAGTGCCTATGCAGTTTTTAAAAATCCTACTTTATGTATTTTTTAATACATTCTGAAATCTGCAGAAGACATGACAAAGATGATCACTGGGAGCATAACAAAATAAAACATATCTCTTAGAAAGCACATACTATTGGTATGAGCAGTATTAAAAATGACAATGCATATCCTGGGGATAAGAAATTCCTGAATAAAAATGGACACGATTCTACACTGAAAATATTGACTTTTGTTTATCCTAGCTAACTGAAGTATTTTGTGGTAATGAACAACCAAACCATACCCTGGTAAGATGTCACCTCATTTAAGAAATTTCATGTTACCATGGATGATAAACAAGTTTTAATACCACAAGGAAGACTGTAACTTAGAATTACTTCTCTATCCAACAGTGAGAAATAATAATGATGAACCCTGAACCCCATACTGGTCAGCCATTCATTCCTTTAGCGTCTGATCCATCTTTTTCCCTGCATTTTCTTTAGAAATGGCTGTTTGGTTAAAGATTTGTAGGTGGGTTGCTGACCCCATCTCTCTACTGGGCTCCCTTTTCCCACTTTTAGACAGTTTGGTTAAGATTACCTGCGTTGACTTCTGGGAGCCTCCTTCATCTTGTGTCTTTGGGATTTCTTAAAGAATTCCCAGATTTCCCTCCCCTGGCAGCTTCATATTTATATTCATTGTCTTGCCCTCTCTAACTCTCTCCTGTCTGTCCACATTCTTGATCATGTCCCCTATTCTACTTGCCCTCCTGTTTCCACTCAGGTCTCTCCCTCTCTCTGCCTCCCAAAATGATGACTTCATGAAATTCTTAGGTAAATGGACGGAACTAGAGAATATCCTGCTGAGTGAGATAACTCAGACCCAAAAGGAAATGCCTAGTATGTAGTCACTATTAAGTGGGCATTTGCTATAAAGTGCAGAATAACCCACAGACCCAAAGAACTTAAACAAGAAGGAAAGCCCAAATGAAGATTCTTGAAAGCTGTCTTAGATGCAAGTTTAATAATGTGTGCTCAATAGGAGCTCTCCACAGTACTTATTTTTCTTACTTCAGATTTTTAGACATAGAGTAGCCTTTAAATTCTCCAGAAAGAGTATCTCTGTCCCTCCTTGTTGTTTGAATTTCATAATAGTCACATAATTTATGAATTTAGCTTAGAATTGTATTAAGCTTCTCCTGTGTCTACGGCAAGTATGCCATGCTTACAGCATTCATAATCTAATAGAATTAAGGTTACAAGTAAGTGAGATTTAGTTTCTGAAACTTTTTCCAACACTGTAAAAGAGATAATCATTTTCACCAACATTTTATCCTACACTTATCTCTCCTTAATTTTATTTGTTTCTTTACATAATAGTACTTGCTTATTCTTGATAGTCTCAGATATAAAAGAGGGACAAAATCATTAATGTAGTCAATAATTTAAGGTAAATTGAGAGATCTTTGTTATTTAATAACCCTATATTTTTTAAATTGAAAAGCTTTAGGTTAGAATGTTGAGCCTATGAGTCTCATTGCTAGTGTTCATTTCTAATGATACACAGATATTTTTACTTAGTGTGTAAAGCTAAAAAAAAAATCTAAAAACAACTGGAGAAATTGAGATACTTTGCCAGAGTGTGGATCGCATATTTAATGTCATGATAGAATTAAAAACAAAAAATTTTAAATCAATGACACATATCTTTGTACTGAAAACAGATATTTGCTTAGTTGTGAAGAACTTACTCCCATTTGGGGGAGGTTTAAAATAAATTTTGCTTTTTTATTATCATTTATTTTATGTAGATGGATGTTTTCCCAGCAAATATGCTTATGTATGACATGTGTTCCTGGTGCCTGCTGTAGGAAAGAAGAGGATTCTAATCCTCTGACACTCAAGTTAGACATACTAGAGGGATGTCATGTGAGTTCTCTAATCATACCCAGGCTCTCTGGAAGAGTATCAACTACTCTTAACTACTGGTACTTATCTCAAGTTGCTGAGAATAATTTTAATAAGACTTCAAGAATTAAGACTTCTGACTAGTCAAAACAGTGATTCATAAGCTAGGTCTTGTGTGTATTTATTGAGCAATTGAGACAAATTCCAGTACATCTTTGATCTGCATTTGATGATTTTAATCTTAATCATAATCAAAATTAACATGTCTTACAATATTTAACTAAATTAAATATTAAATATGAACCAGTATAATCTGGGATGCATCATCTTGCATTTGTATTCATAGGGCATGAGAATAATTACAATAAAATATTGATTAAAAAGCAAAATAATCTGTATTGTTAGAATGGAATAATTTATAGAGCTTTAAACGATGTGTTTTCCAGGCAACTGAGAATGAATCAGTGCAATAATTTTAATCATATTCTAATTTTCTAAAGTTACATGCATATGCAAATCATTTTATACCTAAATTTCTTTCAAAGTATTAAAAAATAGATTTTGTTATGTTTGATGCTAAACATGAAAGGTGTACTCTTTTTCAAACCAAGATCTTTTAGTTATAATGTAATTCACTTTCTAAAATAATGTATGGCTCAATTTTATAGTCTAAACAATTATTATATCTTGAAAGTTTTCACAACACTTCATTGTTTATTTTTGTCAACTGGTGTTATATTTGTTTATTCTATAAACATCCATTTAGTATAATGACTCAAAATTAACCCCTCTTTGAGAACATTGTTTCTTTTTTGTTACTATTGACTAATTAAGTTCAATCTGTGCCCCATGATAAAGTGGAAAAGGTAGTTTTGATCTTCTATAAATAAGTACCTTGTTCTTTTGCTCTGAGATATTATTAAATCTTTATTAAAATATTATTAAAATTTTATTTTTTCTTCACTAGCTTTAATGATATGTTAATGATGACTAGAATGAATCGCTAAATTTACTGTCTTCTATTTTTTCAAGTATAGACTAGGCAGAAAATAAGACTGAGAACTCTGTATCTTAAATATCCAATTGGATATAAGTCTGAACAGGTAGAGGTAAAATCCAACTGTATTTCATAACAGCAACTTGTAAGAGAGAGAGAGAGGAAAAAAAAAAAAAACAGTTAAAGAAGATGCTACGTGAAAAAAAAAACAATTAAAAAAACAAATAACTGGGAATAAGTTATGATGCTGCAGGCCGCATTACAGAAAACTGAATAAGTATATAGAAAACTAAACAGGACATGTAAGGAAGGGACAATTCGTTAATTTTAATATGATGGCCAAATTTGATCTATCGAAAATAATCAAGAAAGACAAAAAGTATCTCATTAAGATATGTTACAGAAAATTACCTACCAGAAAAAGAATTCCATAAACTTTAATAACATTTAGAAGTTATGCCATAAGTTAAGAACATTCATGATATCTAACAGCCAGTTAATATTCTATACATAGTGGAAAAAAGAAAGATATCACCAGTAACTGTGAAGAAAGTGAAGAAATTGAAACAGAAAGGAATATTGCTTATTATCTAAGGATATTAAGATATTACTGCATATATACTTTAGGATCAGTTATTTGATGGAAAGCATGAATTTTTGGATACAATAAAAGATATTTAAAAACACATGAAAGCCCTTCTGCCAGGTTCTTTCTGCTGGGGCAGACTTCTAGCTAGTCAGCTCTCCAGAAGACACTATATCCTGAGGCATATCCAGAAGAACCTCTGCACTCTGCATTTAATACCACATCCTGAGGCATTCCAGGAGACCTTCTGTACATAGGGTATTTAACGCCACAACTGGAGACATGTCAGGAGATCCACTGCACTCAGGACATCACAGTTTGAAGGCATTCCAGGAGTTCCTCTGTGAACAGGATTAATCAACAGGGTAACTGATTAATCCTCTTAACAGATAATAATCAAAACACTAAACACAAACACATGGAACCGAAAGGAAAAAAAGAATATTAAAAGCTGTAATGGAAAAGGGCAAAGTAACAAAGTAACATACAGTTTGACCTTTGAGAATTACAACAGAATTACACCAGACTTCTCAACAGAGACTATGAAAGCCAGAAGAGCCTAGTCAGAGGTCATGCAAACTCTACAAAAACACAAATGCCAGCCCAAATACTAGACCCAGCAAAACTTTAAATCAACATAGATGGAGAAACAAAATATTTCAGGACAAAATCAAATTCAAACAGTATCTATCTAGTCATCTAGCCCTATAGACGATCCTCAAAGAAAAACTCCAACACAACTAAAGTACATACACCAAAGAAAAGACAAGATATCAAGCATCTTGCAACAAAGCCAAAAGGAGAGAGCCATAGGCACATAAAGCCACTTACAAAAACAAATATCAGAACCAACAAGCATCTGTCTAAAATATCTGTCAATATCCATGGAATCGACTCACCTATAAAAAGACATAAGCTAACAGACTGAATACACAAACAAGATCCAGCATTTTGCTGTATAAAAGAAACACATCTCAATAATAAAGACAGGCACTATCTCAGTGTAAAAGGATAAAAAAGGGTCTTGCAACCAAATAGTCACAAGAAACAAGCTGGAGGTGCCATCCTAATATCCAATAAAATAGACTTTCAACCAAAAGTTTCAAGCATGATTAAAAAGGACACTTCATAATTATCAAAGGAAAAATCTACCAAGAGGAAGTCTCAATTCTGAACATTTATACCCCAAATGAAAGTGCACTGACATTTATAAAGGAAACTTTATTAACTTTCAAAATACACATTGAACCCACACAGTAATAGTAGGAGACTTTAACTCCCCACTCTGACCAATGCACAGGTAACTAAAACAAAAACTAAACATAGACACAATGAAACCAATAGAGATTACAAACCAAATGGATTTAACAGATATCCACAAAACATTTCACCCTAAAACAAGAGTACATCTTCTTAGCACATCATGGCACCCTCTCCAAAATTGACCATATAATTTATCACAAAACAACCCTCACCCAATATAAGAAGTTTGAAATAATCCCATGCAATCTATCAGACCACCATGGCCTAAGGCTTGTCTTCAAAACAACAGAAATCCCATATACACATGAAATCTGAATAACTCTCTACTTAGTGATAATTTGGTCAGAGAAGAAATAAAATTAAAGACTTTCTGGATTCTAATGAAAATGTTGACATACCATACCCAAATTTATGAGATACAATGAAAGCTGTGATGAGAGAAAAAGTCATAGTACTTAGTGCCCTGGTAAAGAACCTGGAGAGATCCTACACTAGCAACTTAACAGTACACCTGAGAACTCTAGACCAAAAAGAAGCATTTTCACCAAAGAGGAGTAGAAGGCAGGAAATAGTAAAACTCAGGGTTGAAATCAACCAAATAGAAACAAAGAAAACAATACAAAGAATCAATAAAACCAAAAGATGGTTCTTTGACAGAATGAACAAGATAGATAAACACCTAGACAATCTAACTATAGGGTACAGAGGCAGCATCCAAATTCTCAAAATCAGAAATGAAAAGAGTCATAACAACAGAAACTGAGGAGATTCAGAAAATCATCAGATGGTATTACAAAAGCCTATAAAAAAAAAACAGAAAAATCTAGATGAAATGGATGGTGTTCTAGAACATACCAAAGTAAAATTAAGAGCAGGTAAACTATCTAAACAGGCCCATATCTCATAAGGAAATAAACAAATTGACTAAAAATCTCGATGCCAAAAAAAACGCAGGGCCTGATGGATTTAGTTCAGAATTTACAAGACCTTCAAAGAAGACCTTATGCCAATATTCTTTAAACAATTCCATAAAATAAAAACTAAAGAAAAATTACTTAATTCATTCTATAAAACTACAAATACTCTGATACTTAAACAACACAAGAACACAGGCAAAAAGAAGAACATCAGACCCATCTTGCTTATGAATATGGATGCAAAAATACTCAATAAAAATTTTGCAAACTGAGTCCAAGAACATATCAAAATTATCATTGACTATGATCAAGTAGGATTCATCCCAGGGATACAGATTGATTCAATATAAGAAAATTCATTAACCAATTAATCCATCAAGTATCCCTATTAAAAATGGGGTACAAAACTAAACAAAGGTTTTTCAACTGAGGAATATCAAATGAAAAGCAGCTAAAGAATGATTTAAAATTTTTATTCATCATGGAAATGCAAATTACAACAACCCTGATATTCCAACTCAGACCAGGCAGAATGGCTAAGATCAAAAAGTCAGGTGACAGCAGATGCTACCGAGGATCTGGAGATAGAAGGACACTCCCCCATTGTTGGTGGGATTGCAAGCTGGTACAACCACTCTGGAAATCACTCCGGGAGTTTCCCCCACAATTGGACATAGTACTACCTGAAGATGCAGCTTTAACTCATGGGCATATACCCAAATGATGCTCCAACCTATAACAATGAAACATGTTCCACTATGTTCATAGCAGTCTTGTGTATAATAGCCAGAAGCTGGAAAGAACTCAGATGTCCTTCAACAGAGGAATGGATACAGAAAATGTGGTTTGTTTACACAAAGGAGTATTACTCAGCTATTAAAAACAATGACTTCATGAAATTCTTAGGCAAGTGGATAGAACTAGAAACTATTCTGAGTTAGGTAACCCAATAACAAAAGAATACACATGGCTGTATGCATTCACTGATAAATGGATATTAGCCCTAAAGTTCAGAATATCCAAGATACTATTTACACACCACCTGAAAATCAAGAAGAAGGAATACCAAAGCGTAGATCCTTCACTTCATCTTAAAAGAGTGAACAAAATGTTCACAAGAGGAAATATGGAGATAAAATATGAAGCAGAGACTGAAGGAAAGGCCATCCAGAGACTACCCCTCCTGGATATCCAACTCATATAGAGTCACAATTCCCAGTCACTATTGTGCATGCTAAGTCCTTATTGACCAGAACCTGATATAGCTGTCTCCTGAGAGGCTATCCTAGAGCCCAATAAACACAGATGCAGATGCTTACAGCCAACCATAGAACTGAGAATAGGGTCTTCAATGGAGGTGTTAGAAAAAAGAACTGATGAAGCTGAAGGTTTTGCATCTTCATAGGAAGAACAACAATATCAACCAACCAGACATTCAGAGCTCCCAATGACTAAACCACACTTTAAAGACTATACATGGGGGAACGTGTGGCTCCAGCTGCATATTTAAGAGAGGATGGCCTTGTAAGGCATCAATGGGAAGAAATGCCCTTGGACATGTGAAGTGTAGGGATGCCAGGGCAAGGAGGTGGGAGACAGTCAGTGGTTGGGCTGGGGAGCATCCTCATAGAAGCAGGGGTAGAGTGGATTGAGATAGGGTGTTCCAGAGAAGAAACCAGGATATGGGTTAATATTTCAAATGTATAAAATATCCTGCGGTTAACTATAACAGAACACATAAAAGATCTGTATGACAATAATTTCAAGTCTCTCAAGAAAAAAATGAAGGATCTCTGAAAATGAAGAGTTCTCCCATTTGTTTATGGGAGATCGGTATGGTTAACGTAGTAAAAATGGCCATCCTACCAAAAGCAATCTATAGATTGATTGCAAACACCATCAAAATCTCAACAATTCTTCACAATTCCTCAGAGACAGAAAATGCAATGCTCAAATTCATCAGAAATGAAAAAAAAACCAGAATAACAAAAACAAATTTCTTTTGATAAACAGAATAGAATAATTTTTATTTTTATCTTTTTATTTTATTTCATTTTAATTTTACACTCAAGATTTTATTCCCCTCCACATCCACCCCCTACTGTTACACATCCCATACCTCCTTTCTACCCACTGTCTCCAGGAGGATAATCCCACCCCACCCACCTTGCCAGGCCTCTAAACTCCCTGGGACATTTAGTCTCTTGAGAGTTAAGTGCATCTTCTGTGACTGAACAGGGACTCGAGAGTCCTCTGCTGTATGTGTATGCAGCCTGGTTGGTGGTCCAGTGTTTATTGAGACTGCTGGTTCTCTTACAGTATTGCCCTCTTAACTAGCTTCCCCTAGCTTTTCCCTAATTCAAGGACAGGGGTCAGCAACTTCTGTTGGTTGGTTGGGTGCAAATATCTGCTTCTTTCAGCTGCTTGCTGGGTGTCTCAGAGGATAGTCACCATAGGTTCCTTTTGGTGAGCGCTCCATAGCCTCAGTAATGGTGGAAAGCCTTGGGGCATCCCCTTGATCTGGATCACCATTTGTGCCTTTTCCTGGACCTTCTTTTCCTCAGGCTCTTCTCCATTTTCATCCTTGCATTTTTTTTTTTTATTGAACAACTTCATTTTAAAATAAGAAAGATAAATGTACAAATTTTAAGAATTTTTGCATAAAAGTATATGAATACATTTTCGTCAGTGCTTGGTTTTATTTTTTTAAGGTTTGATAGTGTACAATAAGATTTTACTAGTTACAATGAGCATAAAGTACGTGTAAAACAGGATTTAACCTGGATTTGTCAAAGTTTTCTTAGTGTGTAAGAATTCAGCATAATGGTTTTTTCTTTTCTTTTCTTTTCTTTTTTTTTTTTTTTTTTTTTTTTTTTTTTGAACTTCATATAGTCTGTGAGTTGTTTCTGGGGTGTTCAGAGCTTTCTGGGGTTGGTATCCAATTATTAGTAACTGCATTTCATGTCTATTCTTTTGTGACTGGGTTATCTCACTCAGGATGATATTTTCTAGATGCATCCATTTTCTTAAAAATTTCATAAAGTCATTGTTTCTGATAGCTGAGTAGTATTCCATTGTGTAAATGTACCAAAATTTTTGTATCCATTCATCTACTGAAGGACATCTGGGTTCTTTCCAGCTTCTGGATATTATAAATAGAGCTGCTATGAACATTGTGGTGCATGTGTCTTTGTTGTATGTTGGAGCTTCTCTGGGGTATATGGCCAGAAGTGAAATAACTGGGTCTTCAGGCAGTACTAAGTCCAATTTTCTGAAGAATTGCCAGAGTGATTTCCAGAGTGGATGTACCAATTTACAACCCCACCAAAAGCAGAGAAGTGTTCCTCTTTCTCCACATCCTCACCAGCATCTGCTGTCATTTGAATTTTTGATCTTGGCCAATCTGACTGGTGTGAGGTGGAATCTCAGGGTTCTTTTGATTTGCATTTCCCAGATGGCTAATGATGTCGAGCACTTCCTTAGATGCTTCTCAGCCATTTGTTATTCTTCAATTGAGAACATTTTTTTAGCTCTTTACCTCATTTTTAATAGGGTTGTTTGGATCTCTGATGTCTAGCTTTTTGAGTTCTTTGTATACCCTGGAAATAGGCCTCTATCTGATGTGGGGTTGGTAAAGATCTTCTCCCACTCTGTTGGCTGCCATTTTGTTTTTTTTTTTTTTTTTTTTTTTTTTTTTTTTTTTGACAGTGTCATTAGCCTTACAGAACATTTGCAATCTCATTAAGTCCCATTTGTCAATCTTTGACCTTAAAGTACGAGCCATTGGTGTTCTGTTCAGGAAATTTTCTCCTGTGCCTATGTGTTCTAAGGTTTTTCCTACTTTCTCATTTAATAGTTTCAGTTTACCTGGTTTAATGTGAAGATCTTTGCTCTACTTGAACTTGATCTTTGTACAAGGAGATAAGAAAGGGTCTATTTTCATTCTTCTGCAAGCTGAGTGCCAGTCGGACCAACACCATCTGTTGATTAGGCTGTCCTTTTTGCAGTGAATGTCTACAGCTCCTTTGCAAAAATCAGGTGACCATATATGTGAGAGCTCATTTCTGGATCTTGTATTCTATTCCATTGATCTATGTGCCTATCTCTGTACCAGTACCATGAAGTTTTTAGCACAATTGCCTTGTAATATAGCTTGAGGTCATGGATAGTGATTCCTGAAGATGTTTTCTTGTTGTTGAGGATGGATTTGTTATTCTAGGTCTTTTTTTATTCCAGATGAAATTGCACATTGCTCTTTCCAACCCTATGAAGAATAGGGTTGGTATTTTGATGGGGATTGCATTGAATCTCTAGATTGCTTTTGGTAAGATGGCCATATTTACAATGTTGATCCTTCCAATCTATGAGCATGGGAGATCTTTCCATTTTCTGAGATCTTCGTCTATTTCCTTCTTTAGAGGTTTGTAGTTCTTGTCATACAGGTCTTTCACATGCTTAGTTAGAGTCACACCAAGGTATTTGATACTTTTTGTGACTATTGTGAAGGGTACCTTTTCTCTAATTTCTTTTTCCACATGTTTATCCTTTGAGTAGAAGAAGGCTAAAGACACTAGTATTTCTTTTGTTTTTAAGACCCTGTAAGAGGACTAACAATCTCAATTAACCTAGATTCCCAAGATCTCTCAGATACCAGTTCTCCATGATCTGAGCAGAGCTTCAGAGTCTATGATTTGGTAGACCATAATATGTCCAGTGAGAAAGAGTCATACTTAGAGGACTTGCTTAATAATGTCCTCCCATGTTCTTAGAATTTAGAAGGTTCTCCTTTTTGGTGACCCTCTACTTAATGGCACATATGCACATATAAGTATGTATTGTGTTCTTAGGGAACAGAAAACAGAATATGTTATAAATGGGGGCGGATTTGGACAAAAGCAGTAGAGTTCTGGTGGGATTTTGTTGGACACAGATAATAAATGAGGGAGACTGTAGTTTTTAGTGTCAATTTGATGGTAGGGGGATATTTACTTCAGTGGATATTTATAGAATGTATGAAGGTACTTGTGATGGTTTGTATATGTTCAGTCCAGAGAGTGACACTATAGCAGGGTGTAGCCTTTTTGGAGTAGGTGTGGCCTTGTTTAAGTAAGTCTGTCATTGTGGTCATTGGCTTTAATATTCTCAACCTAGCTGCCTGGAAGCCAACATTTTGCTAGCAGAGTTCAGAAGTTGTAAAATCTGCAGACATGAGAATGTACAACTTACTTTTGGCACATAAATAAAAATAATCTTAAAAATTCAAAGAAGATGCAGTAGACTAAAGTTCAACCATAAAATCAGGATGCTTCAAAATGACAGATAATTCGACAATTTTTTTGGACTGAAACTAAAGAATCTCACAGATTACTGATATTTTTTAGTCCGATCTGATGATCTATATAAAATAAAAATGTATAAGCCATAAGAAGAGATATAAAAGTCTCAGCTCAGTCTGCACCATGTCTGCCTGGACACTTCCATGCTCCTGCCTTGATGATAACAGACTGAACCTCTATACCCTTTAGCCAGCCCCAATATAATGTTGTCCTTATAATATAAAAATTGCCTTAGTCATGGTGGTTGTTCACAGCTGTAAAATATTAACTAAGGCAACACTCCTAGGCAATTGCTGTAGGAATTGTAGATACAGAGTCTGTACTGCCTATTCTTTCAGACAAGTAAGTTTTCCAGTGGCAGGCCTTTGCTGTACTCTTTTGAGTCATTGTCAGAGGGGTCTTATGGGGATTCTGAAACTACCAAGACTAATGCTAAGGAAAAGATACAGTCTCTGCACACTGAAAGATGTAACCCAATGTCCAGTTCAATATTCACACAGCCCATTGAACATGGAGAATTCTAGCTGTTGGTAAGGATGTTCTATATTAGAGAAGAATGTAATTTTAATTTAAAAAAGAAAAAGAATTGAGGAAAGGAAATATTTGCATAAGGAAGAATGAAAAATAAAAAGAGAAAAAACAAAGTAAGGAAGAAAAGAAGGAAGGAAGGGAAGAAAAAAAGAAAGAAGTCTATCACATTATTGTTTTTGCGGAACTTGGATAACAAAACAGTGCTCTGTTGATGGGTCAATGTACTCTGAAAAGTACTTCCGAGGCTCTAACACAAAGGTTAAACTTGACAGTAGCTATTAGGGTCTTGCAGATTTTAATAAGCAAAAACATCTTCAAAAAGTTTCTTCTGAGAAAGACTGAGGCATCCACATTCTGGTCTTCTTCTTTTTGAGCTTGATAATGTCTGTGAATTGTTTCTTGGGTATTCAGAGCTTTGGGGGCTAGTATCTGCTTATCAGTGGATGCATCCCATGTGTGCTCTTTTGTGACTGGGTTACCTCACTCAGGATGATAGCTTCTAGTTCCATCTATTTGCCTAGGAATTTTATAAACTCATTGTTTCTAATAGCTCAGTAGTACTCCACTGTGTAAATGTACCACAATTTCTTTATCCATTCCTCTGTTGAAGGATATCTGGGTTTTTTCCAGGTTCAGACTATTATAAAGACTGTTAAGAACTTGGTGAAACATGTGTCCTTCTTATATGTTGGAATGTCTTTTGGGCATATGCTAAGGAATGGTATAGCTGGTTCTTCAGGTAGCACTATGTCCAATTTTTTGAGGAACCAAAGATTGATTTCTAGAGTGGTTGTACCAGTTCACAATCCCTCCAACAGTGGAGGAGTGTTCCTTTTTCTCCACAGCCTTGTCAGCATCTGCTGTCACCTGGGATTTTTATCTTAGCCATTCTTACTGGTGTGAGGTAAAATTTGAGGGTTATTTTTATTTGCATTTCCCTGATGACTAGGGATGATGAACAACTTTTAGGTGCTTCTCAGCCATTTGTTATTCCTCAGCTGAGAACTATTTGTCTAGCTCTGTACTGCCACCCCCTGCCCCCCATTTTTAAATAGGATTATTTGATTGTCTGGAGTCTAACTTCTTGAGTTCTTTTATTATTGAGGATAGTTTTCCCTATCCTGGATTTTTTGTTACTTCAAATGAATTTGCAAATCACTCTTTCTAGCTCTATGATGAATTGAGTTGGAATTTCGGTGGGGATTGCATTGAATCTGTAGGTTTCTTTTGGCAAGATGGCCATTTTTACTCTGTTGATCTTTCTAATCCATGAGCATAGTAGAACTTTCCATCTTCTGAGGTCTTCTTCACTTTGCTTCTTCAGAGACTTGACATTCTTGTCATGCAGATCTTTCTCTTGTCTAATTGTCACACCAAGGTATTTTATAATGTTTACGCCTATTGTGAAAGGTTGTGATTCCATAATTTCTTTCTCAGCCTGTTTGTTCTTTGAGTAGAGGAAGGCTATTTATTTGTTTGAGTTAAGTTTATATCCAGCCACTTTGCTGACATTGTTTATCAGCTGTAGGAGTTCTCTGGTGAAGTTTTTGGGTCATTTAAGTATATTATTATACCAACTGTAAATAGGGATATTTTTACTTCTTTCTTTCCAATGTGTATACCATTGATTTTCTCTTGCTGTCTAATTGCTCTGACTAGGACTCCCAGTATTATATTGAATAGGTAGTGTGAGAGTGGGCAGACTTATCTAGTCACAGATTTTAATGGGATTGTGTCAAGTTTTTCTCCATTTAGTTTGATGTTAGCTACTGGTTTGCAGTATATTGATTTTACTATGTTGAGTTATGGGCCTTGAAATTTTGATCTTTTCAAATATTTTTTGAATTTGCTTATATAGTGGATTACATTAATGGATTTTTCTATATTGAACCATTCCTGCATCCCTGGGATGAGAACCTCTTGTCATGTTAAATGATTGTTTTGATGTCTTTTTGGATTTGGTTTACAAGAATTTTATTGAGTATTTTTGCATCAATGTTTATGAGAGAAATTAGTCTGAAGTTATCCCTTTTTGTAAGGTCTTTGTGTGGTTTAAGTACAAATATAATTGTGGCTTCAAAAATAAGTTATATAGTTTTCCTTCCATTGCTATTTTGTGGAATAGTTCGGAGAGTATTGGTATTAGGTATTCTATGAATGTCTGATAGGATTCAGCACTAAACTTATGTGCTCCTGAACTTTTCTTTTTTGTTTAGGAGGCTTGTTATAAGTGCTTCTATTTTCTTTAGGGGTTATTGGACTGTTTAGATAGTTTGTCTGGCCCTGATTTAAGTTTGGTACATGGTGACTGTCTATAAATTTGTCCATGTACTGTAGATTGTCTGGTTTGGTTGCATATAGGTTTTTGTAGTTGGATCTGATGATTCTTGCATTCCCTCAGTTTCTGTTGTTACATACCTCCTTTCATTTCTGATATTATTAATTTGGATTCTCTTTCTGCAGACTCATTTGTGGAAATAGAGGAATAAATAGAGGAGCAGGGATTGAACAAATGTTCATTTAGAGATTACTACATCTTGAGATCCATATGTCGTCTCCAAACTGAAGCACTATCATTGCATAGGCTTTCTTATTTAAATCTTACCAGATATTTAGCTCAACAGTCCTTCCTGTCTGTTCTCCCTGAAAATTTGGGTACAGATTTCTACCATGAAGATTTCCAGGATATCACAGGACAAATCATCCTTATCCAAGACTCTTAATATTTTAGTCTAGTCTCAAACTCAATATTCTTTGGCTTATCTCCTTAGTGCAAGATTAAAAATATCTGCCTCGTAACTGGCCAAGGTCTCTAGTTCTTAGTATATTTCAACTTAACTGCAAGTTTCTTTATAATTGATAGTCTTCTACATTCTTTAGTTTTTGAATACTTTATTTTTGAAGTTTAAAATGATTAATTAACTACAAATATCCCAACTGGGAGGAGGAATGGGATTATAAATTGTAGAAAGGTAACCTGGGAGGGGAATAATGACTAGAATGTAAAAAAATAAAAGGATTAAAGATAATAATAATTAAAAGAAACAAAACATCAAAATCAAATTGAGTAATTATATAAAATAAAAAAAGGTCCAGAACTTTAGAACAAATTGCCAGTTAGTTTGAGGGCAAACAGAACAATTTATCTAGAAGCCAAGAGAAGCCAGATTGAATAAGTCTGGCGTATTCAATCTGTAGATTATTTGAATCTGTAGATTGCCTTTGATAAAATGTCCATTTTTACAATGTTAATCTTTTCATTCCATGAGCATGGGACATCTTTCCATCTTCTGAGATCTTCTTCAATTTCTTTCTTCAGAGTCTTGAAGTTATTGTCATACAGATCCTTCAATTTCTTGGTTAGGATAACCTCAAATTATTGTATAGACTTTGTGACTATTGCAAAGAATATCGATTTTCTAATTTCTTTCTCAGCTTGTTTATCCTTTGAGTATAGGAAGGCTACTGATTTGTTTATGTTAATTTTATATCTTGCCACATTACTGAAGTTGTGTATCAGCTGTAAAAGTTCTCTGGTGGAAGTTTTGGGTTCACTTAAGTATACTATCATATTATGTAAAAATAGTGATATTTTGACCTCTTACTTTTCAATTTGTATCCCTTTGCCTTCTTTCTGTTGTGTAATTGCTCTAACCAGAAATTCCAATACTATATTGAACAGGTAGGGGGAGAGAAGGTAGCCTTGTCTAGTCCCTGATTTTAATGAGATTTCTTCAAGTTTCTCTCCATGTGGTTTGATGTGGGCTACTGGTTTGCTGTATATGGCTTTTGCGATGTTTAGGTAATGGCCTTGGTTGCATTCCTGATCATTCAATGACTTTTATCATGAAGGGGTATTGAATTTTGCAAAATGCTTTCTTACCATTTAGTGAGATGATCATGTGGTTTAAATAGCGGATTATGTTGATAGATTTCCCGTATATTGAACCATCCCTATTTTCCTGGAATAAAGCCTAGTTGATTATGGAGAATGATTATTTTGATGTGTTTTAGAATTTGGGTTGCAAGAATTTTATTAAGTATGTTTGCACCAGTGTTTATGAGGAAAATTGGTCTTTAGTTTTCTTTCTTTGTAGTGTCTTTGTTTGGTTTAGGTATTTCATATTGTTTGTGACTATTGTTAAAGGTATCGTTTCCCTAATTTATTTCTCAGCATGTTTTTCCTTTGAGTAGAAGAAAGCTACTGATTTATTTGAGTTAATTTTATGTTCAGCAACTTTGCTGAAGTTGTTTATTAGTTGTAAAAGTTCTCTGGTGGAATTACTGGGGTCACTTAAGTATACTATCATATCATTTGCAAATAGTGATATTTTTACTTCTTCTTTTTTGACTTGTATATCTTTTCCTTCCTTTTGCTTTCTAACTGTTCTGGCCAGGATATCCAGTACTATATTGAATAGGTAGGAGGAGAGTGGTCAGCCTTGTCTACTCCCTAATTTTAGTGGTATTGCTTCCAGTTTCTCACAATTGGTTTGATCTTGGCTCTTCATTTGTTGTGTATTACATTTACTATGTTTATTTATGGCTATTGAATTCCTGATCTTTCTAATACTTTTAATATGAAGCGGTGTTGAAACCAAGCATTATTTCTAATGCCAAGAAGTACTTACTCCAGAAACCAGATGTCTCCTCAGTGGTCTGATATTGGGATGCTAACCCCAGAGGCTCGTACTGCCCCAGAAACACGTCACAGACTGTGTGAAGTTCAAGAAAAACAGAAAAGAAAAGAAAACAAAACAAAACAATAAAACGTCATGCTCAATCCTTACACACCAAGAAAACATTGACTAATTCCAGGTTACATCCTGTTTTACATGTACTTTTGCTCATTGTAACTAGTAAGACCTTAGTGCAGAGTATCATACCTTAAAAAATAGAAAAAAAATAGCCAAGCACTGACACAATTGTATTTGTATACATTTATGCAAAAATATTTAAATTATTTTTTCTTTTATCTTTGTTTTTTAAAATAAAGTTTTAAAACAAATAATGAATGTTGTCAAATGCTTTCTTACCATCTACTGAGATGATTATGTAGTTTCTATCTTTGAGTTTGTTTATATAGTGAATTGTGTTGATGGCTTTCTGTATATTAAAACATCCCTGCATCCCTGAGATAAAGCCTATTTGATCATATTGAATGATCATTTTAATGTGTTTTACAAGAATGTTATTGAGTATTTTTGTATCATTGCGCATGAGAGAAATTGGTCTGTATTTCTCTTCTTTCTAGGGTATTTGTGTGGTTTACGAATGAGAGTAATTGTGTCTTCAAAGAATGACTTTAGTAGTGTTCCTTCTATTTCTATTTTGTGGATTAGTATGTAGAGTATTTGTATTAGGTCTTCTATGAATATCTGATAGATTCTACCCTGAACTCATCTTGTCCTGAGCATTTTTGTTTAGGAAACTTTTGATGACTGATTCTATTTCTTTATGAGTTATGGGATGGTTTAGATGGTTTATTTAATCCTGGTTTAACTTTGATACCTGTTATCTTTCTAGAAATTTGTCTTTTACCTCTAGATTTTCCAATTTTGTTGAATATAGGCTGTTGTAATATGATCTGATGATTTCGTGAATTTCCTCATTTTCTTTGTTATGTCTCCCTCTTCTATTTCTGATTTTGTTAATTTGGACATTCTAATGTGTCCTCTAGTTAGTCTGGCTAAGGATTTATTGATTTTGTTAATTTTTTCAAAGAACCAGCTCTTGGTTTTGTTGATCTTTGTATAGTTCTTTTATTCTTTATTTCGTTGACTTCTGCTCTGAGATTGATCATTTCCTGCTGTCTACTTCTTTTGGGTGTATCTGCCTTTTTTTGTTCTAGAACTTTCAGGTGTGCTCTCAAGCTACTAGTGTATGCTTTTTCCAGTTATTATTTTTTTTGAAGACACTCAGAGCTATGAGTTTTCTTCTTAGTATTGCTTACTGCTGCATCCAATAAGTTTAGGTATGTTGTGCCTTCATCTTCATTAAATTCTAAAAAAAAAAAAAGAATTTTTATTTCTTCCTTGACCATGTTATCATTGAGTGGATCACTGTTCAGCTTCCATGTGTATGTGGGCTTTTTGTCACTTTTGGTGTTATTAAAGACCATCCTTCATCCCTGGTGATCTGATAGGATTCATGGGAGTATTTTATCTTCTTATATCTCTTGAGGGCTGTTTTGTGACCTACTATACAGTCAAATTTTGGAGAAGATACTGTAAGGTTCTGAGAGAAAAACTTATGTATATATTTGTTTTATGATGAAATGTTCTACAGATGTCTGTTAAATTCATTTGCTTCATTACCTCTGCTAGTTTCACTGTGACTCTGTTCAGTTTCTGCTTCTGTGATCTGTCCATTGATGAGAGTGGGGTATTGAAGTCTCACATTATTATTATTTGGAGTTTTTCATCTATTATCCTTTGTAGGGCTAGAATTAGGGACAGATATGGTGTAAATTTGGTTCTGTCCTGAAATATCTTGGTCTCTCCATCTTTGGTAACTGAGCATTTTGCTGGATATCGTAATCTAGGCTGGTATTTGTGTTCTCTTTGGGTCTATATGATGTCTGTTCAGAATCTTATAGCTTTCATACTTTCTGTTGAGAAGTCTGATGTAATTCTGATCTGACTGCCTTTTTATGTTACTTGTCCTTTTTCCCTTTCTGCTTTTAGTAGTTTTTATTTGTTTTGAACATTCAGTGTTTTGACTATTATGTGTTGAGAGGAACTTCTTTTCTGGTCTAATCTATTTGGAGTTCTCTAGGCTTCATATATGTTCATGGTCATCTCATTTATAAGGCTAGGGAAGTTTTCTTCTATACTTTTGTTGAACATCTTTACTGGGACTTTTTGTTGGGAGTCTATACCTTCTTCTATACTTTTATCTTTAGGTCAGGTCTTCTCATTCTTAGGTCCTGAGTATCCTGGTTGTTTTGGGTTAGGAACTTTTTCATATTTGCATTTTCTCAGACTATTGTGTCAACGTTTTCTATGGTGTCTTCTGCCCCTGAGATGTTCTCTTCCATCTCTTGTAGTCTATTGGTGATGTTTGAATCTGTGATTCCTGATTTCTTTCCTAGGTTTTCTAAATCCTTTTCTTATTTCTGTATGGTTTCTATTTCCATTTTCAATTCCTTCACCTATTTGGTGTGTTTCTCTGTTGCTCTTTAAGTGACTTTTTGCTTCCTCTTTGAGGACTTCTACTTGTTTATATGTGTTCTCTTGTAATTGTTAAAGGTCTTCTCTAGGACCTTCATTATCTCATTTATCATTATAAAGTATGATTTTAAATCCATATCTTTATTTTTTTTATTTTTTATTTTTTTGGTGTGTTGGGAAATTCACTACTTTCTTTGATGGGAAAACTGGGTTCTGTTGTTGCCAGATTATCTTGGTTTCTGTTGCTAGGTTCTCGAGCTTGAGTTTTGCCATCTAGTTATCTGTGATGTTAGGTGATCTTGTTGTCTCTAACTGGAGCTTGTCTCTCCTGTGGGTCTGAATGCCCATTGGCTCAGGAGGGAGATTGCTGCTAGGTTTTTGGATCTTTTCAGGCAGGCAGTGAGTTCTAATAGTGGTGACCTAGCTCTGTCTCTATGGGCTGAGGTTGAAGAGTGCTTCTGAAGCTATTCTGTGTGCTCAGCAGTCTGAAGTCCAGCCCTGAGTCCTGATGGAGGTGATCTTTCTCTCTCTCTCTCTGTGCAGGTGAGAATATTCTTTCAGTAAATGTATTCTTTCAGTAAATGTTATTGGTTGCTGTATTAATATTGTTTAAATTTCACAGTCTGTATTTGATTTAATTAGTTGATTTACATATACTCACATCCAAAACTGTTTAATTTCCAGTATTTTCAGATCCCAATACTTTAAAAATATATCATAGTTGTAGCCATCATTTAATTCTAGACACAGCTTGATGCTCATTCTCCTCATATACACAAAACTGAGAGACAAAAAACATTATTCACTTTCTCAGTCAAAAACAGTATGTGTTAAAGTCAGTGCTCAAAGCCCCATATAGTCAACTCCTAACTTACTTATAGTAATACATATATATATATATGTATATATTAACTCAGAATCTTTACTCTCCATGTCCAAGGACCATACATTTTCTGAATCTCAAGTGAACAATTCTAGAATTAAAGAAATTAGTCTAAAAAGCAGATTGTTTGTTCAAGCCAAGTGTCATAAAATATACTCAGAACGTCTGGCAGTGGTGGTGTTCTTCTATAATCCTAGCAATTGAGAATCAGGGTAAAGCAAAACCTTGAGTTTCATGCCAATCTCACTGGTACATTAAGTTTCAGGACAGTCAGTAATAAACAGAAAAAACCTATCTCAAAAATAAAAACATTAAATAAAAAAGATACTCAGCAATATCATAACTCATCTTATTGACTTAATAAAAGATGTCCATATAATAAAATACTAATTTTAATGCTAAATAAAAATGTTCTGAATATAACGTAGATACTAAAAATTCAAATCACTACATAATAGTTGAGTATATTTTCAAATACATACACACACACACACACACACACATTACATAGATAGTACAACCTCAGTATTTTTCTTTTCCTTCCTCCTTTTGTATTCCTTTCCTTTCTTTCATTTTTCTATTTTTTACTTCTCCCTCTTTATTAAAATAAATTTAATATAAAATATTAAAAATTATAATATATACTGATTATGTTTTTTCCCTCTGCTTCTACAAGTTGTCCTATTTCTTTCACATCTACTCCATTTCTGTGTCTCATTAGAAAACAAACAGGTTCCTATGGATTATAATAAAATATAACTTAAGATAATACAAAAAATAGCACATAGAAGTGGACAGAACAAACAAAAGGAGGATAAGAACCCAAGAAGAAGACACAAGGAACAGAGACTCGAACATTTGCATGCTTAGAAAACCAATAAGTACTATATTATCTGACAGGGGGATGGTAGAGGGGTGAGGTTGGAATAGGTAAATGGGGGAGGAGAACCCTCAAATAGGCAAAATGGAGGAGGGAGAGGGAGGCTGGGATGCGAAGTGTATGAAGAAGTAACTGGTACGGGGCATAAAATTTAAAATGTAAAGGAATAAAATGGTTAATAAAAAAAAAAAACCTTTAATAAATTCTCACCCAACCTGGTGCTGTCCTGTCCAGGCCCTGTGCTTACTGCCTCTGTTGCTGTGAATGCATGTGTGCTTTGATCATGTTAATGTATAAGTATTTATTTTCTTGATGTTCTGTATCACCTCTGGCACTTGCACTTTTTTTTTTATCTGCAGGATTCCCTGAGCCCTGAAAAGAGGGATTTGATGAAAAATATCCTATTTAGTGCTCAGTGTTTCAAATCTCTCTCTGCACAATGTCTGGCTGTGGGTCTATAAATTTGCTCCTACCTGTTACAGAAAGAAAATACTTTGTGATGACTAAGTAGGTATTGATCTATGAATATAGCAAAATGCCATATGACATTTTATTGCTACCCTTCTGTTTTTAGAACATTGGTATTTGGTTTTACCCTAGGTCCTTATGCTACCTAGTCTCATGCTCTTGGTCACCCAAGTAGTGTTGTGTATGGGTCCCATTTCCTGGACTGGGCCTTACATCAAATCAGACCTTAGTTGGTTACTCCCACTAGCTTTGTACCACTATTGTATTAGCACATTTTGCAGACAGGATAGTATTGTCAGTAAAAAGTGTTATGGATTGATTGATGCTTAATTTTTCTTTGGGTAGCTTACAGGGTATCTTTCTCTACCAATGATTCTAGAATGTAGGTGTTAAGGCTCTATGTAAGCACCTTCTCAAATTTCTCATATTTAATGAGTTGTGTCGGTGTTGTCTTCAGCCTTGGGAATTTCCTGTCAGCCTGTGGAAAACTGAATCTTGAGTTGCTTGGGAATTCTCATGAAACACAATCCCCTGACTCAAGCATCATTTGGTGACAAGAGATGGTTAGGTAGGGCTCTGTCACCTCTGTTACTTGGCAATTTCAAAATAATTTAATGTAATCACCTTAATGTAAGTATATCTTTCAGGAAAATTGTATTATATTAGGTCTCCCTATTATTCCTAAAATGCCCTCTAATTTTAGCTCTCTTCACATATTCCCTCCTATACCTTCCTCTACTCGCCTGCTCCCAACATATTGCACTCATTCCATCCATCCATCCATCCATCCATCCATCCATCCATCCATCCATCCATCCTTCCATCCACTAATCTATAATATCTATTCTATTTTCCTTTTCTAATAAGGTCCATCTCTCTCTTAGGCTCTTACTCAATATCTAGTCTCTTTGGGTCTACAGATTATAGCTTTGCTATCATTGGCTTACCAGATAATATCCACATGTAAGTAAATACATTTAGCTGTTCAATGCCATCTTTTTAGACATTCTTCTTGAATCATCATTATTTTTCCTTTAAAAATATTTACATTATCTAAGAAAATAACTCATTCAGTTTGCAGTCAGGAGTGCCTTCCACCTTTCCCACAAATCAAACAAGTCCCTTTACTGATTAGGATATTTTCAAAGGGAAGGGGTGGGGAGCAGAGGTGGGATATACTTAATCCTCGCAAATTAAGCACTGTAATTTCCCCTCTTCACCCTGACTCTCCTTTCTAAAAGGATTTTTCTTTGTGGTATTTCACAAGTATGTCAGAGAGCCATGAGACACCAGCTTTGCTTTGAACAGGAAACTTTCCCTACAGCTCTAATTAGAAGGAAGTTTCAAACCTACAAATTAACAGTTTTAATATGCCCTTCCTGGCGATTAACCACTTCATTTTAACAGGCATTCACTGTTAACAGTGCAAGTGTTAATTTGAATGGCTTGATTTAAATTTGAAGAAAAAAATTACCTCAAAGTTACTCCTATAACTTTTCCCCCATTGGCCTAGCGAACTTCATTTAGATTCTTCCTGAATAAAGTTACTATTCTATGAAAAAAAAAAATGACTCCTTTTATAGAGAGTAAAAGTTAAAGTTAAGCAGCATTTTTTTTCTTTCTTTTTCTTTTTTTCCAGACATGACCTCAGTAACTATCTTTGGCTGTTACTAGATCTTGGGAGATTGTATCAGGAGAAAACTGTGTAAATGAAAATTTCTTTCATTCAGTCAAACATCTAACTGCTTACAGTATAACAAAATACATTTAGTAAATGAAACTACAATACAACCAGCTTCCAGATGCAGACATGAGAAAATATTGAAGATTAAATCCTTTGAAAATACTTAAGTAAAAACATGTTCATCTTTGAAGAAACTGACTTCTTTCCTGCTCATTTGTATCCCTAGGGGACACATCCTTGATTATCAAGAATGACATTAAAGCCACTGAGAATCCAAAAAATTCCCTTAGCCTCAAGTGTGTAAGCCTTTCTATAAAGAATTATTTTCTTCAAAGCAACTAATGAACACCGAGGCTTATATAAAAAGACTCAGATTGTTGAATCTTATAATACAGGGCGACTGCTTTTCTTCAGGCTGTTCTCTTCCTTCTTAATCTGTCCATCGTTTTCAATAGAGCTCTACTTCTACCTTCCCTGGAAATCTGATCTTATTTATGTGTAGATTTGTATTTCTGTTTTTTCCCCAGTGCATTTTTTATTTAAGTGAGATGTAATAGGTATAGTTTATATACATATAAAATACAGGTGTCCTTATAATTATATATTTATTTTGAGCATATATACTTTTTTAAATGCTATAAAGTTCAAATTTTTATATTATTTATCATATAAAAAGTAAAACAATTTGCCCTTTAGTATTTCCTTCCTAAGAAAACATCCCTGAAAACTGTGTGTAACAATTCAAAGATTTACACCATTATTCAGCTATCTTGTTCTTGGTTTGGGGCATCATAGGTTATATAAGCACTTTCTATGAATAGATAGCCACTTAATGTTCTTGTTTTACAATGAAAAAGTGCTATAATAACTATCCATGTACAAATAAGTATAATATATATAATATATGATATGCAATATATGATATATGATATATGCTATGTGATATGTGATATGTGACATGTGACATGTGACATGTGATATGTGATATAATGTGATATATGATATATGATTGATATATGATATATGATATATGATACACGATACACAATATATGATATATGATATATGATATCTGATATATGATATATATTACACACACATATGGTTATTATGGTTATTATCTTTAGAAAAGGAGTGAAATAAGGACACAAGATCAGAAAAGTTTTAATGTGGAACTTTGTCTCTGTGATGGTATATATATGCTTGGCTAAACGAGTGGGCACTGGTGGGAGGTGTGGCCTTGTTATAGTAGGTGTGGTCTTGTGAGTGTGAGCCTTAATACCCTTGCCCTAGCTCCTGGAAGCAAGTATTCTACTAGAAGACCTCAGATAAAAATGTAGAACTCTCAGCTTCTCCTGTACCATACCTGCCTGAATGCAGTGATGCTTTCAACTTGATGATAATAGACTGAACCTCAGAATCAACAAGCCATCCCCAATTAAATGTTGTCCTTATAAGAGTTGCATTTGTTGTGACTGTTCACAGCCATAAAACCCTAAGATAGAAGTTGGTACTATCACAGGACAATGGTAGTACTGTGATAGGCCTGACCATGTTTTGTCTGGAAAATGTGGATTTTGGAACTTTGGATTTGGAAAGCAGTGGAGTGATTCAAATGAGGCTTACTGGACTATCTTAATAAGAAAATGACTTTGTTGCTGAGATTGATTTGTACTGTGCAAACCTGGCCCAAGAGTATTCAATGGAGAAGAATTCTAGTATGTGACCTAGGGACTGTTTTTCTGGTATTTTGGTGAAGAATTTGACCACTTCTTGCTCTTGTCTGAGGCATCTACCTGAGTGAAAGGTAAAAAGATTTATATTAATTGCATTGACAGAGAAAGTCTAAAAAAATCCCAGCAGATACTTTATTCTCTGGTTAAGTCTCTTGAAGAGTGTAGCAAACATAGGAAGCTTAGAATGAAAAAAAATATGTGTGTCAAGTCTTAAAGAGGCACCAGAAGGGATGTGTACATACCTTTAATCCCAGAAGACAAAGACAAACAGATATCTGAGTGCAAGGCCAACCTGGAGCAAAGCAGGTTCTAGGTGAAGAAAAGTTTAAATCTTGGCATTGTGGTACATACATTTAATTCCATCACTAGTGGAGGCAGACATGCAGATATCTGAGTTCAAGGTCAATATACAGAAAAAGTTCCAGGACAGCCAAGTCAACTTGACATGAGCTGGAGTTGTCTCAGAGAAAGGAGACAAGGTTAAGAAAATGTGTCCATGAGATCCAGCTATAAGACATTTTCTCAACTAGTGATCAAGGAGGGAGAGCCCAGCCCATTGTGAGTGGTGCCATCCCTGGGCTGGTAGACCTGGGTTCTATAACAAAGCAAGATGAGCAAGCCAGGGGAAACAAGCCAGTAAGCAACATCCTTCCATGGCCTCTGCATCATCTTCTGCTTCCTGACCTGCTTGAGTTCCAGTCCTGACTTCCTTTGGTGATGAACAGCATTATGGAAGTGAAGCTAAACAAACATTTTGCTCCCCAACTTGCTTCTTGGTCATGATGTTTGTGCAGGAATAGAAACCCTTCAAGTTTAGGCAGTGAAGGAGTTGGAAAAGAGGAAGCTAGTGATAATGTAAAAGAAAAAGGGGGCCGATATTCCAGCTCCTGCAAACAGCAGAAATCTGCAGCTTTGGCCATGTGGCTCTGGCTTTATATTCAAGAGAAGTAGATGACTGGGATAATTGATGCTTGTTAGCTGAAGCTAAGGAATTAGTGGTGATTTAAAAGAGACCAGCATCACTGAGGTGAAATCTTCTGGGAAATGTTTTCTGAGAGCACAAAAAAGGTGTGTTCCAGAGATAGCCAAGCCTGTTACTCAAGCTGCAGCTGTACTTGGTAATGTGTAAAAATCATCCAGGTGGTACTGGTTTTGAAGGCACTAAGGCATCATGAAGAACAGCTGAGGCTTGGCACTGTGAAAGGCTGTGGAAGGCCATTGGTAAAAGCACAACTTCAGTTGTAGGGGACAATGTAGGAGTAAAGGGTTCATGCAAATAAATAATTTGGGGCTTGGCACCATGAAGGGGTCCTATGAGAGGCTATTGCTGAATCCTAGTTGCAACAAAAGACCCCAGTGTATTGGAGACAGCAGTACCATTAGATTATCAGGAAGAACAACAACAACAGTGTGGTGGAGTCAACATGGCTTAAAGTGCTAGAGAGGGCAGAGCTGGAGAGGTGAAGCTAGCCCTTTGGAGGGGCCCAGATCATATGAGGATTTCAAACATTGAAACAAGAAGCGATAACATTGAAGCTGTCTTGGAAATACAAAGATATTAAAGATGCCAGAGCCTTCGGATACCTGTCAAGGAAAACTGCTAACAGAGTGAAACCGGCTCAGGAGAAAGAAGGTTGTTGCAATCAACAAAGATTAAAAAGAAGTTGAAGATCTGAAGACCACTTTGACATCAGATATGGAGATGGCAGAGTTTGAAGTTTGCCTAGCTGGTTGCCTGTCTTATTTCGGGTATTACAGTTAAGAGATTGGATGGATCTCAGAAGAGACTTTGAACTTTGGACCTTATAACATTGTTGATACTGCTACAGACTATGGGGACTTTGAAGTTGAACTAAATGTATGTTTTATTATATGTTTAGGTTTGGCCCCCATAGACTCATGTATTTGAACAAGCCTATGCAGCCAGGGAGTCAAATGTGGCCTTTTAAATATGCTTGGCCCAGGGAGTGGCACTACTAGAAGGTATGGCCTTGTTAGAGGAAATGTGTCACTGTTGGGGTGGGCTTGGAGACTCTCCTCCTATCTGCCTGAGGATGGCCAGTCTGTTCCTGGCTTACTTCAGATGAAGGTATACAACTCTCAGCTCCTCCTGCATCATGCCAAGATGCTGCCATGATCCCACCTTGATAATAATGTGCTGAACCTCTGAACTTATCAGACAACCCTAATTAAATGCTATTTATAACACTTCCTTTGGACACGGTGTCTGTTCATCAAACTCTAACTAAAATACCAGCGTGGCAAACTCCAAACTCTACATCTCCATGTCTGATGTAAAAAATGATATTTAGATATCCAACTCATTTTTCATCTTTGTTTACTGTAACAAATTTATTTCTCCTGGACTGGTTCTACTCCCTGCTAGCAGCATTCCTCAGAAGATATCCTAATGCTTTGACCCCTGAAAAATGTTGGAGTTTCCAAGGCAACTTTCCTGTAATAGTTTCTTGTTTCAAAATCTTGAATCCACATATGATCTTCTGGGCTCCTTCAAAGAGCTGGTGCCCTTACTCCTGCTCTGTCCTCGGTAGCGCTCTAAGCTCGGGTTTATCCACTCCAATGCCACTGCTGTTCTTGGTGATCATTTCACAGTTCTGGCATCTACAATACACTGGGGTCTTTCACTGCAACTAGGCTTCACAAATAGCCTATCATAGCCTCTCTTCAGGATGACAAGCCTCAAATACTTTGCATGACCCTTTTAGCCCTAGGCCATCACCTACAACTGAGGCAGTGCCTTCACCAATGACCTTTTATTTCCACGGCCTCTCACAGTGTCAAGCCTCAGCTGCTCTTCATGACACCTTCAAAACCAGTACCACATTGGTGACTCTTAGACATTACAAAGTATAGCTGTAGCAAGAGGTACAACCTTATCTATATATGGAACACGTTTTTTTTTGTGCTCTCAGAAAAAGTTGCCTAGAAGATTTCACCTCAGTGATGCTGGTCTCTTCTTAATCACCACTATTTCCTTATCTCCAGTTAACCAGCATCAATTGCCTCAGTAGGCACTTCTATATTTCACTCTAAAGCCAGAGCTACATAGCTGAAGCTGCTGTTTTCTGCTGCTTGCTTTGGCAGGGACATGGTCCCCCTTATTCTATCACCATTTTTCTGTTTTCTAACCTGCTCACTGCCTTTCCCTCCTGGGATTAAAGGCTTGTGTTACCAGGCCTTGAACACAGGATTCAGCTCTGTTTCACTTCCTGGTATCCCTTTAATACTCAGACCATATATTTTGTATTTTTCCTTTCTCAGATTGCCACATTTGTTCAAAATGGTCTTCATCAGACTTATTCAGAGAACATAGTATCTGTTAGGCTTTTTTGAGACTTCCTTTGTCTACTAATTCCTTTGCAATTAATATAAATCTTTTTACCTCAGCCTTAGTCAGTCTCTTCAGACAATGACTAAAAGCAGCCACACTTTTTCACCAAAACATCACATAAACTGTCTCTTTGCCACACATTAAAGTTCCTCTCCACTGAAACCTCCTGGACCAGCAGGTCTACACAGTTCAAATGACACCCACCATCACTGTCTTCCATAGTCCTACTAGGCTGGCCGATTAAGCCCTACTTAAAGCACTCTGTGTTTTTCAAATACAAAGTCCCCAAATCCATATTCTTCCAAACAAAAGCATGGTCAGACCTATCACAGCAATACCCCACTCCTGGTGCCAACTTCTTTCTTAGTTAGGGTTTACTGCTGTGAATACTCCATGTCCAAGGCAAGTCTTATAAATAACAACATTTAATTGGAGCTGGCTTATGGGTTCAGAAGTTCAGTAAATTATCATCAAGGTGAAAGTATGGCAGCATCCAGGCAGGCATGGCACAGGATGAGGTGATGATTCTACATCTTCATCTGAAGGAAACCAGGAACAGACTGAGCATCCTCAGGCAGCTAGGAGGACAGAAACCAAGCCCACTCCCATAGTGACATTAACATTGTTGAGAGTGATAAAGACTATGGAGACTTAGGAAGTTGAGCTAAATGTACTTTTAAAATTGTGCTATGGATAGATATGGCCCATAGACTCATGTATTTGAACAACCCTATGGGGCCAGGGAGTAGAAAGTGATAGTTTGTATATGTTTGGCTGAGGGAATGGCACTATTGTAAGGTGTCGCCTTTAAGACCCTCCTCCTAGATGCCTGGAAGCCAGTATTCTACTAGCAGCCTTTAGATGAAGATGTAGAACTCCCATCTTCTCCTGCACCATGCCTGCCTGGATGCTGGCATGGTTCCACCTTGATGATAATGGACTGAACCTAGAAACCTGTAAGCCAATTCCAATTAAATAATGTCCTTATGAGTTGCCTTGGTCTTGAATGAGACAGTCTTCCTACAGTTACTCAGAAAGAAAATTCTTATTTTTCATGGAATTTGTCATCATTTATTTTATATATTTTGATTTTTACAAATGTATAAACTAGGAATTGGCATATAATTGTAGTTTCAATTTGTATTTTAAAGCTTGTGATTCAGATTACTATATTTCAATTTAGGTCATGTAAACACATTTTTTGATCGTGTGTTTTTGCTACTGAATGGCTCTATTTATCCCAATGTGTGAATATTTGTAACATAGCTAGTATTTTAGTTGTTTACATGTGGTGTACAATGTTATAACTTTATCTTAGTCCTTCAGTTGTGTTTCATCATTTCTTGACTGCGTGTTTTGATGAGAGTTTTCTTGTGGTGATGTAATGGTCACATTCATCTTTGCAGCTGTTACATCTGGATTTTGAAGCATTGTAGATGTTTCCATGTTGTAGTGAAATGAGCAGCAGTGAACATGAGTATAGATATACATATATATATTTATATATATTCATATATATCACATGTGCTGTGTCAATGAATTCTTGTCTATATGTGTTCCAAGTCATTGAATGCATGCTAATAGGTGTTACATTATTTAATGCATGTTTATTGCTGTGGTATTGAATTAATATTTACATGTTCACTGTATTATTAGCTGCAGTTATACAGAACCTATCTTCCCCATTATGTTTACTGTTTGTCATTTTACTATTTCTTTCCATTCCCTAATGATCATTGTTAAGTTTTACTATACTTAGTGCTTCCTTACTGAGACTATGGAACTTTTAATGGAAAAAATTACCAGCCCTGTCTCCCAACAAGCTAGTAGTAGTCGCTTCCCCTTTCTCTTCATTTTCCTCATCCTCATATTCTTCTGAAAATTTCACATGAGTGTATTTATTTTCTTCAAGGTTGATTCCTCACTCCCATCTAATTTTTGCATCCATCCCTAAATCATTCTTTAAAATTCACATTCTGTTTTGATTTCCTCTATGGTATCTAAGCACATGACCACCTACATATATATCAACAGATACATAAGCAGGTGAAACCAACAAAGGGTATTGATACATGCTGGAATTTGTGCCTTTGTCAGAAGAATAATAACTCACATTCAAAATTTCTGGGTTGCAGGGGTATCAGTCAAATGCAGCCTGTGTGCCCTGACTTGCAACATTTCAGTGTTTCCTGTAGAGAACAGACACTCTCACTAATACAGAAACACTCTCCAGCTAAAGGCAAGCTCAGTAAAGAGAATACCAGTCTCTGACCCAGTGTAGATTTCAGGCCACATTAAAAAAAATAGAGAAAGCAGGTCAGTGTCTCAGCAATATTTACTAAGAAATACTGATAATCACACAGAGCCTCTTTCTTCCCAGAATTACTTTGGCTCCCAGCTCATATCTCTCCACACATCAAGGTGCAGGATAATTGAAATGATCACACCAAACAGTCTCTTACAGTCCTATGACTTACGACATAACTGGGATCATTTGGCTGGAGGCTAAAGGACCCAATGAAAACCTGCTTATACTGCTTTCATCAAACATCTGCCTAGAATAAATTTATTTTGACAACGGACAATACCTGAAGCCTTTATTGCTCAGAAAGAAAGACACAAAAATAAGGGCAAATATTTAATATTATTTACAAGGTAGAAAAAAACCTACTATTGATAATGGCATGGAACAGAAATAAATTTATATAGCAGCAGGTTTTCACCCTCAAGGAGATGCAGAAAAAGACAGAAAATAGACTAGATAATGAAGCAGTGTAACCAATAGGAAGAGGGAAATGCCAGCATTTCAGACTCACGCATTTACTTTGAGTATATATGACATGAAATATTTGATTTGTTCATAAATTTCTGTTGCAAAAATAGTTTAATATTAGGTTAAAAACAAAACTCTAGCCTGTGCCTGCTATTTGAATAGCTATACCAGAGCAAAGCAACATGAAACTGAGTGTCTAGCAGCTCAGTCTCAGTAAGTCAATAGAAATCATTGCTTCTGTTCAGGAAATTTTCTCCTGTGCCTATGTGTTCTAAGGTTTTCCCTACTTTTTCATCTAATAGTTTCAGTGTACCTGGTTTAATGTGAGGATCTTTGATCCACTGGCACTTGAGCTTTGTACAAGGAGATAAGAAAGGGTCTATTTTCATTCTTCTACATGCTGAGTGCCAGTTGGACCAACACCATTTGTGAATAGGCTGTCCATATTCTATTGAATGTTTATAGGTCCTTTGTCAAAAGTCAGGTGACCATATATGTGAGAGATCATTTCTGGATTTTCTATTCTATTCCATTGCTCCACATGCCTATCTCTGTACCAGTACCATGCAGTTTTCAGCACAATTGCCTTGTAATATAGCTTGAGGTCATGGATGGTGATTCCTGAAGATGTTTTCTTGTTGTTGAGGATGGATTTTGCTATTCTAGGTCTTTTATTATTCCAAATGAAATTGCACATTGCTCTTTCCAACACTATAAAGAATTGGGTTGGTATTTTGATGGGAATTGCATTGAATCTGTAGATACCTTTTGGTAGGATGGCCATTTTTAAAATGTTGATCCTTCCAATCCATGAGCATGGGAGATCTTTCCATTTTTCTGAGATCTCCCTCAATTTCCTTCTTTAGAGGTTTGAAGTTCTTGTCATACAGTTCCTTCACTTGCTTAGTTAGAGTCACACCAAGGTATTTCATAGATTTTGTGACTATTGTGAAAGGTATCTTTTCTCTAATTTCTTTCTCCACGTGTTTGTCCTTTGAGTAGAAGAAGGCTACTGATTTGTTTGAGTTAATTTTATATCCAGCCACTTTGCTGAATTTGTTTATCAGCTGTAGGAGTTCTCAGGTGGAATTTTTGGGGTCACTTAAGTACACTATCATGTCATCTGCAAATAGTGATGTTTTTACTTCTTCCTTTCCAATTTGTATCCCTTTGGTTTCGTTTTGCTGTCTAATTGCTCCAGCTAGGACTTCCAGTATTATATTCAATAGGTAGGGTACAAGTGGGCAGCCTTGTCGAGTCCCTGATTTTAGTGGGATTGCTTCAAGTTTCCTACCATTAAGATTGATGTTGGCTGTTGGTTTGCTGTATATTGCTTTTATTATGTTAAAAAAGGGCCTTGGATTCCTGTTATTTCAAAGACTTTTAACATGAAGGGGTGTTGAATTTTGTCAAATGCTTTCTCAGCATCTAGTGAGATGACCATGTGGTTTTTTTCATTGAGTTTGTTTATATGGTGGATTACATTGATGGATTTCCATATATTAAACCATCCCTGCATCCCAGGGATGAAGCCTACTTGATCATGTTGAATGATTATTTTGAGGTGTTCTTGGATTCAGTTTGCAAGGATTTTGTTGAGTATATTTGAGTCAATGTTCATAAGTGAGATTGGACTGAAGTTCTCTTTCCCTGTAGGGTCTTTGTGTGGTTTAGGGACAAGGGTTATTTTAGCCTCAAAAAATGAGATATGCAGTGTTCCATTTGATTCTGTTTTGTGGAATAGTTTGGAATATATTGGTACTAGGTTGTTAATAAATATCTGATAAAATTTTGCACTGAACCCATCTCAACCTGGGTTTTTTTTTTTTTTTTTTGGTTGGAGGCTTTTCATGACTGCTTCTATTTCTATAGGTGTTATGGGATTATTTAGATGTTTTACCTGGTCCTGGTTTAACTTTATTATTTGGTATCTGTCTAGGAATTCATCCATTTATTTGAGATTCTCCACCTTTGTTGAGCATAGTCTTTTATAGTAGGATCTGATGACACCAATGGCTTGTGCTCTAAGGTCAAAGACTGAGAAATGGGACTTAATGAGGTTGCAAAGTTTCTGTAAGGCTAAGGACACTGTCAAGAAAACAAATAGCAGCCAACAGAGTGGGAGAATCTTTACCAACCCCACATCAGATAGAGGCCTAATATTCAAGGTATACAAAGAACTCAAGAAGCTAGACACCAGAGAATCAAACAACCCTATTGAAAAATGGGGTACAGAGCTAAACAAAAAGTTCTCAATTGAGGAATTTAAAATGGCTGAGACTCATCTAAGGAAGTGCTCAACATCATTAGCCATCAAGGAAATGCAAATCAAAACAATCCTGAGATTCCACCTCACACCTGTCAGATTGGCCAAGATCAAAAATTCAGATGACAGCAGATGCTGGCCAGGATGTAAAGAAGGAAGAACACTTCTCTACTGTTGGTGGGGTGGTAAACTGATACAACCACTCTGGAAATCAGTCTGGTGGTTCCTCAGAAAATTGGACACAGTACTACATGAAGACCCAGTTATTCCACTTCAGGGCATATACCCCAGAGAAGCTCCAACATACAACAAAAACACATGTACCACAATGTTCATAGCAGCTCTGTTTATAATAGCCAGAAGCTGGAAAGAACCCATATGTCCTTCAGTAGATTAAAGGATACAAAAACTGTGGTACATTTACACAATGGAGTACTACTCAGCTATCAGAAACAGTGACTTTATGAAATTCTGAAGAAAATGGATGCATCTAGAGAATATCATCCTGAGTGAGATAACCCAGTCACAAAAGAGCAGACATAATATGCAGTCACTGATAACTGGATACTAAACCCAGAAAGCTCTGAACACCCCAGAAACAACTCACAGACTATATGAAGTTCAAGAAAAGCAAAAAAAAAGAAAAGAAAAAAACATTATGCTTAATCCTTATACACTAAGAAAACTTTGACTAATTGCAGGTTACATCCTGTTTTACATGTACTTTATGCTCATGGCAACTTGTAAGATCTTATTGCACACTATCAAATCTTAAAAAAAAAGCACTGACAAAAATATATTCATATACGTTTATGCAAAAATGCTTTAAATTTGTACATTTATCTTTGTTTTTAAAAATAAAGTTGTTCAATAAAAAAATAAATCATTGATTCACTGAATGTTTTGAGAATAATTGTGAAAGAAATATTTTTAAAGTATACGTATTTTTCTGGTGATAGAATGTTAATTTAATCTCATACATCTACCGGAAAAATCACATTTGCCATTACTTTAGGAAAAAGTCTTTTAAATTATGAGATACTTAGTAAATATGCATTTTAGTGCAATGGGAGGAAAATAACAAGAGATTTTTGCGATATATAATCTATGGAAAAATTATTTTACAGAATACAAGTGTACTATTTTTAACGTGATATATTTGAATTAAATAAAAATACACTTACCTTTTGACAAAGATAAAAGTAGAGATTCAAGAAAGGTCAGAAAGTATAGAAAACATAATTGATAAAAGTTACAATTACAGAATTCCATGTGTCAACTTTTATGTTTTTTCTTCATTCTTCAAATTCATCACTCTGACAAGAGTAACATAACTTTCTTTATCACTTTTGTTCCAGTTTCAAGGAACATACACAGGATGGCTGACATTTTAGCATACTTTCATAACTACTGTGAAGACATTATGACCCTTCACTCTAAATATCAAAAACATTTTCGCTCATAAACAGTCTTTAAAGTAAACACAGCCTATGTTAAATAACATTTTACAACAATGTTTTTGGCATGGCAAAGCAATAAAATTTTTAAGGATTCAAAATTGAATTTAAAATAACTCTATGTGCAAACAGTTACTTCTATATAGCTAATGTTAGGGTCCATGAATTGATGCAACTAATACCCCAGATTCAAATAGTATTCAAAAGTAAAGAGTGTTTGGAAACAAATTGCTGCATGCAGGGGCTCATTTTCATGTGGATGGAAGAATCCCGGTTGAACTGCGATTCAGTTTCAAAGCCCAAAAGAGGAACATGGGGAGAGGGGAGGTGATGAATACCTTGATTGGTGGGTTCTATCTCTGGTAGTCTGATTTATGTTATGATTGATTAGGGTCTAGCTTCAAGCATATTTGATAAATTATTTGATACATGCCAAGGATGGGTAGCTCTTGACCTTTTGGCTGCAAGCCTAGCTAAATGTTCTTTCAAAAGCTAGGGAGGAGCCCTTTTACATACACCTGTGTTGTTCTAAAAACTGACATGCCCATTTATGGGAAGTATGAACTCACCCCCGGTCTCCTGAACTACTACATTTTTGCCTGTCATGGTGTCAGTCTGGCTCACTCCAATTTTCTCCATTCATTCCCCTCTAGAGTAAGGATTCATCTCAGACTCTCAAGATGATTTTACAGGATAAGATTGTTGCCTGAGAATTTAAGTGAAACAGTGGCAATGTGTTCTTTTGATAAACCTGACTAAAGCACTAACCATATAGGTCTACACATCAGAACAGATAGGAAAGAGGGAGTCAGTTATGGCCGAGACTAGGGTTGTCCAGCAAAGGAGACCATATAAAGAAATTTATACCAGATTTTGAGACTGTTTTTTTCCTAATTTATTTTTTTATTTTTTCTGCAATTTTTTCCCCGAGAATGGCCACAAATTCCCCAACTATGCCTGGCTGGTTTGCATAGGAGCAACATTTTTTCTCCAAGGCCACACATGATCCTCCTTGTCAGAGGAATGAATACCCTACCAAGGACTCTCCGGTTTCGTATGCCTGCTTCTACTAGGGAATCCAGAGATTGTTTTAGAGCTGTGATAAGTTGTTTTATTTTATTTTATTTCAGCACCTAGGACCCTGTATAAAGCTTTATATTTTTGATCTTAACAACTTTAAGGTTGCAGATTGCATGCCAACTTTCTGGGGTACTCCTATGCCTAGCAGGCAGAGAAAACAACAGTAGTCAAAGCAACTCTTTTTCCTAGGTGAGTTGGGCTTAGTTGATTGAGAAAATCTTTTCTATACAAAAAGTCATTTTGGGGAACTAAGTGTACCAGGACTCAGAAATCAGAGGGTATATTCACAATCAAGGTGCGGGTGCAAGAGGTGAGTCCTGAGGTCCATGTTCACCAAGCATTCTCCGAGGGCAACAGGCATGGTGTATGCTAGTAGGAACCAGAGTGGGTTTGCACAAGGGTGAATAAATAGTCTGGAAGAATCTGATAGTCAATGCAAAGACCCTGCTCTGCTATTAATTACAGGGTCAAGTTGGCTTTCTTTGTCTGGTGCCATCTATATTGGGTGCCATCGGTGTTCCCCATGAATAGTCATTAAGAATTGTAGTCACTTCATAGGTAGGGGACTGAGCATCTAGTCATATATACCAGTAATCTTGAGTCAAATCTGAGTGAGAATTAAAAACCCATTAAATACTAATACTCCCACGGGTCCTGATTCAGATGCTTGAGTGGGTGCTGTGGTTGGTGCTGGGGTTAGTGCAGAAGTGTAGTCCAGGCAGGCCATTTATTTTCTTTACTTTTCTGGTAGAAGTTGGTTGAGCTTTTAATGTTTCTGGTGGGAGCCAGGGAATTTGTCTTGCCCTTACGTACTTGTCTCTCCTTACATCCATCAGGGCAGAATATTGACAAGAAGCCTTGTCAATATTGTCGTGAACCTAGGTGGGCAAGCCATTCGACCCCCAGATTCTGGGTGGCAACCATAACGTCTCCCTCAGTTCTGTGGTGCAGGGGACCTACAGCAGTTGCTGTCAGTCTTCCCAGGTAGGCTGCCGAGTCAGTGTGACTGATTCTAGAAGAGCTCGAAGGGCAGATGGCCTTTCTGAAAAGCTGGGGTGAGGGTGAGGTATTGTATCTTCCCCGGTGTACCAGCCATCACTGACAATAGGCAAGTAGGCTGCAAACTGTTTCCTCGGGAGATCTGGGGGTCCTGCGGCCCTGAGGTCATGGTTAACTCACCCCAGTATGAAACTGAGTCTGCTCTCTGGGTGGCTTGGGTCCCAGTATGGAGTGGATTCCAAGTTGAGTCAGGAGCTTCCTCGTCTGACTCCACATACTGGGCAGGAGATGTAGCAGCAACATGAGGAGGGGGACAAAGATCCTCTTAGAGAACTGAAGTAGGAAGCAAGTCTGACTGCTGAGGCCTTCAGGGGCAGGAGAGCAGGGAGTGGAGACAGAAAGAGTTTCATTTAAATGTTTCCCCCACTTAGAACTGCCATGTGATGATATAAGGCACCTGGTCCTGGTGATCTGATACCTCAGAGACTACTTTACTAGGTAAATGATGGGGAGATAAAAAGTTTCTTCCTTTGGCCAACCATTTTTTTTTTAATTGAACAACTTTATTTTTAAAAACAAAGATAAATGTGCAAACTTTAAGCATTTTTGCATAAAAGTATACAAATACATTTTTGTCAGTACTTGATTTTTTTTAAAGGTCTGATAGTATGCATTAAAATCTTACTAGTTACAATGAGCATAAAGTACATGTAAAACAAGATGTAACCTGGAAATAGCCTAAGTTTTCTTGAAGTGTAAAGATTAAGCATAATGATTTTTCTTTCTTTTTTTTTCCTTTGCTTTTCTTGAACTTTATATAGTCTATGAGTTGTTTCTGGGGTGTTCAGAGCTTTCTGAGGTTAGTATCCAATTATCATTGACTGCATATTATGTCTGTTCTTTTGTGACTGAGTTATCTCACTCAGGATGATATTCTCTAGATGCATCCATTTTCTTAAGAATTTCATAAAGTCATTGTTTCTGATAGCTGATTAGTACTCCATTGTATAAATGCACCACAATTTTTGTATCCATTCATCTACTAAAGGACAAATGGGTTCTTTCCAGCTTCTGGCTATCATAAATAGGGCTGCTATGAACATTGTGGTGCATGTGTTTTTGTTGTATGTTGGAACTTGAGATTAAGTGTTTAAATTAAATTATGGTAGGGTGGGTGTGGGGGGGGAATTCGGTGAAACAGCCACATCGGCTGCGACATTTTGTTGGCTTTCTGATGAAACAATGCAAGAGAAAAGTGACTATACTATTTAAGCCAGGCTCAAAGTAACCTTTGTGATTAATTTTGTAAGCCTGATTCATAGGGAATAAAGATCAAAGAATAAGTGGTATTCATTGAACGATTAAATGTTCTCAGATTTTTTTTTCTTTCTTAGAGTAATTCTGGCCTGTGTATTTAGAAGGGTGTTTTACATAAGAGAAACACTGGTCCTACAGAGGACTACTGGCTTGGGCAAGAGCAGATGTTAATGATCAAGATCAATGAAGGGTAAAACTATTCTTTTCCTTTGTCATGGCTTTAAAATCTGAAAACAGTCAAATCTAGCAATGTTTATTAAGTTTTTTTTTACTATATAAGAAGAAGTCGTATAGGTGTTGATAATGATGTTATTTCTCAACCAGTGAAATGAGTCAATTCAAGGTATATATATAAATATCGTTATATATGCAGGCTTGTTGGGAAGCTGCCCTAGGAGGGAGGCCAGGGAAGCCACCTTGGAGAAGGACACAGAGGGGAGGGGAAATGTAAAAGAGAAAGTACAGGCACAAAGAGAAGGAGGAGGAATGGGAAAAAGAGAAGAGGGGAAAGGAGAAAGAAAAAGAGAGAGAGAGAGACAAAGAGACAGAGACAGACAGAGAGAGCACCAGGGAGACCAAAATTTCTGAACTATATAGGGAAGACCCTCTGGGGGAAGAGCAGCCCAGCCACTGGGCTAGAAAGTTCAGGGCTAGGGATTGGGTGTGACAAGTAGGGACTGGGGGATGCTGGAAGATCCTGGAGGCCAAGTGTGCTTTGGTATGTAAAATATGCATCTAAGCACTTTGTCTCAGCTCTGAGACCTAACAAGTAGTAAATCAATAAAGCAAAACCAACATCACAACAACAAAAATAAATAAAATATTCTTTCCCTTGTAGAAAGAGAAAAATAATAAAACAAAAATTCAGAGCTCAGTAAGTGAAATCTGAAATAACTGTGACAGCAAGCTGATGCTTTGAGTCTGAGTTCAGAGCATTGGGGCTACAGGGCCCACATGGGGTTTGCTGAGGAGGGAACCTCTATAAAGATCTGAGTGAAGAAAAGGAAGTGACCTTGCAGATGCTTATTCCTGGTAGAGACTAAAATAATTCTCAAGGCTTCCTAAAGAAAAGCACAGGAAGAAAGGTCCTTGTACCAGAAGAAGCAATGAAGCATTTCATGGTAAGGGGAATAGTTGTCCCAGTGTTAAATAGCTCAGATACAGCAACTGAGGCTATACCTCTAGATTCATAATATAGAGATCATTGGTTGTTTTTACAGATTTCCTCAGGAGGTGCAGAGAAAGCTTGGGTAGAGTGGAATTAACAGTTGAAGCTACAAATTAAAAATATCGAGTAGATATGATTCAAGGGATTTCACATAGTAGGGAACAAAAGAATGCTCAACCAAAAAAAAAAAAAAAAAAAATAGTCTCAATAGATGTTTACAAAGCACAAAAGCCAACTGCATATCCCTGTGATTTTGGAGAGAATTAAAGATCTAGGTAACGGAGAAGTTCTGGTGTGATGCTACTGACTATTCAGAAGGAATGAGACCACTGACACAAGAGGAAGGTTTGCCCTACAGAGAAATAACTGAGGGCAGAGGACTGCAAAGTAGTTACAGGTTAAAGTATCTGAAAATGTCCAAGGCTGACAATCATGGCTTATTTAGCTATGCTGAGTAAGGTGAGTTTTATCAGGTTAGAGAAATATAAAGTGATTTTGACTAAACAAGTTCATGGCAACTTTATGTATCTGATGGTATTTGAATAGGTAAATTTGATAGGATGACTAAGAATAAAATGGAAATGAAATTAGCTGCTGTCTCAGAGGTACCGTATGCAGTGGAACACACTAAGAAAGTGAATTATCAGTAAAATGTGATATTGTGTTCCAGGAGTTATTTTAGATACTTTATCATTAAATCATTAATGGCATTTCCTTTTGATAATATTTCTTTTTTCTCCTTTAGTTTAAAAATGATTTAAACGGAGCCTGCACTGATAGATCAAATCTGCCAATCGGTGGCATTTGGCAGTTATGACTTCTCCACCCCAGCTGCATTTGCAGAAAATACTTTCTATTGTTTTCCTGCCCTTCTTTGCAGACATGTCATTCTTTCCCTAAACATTCACATCAGAATCTACAGAATCAGCTGTGGATCTCACTTCACCTGCACTCTCTCTCTCTCTCTCTCTCTCTCTCTCTCTCTCTCTCTCTCTCTCTCTCTCTCTCTCTCTCTCTCTCTCGCTCTCTTGCTCTCTCTCTCTCTGTTTTGACAAACATGTACCATAAACTTGGGAAATTTTTCGCCCTGGTTTTCCAAACACCCAGTCTACTCTCTTTCTGCTTTTGCTCCTATTGGCTCAGATGATTGTTAACGAGGCTCGAACTTCATGGAAAGAGAACTGTGCTGCTGGCCTACATTTCTGCCTAGCTGTATGTGTTTGTTTACTATGATGTCCTTTAATAGACAGTTCTATTGCACTAGTAGCTCATTAACTATTTTTGTTAGTAGTGTTTTATTTTGTGAATATGCCACAATCTGTTTATCCATTCTTCTGTCACTGAACATTTGAAATGCTTCCAGTTTGAATTATTGTGAGTTAGTAGCTAAACATATTTTTGCATAAATCCATTTATTGACATGTATATTCTTTCTCCTAAAGTAAAATAGCAGTCATAGGAATAGTTGTGTATTTTATTTGAAGAGTGATTGCATAAAGTTTGTCACCATGAATTTGCCATTTTTTCTCTTATGGTCACTGCATGAGAGTCTGGCTCCTCTCCATTTTTACCATGTAGTGCTCTGAGTACATTTAGTCTTATTCATGGTAGTAGGCATAGAGGTAGATCTGATTTCATTACCTGTTAAGATGCATGGCACATGCCCATGGCCATCCACTATTCATGTGACTTCTTTGATAACACACATTTACAATTTTTTAAAGTGGGATACAGGTCTTCTTTTTGCATCAAGGTATACTACATTTTGAGAGCAAGTCTTTTACCATGTATTTGTATAAATATATATTTTTTTCTGATTTATGCCTTGAAGTTTTAGTTTCCTAATATTAGATTTAAAATTTAATGACATTGAATTCATCAGGATTCCTCTCTTTATTTTTTTTTAATTTTAGTTAAATTGCTTTTGCCTACTCTATATGATACACAAGTTAGTTTCTTGACTATTCTAGAAGTTTGCAATTTTAGCTTATAAATATATGTATATTTTATAATACTTATAAAATCTTAGAATACTTTTGTTATGACTTATTAATTGTTTGTTTCTTTTTTTAATTTCAACAACTAATATGTCCAATGTGATTTCAGGTTAGAATTATATTTTACATTTAAATGTCTTGTCTCTTTGACCAAATGTAGTTTATTCTGTGGCCATCTGCATCTGTCCTTTATTCTGTCCACTGTTGTAATTTTCTACCTCCTGTCCATATGATACCATCATAGATTTACAATAAGCCTATCATCTACAACATGAATCGCCTAAAATTTTTCATCTTTTAAAAACTCTATTATCTATGATAGATCACATTTATTACTATTATGGTTACTTTTTGGCTATTGGGAATCATTATCATCAAATAACTATTTGTAATCTGGTATTAGGCAGAAAGTGAACACACATTCTAGGAGAAGTGAGATCTTTACAATTTTGAGTCCTGTTCTAGTGGTTTTTTTTTTTTATTGTTTGTTTTCTTTTTCTTTATATTATTTTACTTACTTATATTCCAGTCGCTGTGCCCACCCACTCTGTCTGGTTCCTTCACCCACAGTTCATCCCATTCCTCCTCCCACTTGCTTCCAAGAAGGTACATCCCAGCACCAGGCCTCCCCCTTCCCTGGGACCTCAACCCTATCAAGGATTAAGTGCATTTTCTCCCATTGAGGCCTAATCTGGCAAATCTCTGCTATATTTATGCCAGGGGCCTTGGACTGGCCTCTGTATGCTCCTGATTGGTGGCTCAGTTTCTAAGAGCTTCCTGGGATCTGTGTTAGTTGAGATACTTGGTCTTTTATGGGTTGCTCTCCCCTCCAGCTTCTTCAGTTCTTCTCCTAACTCAACCATGAGGGTCACAGACTTTAATCCAATCGTGTAAGTACCAGTCAGCTGATGGTAGGGCCTCTCAGCAAATCATAGCATCAGTGATGGTATCAGGATTTAGTGGCTCCCTACCTCCTCTGTAAGATAGATCCCAAGTTGGGCTAGTCATTGGACTGTCTTTCCTTCCATCTCATCTCCATTTCTTTTTCTTTGGTTCCTTTAAAAAGGAACAATTATGGGTCAGCAATTTTGATTGTGGGTTAGTATCCCTGTCCCTCTGCTTAAGGTGGGCTCTCTACTAAAGGTGGACTTTTTGAGTTTCCTCTTCCCAGTGTTGAGATTTTGGCTAGGGTCACTGCCACTGAGTCCTTAGAATCTCTCAAGTCCCGGGTCTTAGGTACTTTCTTGAGGTTCCCCCCACCTCCCAATCTTGAGGCACCTTATTTCCATTTATTCTCTTCACCCTCTGGACTTCTCTCCTGACCACACCAAGCTGATGCTGCTCCCCCTCCTTCTCCCACCCAGGTCTCTCCTTCCATCTGCCTCTTGTGATTATTTCTTTCCCTCTTTTAAGTGAGATTAAAGCATCCTCACTTTGGCCTTTCTGCATGTTACACTTTTTAAAATCTATGGGTTTTATCCTAGATATTCTGTGCTTTATAGCCAATATCTATTTATCAGTTAGTAAACAGTAAGCATATCCTTTTGGGTCTGAGTTACCTCACTCAGGATGATTATTTTTTCTAGTTTCATTCATTTACCTACAAAATTCATGATGTCCTTGTTTTTAATAACTGAATATGTATTTCTTTGTTTAAATGAATCAAATTTTCTGCATCTATTCTTCCATTGAGGGACATTTGGGTTGTATCTAGCTTTTGGCTATTACAAATAAGGCTGCTTTGAACATGGTGGAGTTCTTGTTGTTTGATGAGGTGTTTTTTTGGGTATATACATAAACATGCCTTCTTATGCCATGAATTCTCTGTTTAGTTCTGTACCCCATTTTTAATTGGGTTATTTGGTTTTTTTTTTTATAGCTTTTGGAGATAACTTCTTGAGTTATTTACGTATTTTGGATATTAGCTCTTTGTTGGACATAGGGTTAGTGAAAATATTTTTTTTTGTAATCTGTAGGTTGCTGGATTTGTCTTATTGACAGTGTCTTTTGCCTTACAGAAGTTTTTCAGTTTTATGAGGTCCCATTTATCAGTTGTTGATCTTAGAGCATGAGTCACTGGTGTTCTGTTCAGAAAATCTCCCGCTGTGCCAATGTGTTTGAGACTCTTTCCCACTATTTCTTTTATTAGAGTCAGTGTACCTGGTTTTATGGTGAGGTCCTTGATGCACTTGGACTTGACTTTTGTACAAAGCTGTTAATGTGGATCTATTTTCACTCTCCTACCTACAGACTGACAGTTAGAACAGCACCATTTATTGAAGGTACTTGCTTTTTTTTTTCACTGTATGTTTTTGGCTTCTTTCTTAAAGATCAAGTGTCCATATATATGTGGATTTATTTCTGGGTCTTTGGTCTATTCAATTGATTGACCTGTCTGTCTCTGTACCAATACCACAGAATTCCTAGAACTTATAAACAACTTCAGCAAAGTGGAAAAATATAAAATTAACTCAAACAAATAAGTAGACATTTTTTACACAAATGATAAATAGGTTGAGAAAAATTTAGAGAATAATAAACCATTCACAACAACCACAAATAGTATAAAATATCTTGGTATGATCCTAACCAAGCAAGTGAAAGATCTGTGTGACTAGAAATCCAAATCCCCTGAAAAAAAAAAAAAAAAAAAAAAACAAGGAAGATCTCAGAAGATGAAAAGATCTCCCATGCTCATGAATTCCCAGGATTAACATAGTGAAAAATGGCCATCTTACTAAAACCAATCTATAGATTTAGTGCAATCCTCATCAAAATTCCAACCCAACTCTTCACAGATAAGAAAACAGCAATTCTCAATTTGATATGAGAAAACAAAAATCTAGGATAGCCAAAAAAATTCTCAACAATATACATGTAGGAAAGGAAGAAGTAAAAATATCAGTATTTGCTGATGATATGATAATATACTTCAGTGACCTCAAAAATTTCGCCAGAGAACTCCTACAGCTGATGAAGAAATTCAGCAAAGCGTATGATTATAAGATTAACTCAAAAAATCAGTAGCCTTCCTCTACTCAGTGGATAAACATGCTGAGAAAGAAATTAGGGAAAAGACACCCTTCAAAATAGACACAAATAATACAAAATAAACACCTTGAGGTGACTTTAACTAAGCATGTGAAAGATCTGTATGACAAAAATTTTAAATCTCTGAAGAAATAAATTGAATATCTCAGAAGATGGAAAGATCTCTTATGTTCATGTGTTGGAAGGATCAATATTGTAAAAATGATCATCTTGCTGAAAGCAATCTATAGATTCATTGCAATTCCCAATAAAATTTCAACTCAATTTGTCATACAATTGGAAATAGAAATTTGCAAATTTGTCTGGAATAGCAAAAAAAAAAAAAAAAAAAACTAAGGTAGCAAAAATTATTCTCAACAATAAAAGAACTTCCAGGGGAATCACCATCCCTGACATCAAGCTGTATAACAAAGCAATTGTGATAAAATCCACAAGGTATTAGTACAGAAATAGTCAGGTAGATCAATAGCACATAATTGAAGACCAAGAAATGAACCCACACATTTATGGTCATTTGATCTTTGAAAAAAGAGCTAAAAACATTAAATAGAAAAAGGACAGTCTCTTCAAGAAATGGTGGTGGTTCAACTGGCAGTCAGCATGTAAAAGAATGCAAATCAATTCTTTCTTATCTCCTTGTACAAAGCTCAAGTGCAAGTGGTTCAAAGACCTCCACATAAAACCAGGTACATTGAAACTCTTAGAAGAGGAAGTGGGAAAAATCTTAGAACACATAGGCACAGGGGAAATTTTTTTCTGAACAGAACACCAATGGCTTATGCTCTAAGATCAAGATTCCACAAATGCATCCTCATGAAACTGTAATATTTCTGTAGGGATAAGGACACTGTCAATGGACAAAACAGCAGCAAACAGATTGGGAAAAAAGTTTTAACAATTCTACATCTTATAGAAGGCTAATATATACAAAGAACTCAAGAAATTAGACTTCAGAGAATCAAACAATCCTATTAAAAATGGGGTACAGAGCTAAACAAAGAATTCTCAACTGAGGAATACCAAATGGCCATGAAGCACCTAAAAAATACTCAAAATCTCTAGTAATCAGTAAAATGCAAATCAAAACAACCCCCAGATTCCACCTCGCATGAGTAAAAATGGCTAAGGCCAAAAACTCAGATGATAGCAAATGTTGGCAAAAATGTGGAGAAAGAGAAACACTCCTGCACTGATGGTGCGATTGTGAACTTGTATAACCACTTTAAAAATCAGCCTGCCAGTTCCTCAGAAAATTGGACATAATACTAACTGAAGACCCAGCTATTCCATTCCTGGGCATATAAGCCAAAGATGCTCCAACATATAACAAGGACACATGCTCCACTATGGTCATAGCAGCCTTATTTATAATAGCTAGAAGCTGGAAAGAACACAGATGTCCTTCAACAGAGGAATGAATACTGAAATTGTGGTTCATTTACACAGTGGAGTACTACTCAGCTATTAGAAACAGTGACTTCATGAAATTCCTAGGCAAATGGATTGAACTAGAGACTATCATCCTGAGTGAAGGTAACCCAGTTACAAAAGAACACACATTGTATGTACACATGGATAAGTGGATACTAGCCCCAGAAAGCTCTGAATACATAACAAACAATTCACAGTCCTTATAAAGCTCATAAAGAAGAAAAGCCAAAATGTGGAAGCCTCTGTTCATTTTAGAAGTAAGAACAAAACACTCACAAGAGGAAATACAAGGTCAAACAGAGGAGCAGGGATTGAAGAAAAGATCATTCAGAGGATGCCTCACCTTGGGATCCACCCCATATACTAACCCAAGCACTATTGCTGATGCCAATAAGTACTTACTGGCAGGAACCAGATGGAGATGCCTCTTCAGGGGCTCTGCCAGAGTCATGAAGATACAGCTGAGCATGCTTGCAGCTAACCATTGGCTGAACACAGGGACCACAATGAAGGTGCTAAAAAAAGGACTGAAAGAGCTGAAAGGGCTTGCAACCTCATGGGAAGAACATCATTAACCAAGCAAATCCTCCACAACTCCCATAGACTAAAACACCAACCACTGAGTGCACATTAAGTTACCTATTGCTCCATTTGCATATGTAGCTGAAGATTGCAGTATCTGGCATCAATGTGAGAAGAGGTCCTTGGTCCAGGGAGGGCGAATTTTCCCAATGTAGGGGAATGCCAAGACAATGGGGTGGAGATGGCGATTAGGAGCGAGTACACCTTTGTGAGGACAAGTGGAGGGGAAGAGGGGATGGGAAAGGGGTGGAGGAAGAGGATTAAAATTTCAAATGTAATTACAGAGAATATCTAATAAAATAAAAAGAAAAACAAAAAAATTCTCCACAATAAAAGAACTTCCAGGGGAATCACCATCCCTGACCTCAAACTGTTCATTCTCTTCAGTATCTATGCATAGTCCTTATGTTGTTACAAAACTATCTGGAATCTCCAGCATAATGCTGATTAGATTACAAGAGAGCATATGCTTGCACTTTGTTCCCAACCAAAGCAGATGAAATTCTCTGGTTAATGTTGATGCTGCCTTAGTGTTTTCTGAACAACAAACTATCTTATGTTTACATACTGGTTTACATTGTTATTTATGAGCAAATTGTCAAAATGTAAATTAAAATATAAATGTTCATGCTTTTAAAAAAAGAAAAGAAAATGCTTCTTTATATTTAGGGTTTATATCTGTACTCTCTGATTTTTGTCAAATTATTTATTTACATTTGTTGTGTTGCTATTACATGTTGAGGCAGCTTTACATTCTTAGGTTAAACTTACATTGTCCAGGATGTCTCTAGGTTCTATGAGCTAATTCATTATTATATTCAACATACATGTAAACATAAGGTTTATTTGTCTCTATAGCTCTCATATTTGTCAGACTCTGGTGCTACAATTGCATTTGACTATCTACAATTTTTGAGATATTTTCTTTCTGCTTCTCAAACATTTTTTTAAATTTTGGGACTATTATTAAAAGCTTAATACAAGTAGGCATAGAATAATATGTCCTTGGCACATGATTTTTTGAGTATTTTTCAAATACTAACTTTAGCTGGAGAAATGGCTGAACATTTAAGAGCACATATTGGTTTTACAGAAAACCCTTATTCACAACCCCTCACCTATAGTCAGCACCTCCCAACAATCTGTAACTCCAGCTGCAGGCCATCAAATGCCTTTTTAAGTTCTGCAGGATCCTGCACAAATGTACATATTTGCACATTACATATATACATATGAATAATTAAAAATAATCAAACTTATTTTTAAAACAATAAATTGTATTTCCATGATAGATTTAGGAATATCCACAATGTCTACTGCCTTTTCCCCTCCTGTTCTTTAAAGATTGACTGAGTTTTCTTGGCTATGGTTCAAGGATCATTAAATGGAGAAGAAAAAAAAAAGAGAAGAGAGGAATTAAGATGAATTACAATGAGTAGGGAGTACATTAGTCTTTTGACTCTCTGCTTCCTAGTATTATCAACTTTGTCTTGGAGGACTCATTCTTTCTAATAATTTTACAATAGTTAATTTATTTATTTAATTTACATGCAAATCACAGCTTCCCCTTTCTCCTCTCCTCCCGGTCTTCCATTCCTCTCTTCTTTCTCCTCAGAGAAGGGGAGACTTCCTATGGACAACAACCAGCATTGGCATACAAACTGTGATAGGAATATAGGCATCTTCTACTGAGGCTAGAAAGGACAACCCAGTTTGGGCAAAGGGATCCAAAGTCAGGCAAAAAAGTCATAGGCAGTTCCTGCTTCTAATGTTAGGAGTCTCTCACATGAATACTAAGATGCACATGTTACATATATATAAGGTGCCTAGGTCCATCCCATTTATGTTTGCTGGTTGGTGGATCAGTTTCAGTGAGGCCTTATAGGCCCAGTTTAGTTGATTCTATAGGTTTTCTTGTTGTACCCTTGATGATCTGGCTCCTTGAATTCTTCATCCCACTCTTCCACAAGACTCCTGAGATCTGCCTGATGTTTGGCAATGGGTCTCTGTATCTGTTTTTATCAGCTGCTTGGTGAAGCCTCTCACATGACATCTATGCTAGGTTCCTGTCTGCAAGTTAAGTAGAATACCCCTAATATTGTGTCAGGGGTGGGTTCCCTCTTATGGCATGGGTCTTAAGTTGGGACAGTCATTGATTATTCATTCCATCAATTTCCTCTTTCTCTTTAATCCTGTACATTTGTAGTTAGGGAAAAATTGTGGGTGGACCATTTAGTGGCTGGGTTGGTGTCCCCATCCCTCCATTGTAAGTCTTGACTGATTACAGGAGGTGGCCATTCAAGGTGCCACATCTCCTACTGCTAGGGGTCTTACTAAGGTTCACACTCATAGATTCCTAGATGTTTCAATTCTTCTTGGTTTCCAGCTCACCCAATAGATGCTTCCGTAACTCACACCAATTTGAACTAATGCCCTGCCTCTGCTCCAGTAAAGGCAGAGACTCAGTTTCTAGAAGAGGGCATTGGATTCCTTAAAATTGGATTAGGAAGTTATGACCTTTCCAGTGTGGGTGGATTTGTGCTTTCAATAACAGCAGTGCATATTTCTAACTACAGAGCCATCTCTCCAGTCCACACAGGGAACAAGTTCTAAAACCCAGATGAGAAATTGTAATTGTTTTAGTATAAACATGAAATTTACTACAATTGCCATATCAAAAGTAAATAATCTTAATCACCGGTTCATAGTTTTCGATGATTTTGATCAAAATGAAGTTGAGCTGTTGAAAGTGCAGATTATTTAATGGGTAAAACCATTGCTGCTCAAGCCTAATGACCTTAGTTGCACGATTAAAGAATCAATGCTAGAAAGTTGTTCTACAAAGAGCATTTCAGACTGGCTTGCACATGCTTGCCATACCACGTGCATAACCTTGCACAGGTCAGCAATCATACACACATGCACAACTACATACAATAACAAAAATAAATGACATAAATACACACAATATTTAAGACTGGCTGACAAACTGTCTTCCGAAGAAGGCACAGGAGTGATAAGTGTAAAGAAGGCACAGGAGTGATAAGTGTGAGGAACAACTGACTCCTTTAGATATTTTATTGTTTGCCTAGGACATGCTTTTAGAAACCTATTTAAGATAATTAACCCAGAAAAGGAGCATCCTAATTGGAAATTTAGGTAAAAAGAGCTGAAGAACTTCATCAAAAATAATTCACTAGCACTGAGAAACATGGCTTGTTCTCCTCCATGTCTCTTGGGTCCTACGCAAGCTGGTGGTGCAGTTTTTCTTTCTAGCCTTGGTCCACTTATGCATGGTGCTGATTTTTTGATCCAAATTCAGTATTTTAAAACCTTAAATTTTACATAGTGCTGTGCAAAATAATCATTACAATAGGTACTTGTGATAATATAAAGATTTTGTGAGAAAATAAAGTAATTTTATGAGAAAACAAATGTTGTGTTAAGACTGCAGTTCCCATGTGTGACATCTACCTGTCAAAATCTATGACTATTTACTTTCCTGTGAGTTGAGTACTATAAATTCTGAAACATTAAATGCAAGATTATCTCTGCTTACAAAAGCAGGATTTTTTTTTTCAAATATCTGGTCATTTATTTTCAAAGGAGGCAGAACATTGCAAAGGGAAAAGTTCACTCTGGAAAACTAGTAAACCAAAACATAAGTAAATAATAACTTAGTAAGTAAAATACTGAAAGTTTCAGAAGCTCAGAGGTTATGTTTCCTGAGAATCTTCCAATGAAACTCAGAGTACCCCAGAACCTAAAACTTCAGAAATACACCTCATTCAACAGATATCATGACTATTGAAAAGACTCATTTTTTGTTACTCACTATGATTTTGTAAACAGATCAACAATTACAAACATTATGTAACAAAATAACTCCAGAGATAAGATGTACTATGAACCCTTATTATAACATAAGATGACCTAAGAGTTAAGGATGTGAATTAAGATTGGTCAATGGTAATTATAGACAAGAAAAAACAATTTTATAGGTTTGATTGTCTTGATAGTAAGTAGATTTTGGTGTTTGAAGACGGAGCTTCAGATCAGTCTTGAATTATTGACCATTAATTTCAAAATCTGAGATTTCAGGCATGTGCCACCCTATGTCTGATTAAGTATTGTTAAATATGCCAAAATATATCACATTAGACAAAGTCATTGTTACAAGTTAGTTCTTGTCATATTTCTTGAAGGAAAGAAACATTATGAAAAACAAAACATTTAAATTAAATCTATTAAAAACTAGAAATTAGATATAAAAACAATTTTATAGGAGGAACATTAATTAAAAAAACTAATGAAAAATAAAGCACATAAGCATAGCCTACAGTCAAGATTTGAATGGGCACACAGTTAAAATAACCAATTATTGTCTAATAATTATAGAAATTAATAAACTAGATTTTAAACAAATTAATAAACAAGGCTTATGGAGCTATAATGAATCTTGCTTTAATATTCATCATTTTGCTGATTTACCAATTTAGATTAAAATAATTGTTAGCAATAATTACCTGTAAGTAGGATACATCAAATATAAGAGCTCAAATTGTAAAGTGTATTCTAGGCAAAATTAAACTTCTCTATATTACAAAAGCTTTTTCTAATACTTTCAAATCATAATAATAGATAATTATGTCAATAATAATAAAAATTCAACAATTTCATCAATGTCTCTGAAGGTTTCAAGAAATATACACTGTGTATAAATTAGTTATTGTTTCAGACTGTAAAAAAGTAAATACTTTTGTGAAGCTGCCAAAATATATGTTCAATGTCCCAGATTACGTATTTATAAATTTTCAATGACTAATCTTATTTATTTTATAAACATAATTGTGTATAAATTAAAGAAGTACCATTTTAAAGTTACAAAAAATTATAACTGGATAAGTTTAACAAATGCCATCAGAAAATGACATTCATTGACAAATAACCAATATCTACAATTCAAAAACAGTTACAATTAGTAATTGGCTCACAGGCTAAACAAACTTTCTAATGAACAAAACAAACAAAACATCAACTGAAACAATTATCAGTCCTTCCTTTGCATATTCCTTCTCTTAACTAGGGTCCATGACCTATGAACACTGACCCTGAACCCTGGATACCAGTTCTGTCTCTTTCTCTCTTTTTTAATTGAACAACTTTAATTTAAAAAACAAAGATAAATGTACATATTTTAAAAAGTATTTTTGCATAACAGTATATGAATACATTTTGTCAGTATTTGATTTTTTTAAAGGTTTGATAGTATGCCTTAAAATCTTACTAGTTACAATGAGGATAAAGTACATTAAAAACATGATGTAACCTGAAATAGTCAAATTTTTTTTAGTGTGTAAAAATTAAGCATAATGATTTTCATTTTTTTGGCTTTTGTTTTTCTTGATCTTCATATAATGTGTAAGTTGTTCCTGGGGTGCTCAGAGCTTTCTTTTTTTTAAAAAAAAAAAACAACTTTATTTTACAAAACAAAGGTAAATGTACAGATTTTAAACATTTTTTGCTTAAAATTATACATTTTTATCAGTACTGTTTTTTCAGAATTTAAAATAATTTTTACATAAAACTATATGAATATATTTTTTAGTGAGTACTTGATTTCTTCAAAGGCTTGACAGTATGCATTGAAAACCTAATAGTTACAATGAGCATAAAGTACATGCAAAACAAAACACAACATGGAAATATTCAAAGTCTTCTTGTTTTGTAAATATTTTTTTTGTTTTGTTTTCTTTATTTCTTGGACTTCATACAGTCTGTGAGTTGTTTCTGGGGGAGTGCAAGCCTCTGGGGTTAGCATCCCAATATCAGTGACTGCATATTATGTCTGTTCTTTTATGACTGGGTTATCTCTCTCAGGATGATATTCTCTAGATGCAAGCATTTTCTTAAGAATTTCATAAAGTCATTGTTTCTGACTGAGTAGTATTCCATTGTGTAAATGTACCACAATTTTTGTATCCATTCATCTTCTGAAGGACATCTGGGTTCTTTCCAGCTTCTGGATATTATAAATAGAGCTGCTATGAACATTGTGGTGCATATATCTTTGTTGTGTATTAAAGTGTCTCTGGGGTATATGCCCAGAAGTGGAATAGCTGGGTCTTCAGGTAGTAACTATATGCAATTTTCTGAGGTATCACCAGACTGATTTCCAGAGTGGTTGTATTAGTTTGGAACCCCACTAACAGTGGAGAAGTGTTGCTCTTTCTCTGCAGCCTCTCCAGCATCTGCTGTCATCCGAGTTTTGGATCTTGGCCAATCTGACAGGTGTGAGGTGGAATCTCAGGGTTGGTTTGATTTGCATTTCCCTGATGGCTAAGGATGTCCAGCACTTCCTCAGATGTTTCTCGGCCATTCGGTGTTCCTCAACTGAGAATGTTTTGTTTAGCTCTGTACCCCATTTTTTAATAGGGTTATTTGATTCTCTGGTGTCTAGCTTTTTTAGTTCCTTGTATACCTTGGATATTAGGCCTCTATCTGATGTGGTGTTGGTAAAGATCTTTTTCCATTCTGTTGGTTGCCGATTTGTTTTCTTGACATTGTCCTTAGTCTTACAGAAACTTTGCAATCTCATTAAGTCCCATTTGTTAATCTTTGACCTTAGAGCTTAAGCCATTGATGTTTTGTTCAGGAAAATTTCTCATGTGCCTATGTGTTCTAAGGTTTTCCCTACTTTCTCATTTAATAGTTTCAGTGTATCTGGTTTAATGTGAAGATCTTTGATCCACTTACACTTGAGCTTTGTACAAGGAGATAAGAAAGGGTCTATTTTCATTCTTCTGCATGCTGAGTGCCAGTTGGACCAGCACCATTTGTTGAATAGGCTGTCCTTTTTCCATTGAATGTTTACTGCTCCTTTGTCAAAAATCAGGTGACCATATAATTTGTATACTCTCTCTTTTCCCTCTAGTTAGTCTGGCTAGGGGTTTATCAATCTTGTTGATTTTTTCAAAGAACCAACTCTTGGTTTTGTTGATTTTTTTCAATGGTTCTTTTTATTCTATTTGGTCTATTTCTCTCTTAATTTTGATTATTTCTTGCCAAATACTCTTTTTGGGTATATCTGCTTCCTTTTGTTCTAGGGCTTTTAGATGTGCTGTCAGGTTGCTGATGTAAGCTCTCTCCAGTTTCTTTTTGGAAGCACTTAGGGCTATGAGTTATCCTCTCAGTACTGCTTTCATTGAATCCCATAGGTTTGGGTACGTTGTGTTTTCGTTTTCATTGAATTCTAAAAAATTCTTAATTCCTTTTTTTATTTATTCTTTGACCCTGCTATCGTTTAACAGAGCATTGTTTAGTTTCCATGTGTATGTGGGCTTTTTGTTGTCTTTGTTGTTGTTAAAGACCAGCCGTAGACCATGGTGATCTGAGAGGACGCATGGGAGTATTTCATTCTTCTTATATCGATGGAGGCTCGCTCTGTGTCCAATTATGTAGTCAATTTTCAAGAAGGTGCCATGGGGTGGTGAGAAGAAGGTGTATTCTTTTACTTTAGGATAATATGTTCTGTATATATCTATTAATTCTAGTTGGTTAAAAGTCTCTGCTAGTTTTGCAGTGTCCTTGTTCAGTTTCTGTTTCCATGATCTGTCCATTGGTGAGAGTGGGGTATTAAAGTCTCCCACTATTATTGTGTGGGGTGAAATGTATTTTTTGAGCTTTAGTAGGGTTTCTTTTATGAATGTGGGTGCTTTTTTATTTGGAGCATATATGTTAAGAATTGAGAGTTTCTCCTGACAGATTTTTCCGGTAATAAGTAAAATGTGTCCTTCCTTATCTTTTTTGATAACTTTTGGTTGAAAATTTACTTTATTCGATATTAGAATAGCCACTCCAGCTTGCTTCTTGGAGCTGTTTCCTTGGAAGTTTTTTTTCCCACCCTTTTACTCTGAAATAGTGTTAGTCTTTGTCTCTGAGATGAGTTTCCTGTATGCAGCAAAAGGCTGGATTTTGTTTATGCATCCAGTCTGATAGCCTTTGTCTCTGTATTGGGGAGTTGAGTCCATTTATGTTAATAGATATCAAGGAATAGTTGTTTCTGTTTCCTGCCATTATTGCTTTTGTGGGTTGAGTTGTGTCTGTGTCTTTTACTTCTTTTAGTTTTCTTGTTTAGAAGTTTTCTTGTTTTTACTAGGCTGTATTTTTTCTCATTGTATTGGGTTTTCCACCTATAATTTGTTGTAGTGCTGGGTTTGTGGTCAGATATTGTGTAAATTTTGATTTGTCTTGAAATATCTTCATCTCTCCATCGACGGTGATTGATAGTTTTGCTGGGTGTAGCAGCTTGGGCTGGCACTTGTGCTCTTAGGTTGTGCATGATGTCTGTCCAGTCTCTTCTAGCTTCCATAGTCTCTGTTGAGAAATCGGGTGTGAGTCTGATTAGCCTCCCTTTATATGTTACCTGACCTTTTTCCCTTACTGCTTTTAGTACTCTTTCTTTACTTTGGGCACTTGATGTTTTTACTATTATATGTCGGGAGTTATTTCTTTTCTGGTCCAATCTAATTGGAATTCTGAAGGCTTCTTTTATGCACGTGGTCATCTCATTCTTGAGGGTAGGGAAGTTTTCTTCTACGATTTTGTTGAAGATACTTACTGTGCCTTTTAGTTGATACTCTTCTCCCTCTTCTATTCCTATCATCCTTAGGTTCAGTCTTCTCATTGTGTTCTGGATTTCCTGGACATTTTGGGTTAGGAGCTTTTTGTTTTTTGCATCTTCTCTGGCTGTTTTTTCTATGTTTACAATGTTGTCTTCTGTCCCTGAGATTCTCTCTTCCATCTCTTGTAATCTATTGGAAATGCTTGCTTCTGTGATTCCTGATTTCTTTTTTGGTATTCTATGTCCAGGGTTATCTCTTTTAGTGTTTTCTTTATTGTGTCAATTTCCGTTTTAAGTTCTCTCTTCCATTCCTTCATCTTTTTGGTTGTGTTTTCCTCTAGGTCTTTGAGTTTTTTTGTTTCCTCTTTGAAAGCTTCTGAATCTTTTTGCTTTTCTTCCCGTTCTTGTTTAATTATCTCTATCAGCATCTTGAGGTATGATTTCAGGTCTGTGTCTTCCTTTTCTGGAGTGTTTGGAATTTGTATGTTTGCTGTTATGGGAGAGCTGGGTTCTGGTGTTGCCAGGTTGTCTTGGTTTCCTTGGGATATACTCTTTCATTTTCCTCTTGCCATTTTGTTGTCAGTGATATGTTCTTGCCTTTCCCTTGTATCTGGGCTGTGTCCCTGGATCTCCACTGGTGCAGGTGGCAGATGGGTCGAGCCCTGTTCTATGCCTCAGAGTCGCCGGGTGGGAACAGAAGTTCCAAAGTTCTGTTCCTGGTCGCTGGATCAGACAGGGCAGGGCAGGGCAAGGCAGTGGGTGCACTTTCCGTGTGCACTCCGCAGAGATCCCTGTGCTCCCCGGCAGCCTAGGTCTCCCACTCACCAGTTGTTTAGCCTTTACGAACTGCCATTCCGGGTGGCAGATGTGCCAGGCTCAGCTCTGTGTCCTGAAGTCCGCTCAGAGCTTTCTGAGGTTAGTATTCAATAGTGACTGCATATTATGTATGTTCTTTTGTGACTGGGTTACCTCACTCACTATGATATTCTCTAGATGCATCTATCTTCTTAAGAATTTCATAAAGTCATTGCTTCTGATAGCTGAATAGTACTCCATCATGTAAACAAACAACAATTTTTGTATCCATTCATCTACCGAAGGATATCTGGGATCTTTTCAGCTCCATGGCTATTATAAATTGGCTGATATGAACATTGTGGTACATGTATCTTTGTTATATGTTAGAGCGTCCCTGGGCTATATGCTCAGAAGTGGAATAACTGGGTCTTCCGATAGTACTATTTCTAATTTTCTGAGGAACTGCCAGACTGATTTCCAGAGTGGTTGTATCAGTTTATAACCCTCACCAAGAGTAGAAAAGTATTCCTATTTCTCTGCATCCTCACCAGCATCTGCTGTCATCTGAATTTTTGATCTTAGCCATTCTGACAGGAATGAGGTGGAATCTCAGAGTAGTTTTGATTTGCATGTTCCTGATGGCTAAGGATGTCGAACACTTCCTTAGATGCATCTCCACCATTTGGTATTCCTTATTTGAGAACTTTCTGTTTAGCTCTGTATCCCATTTTTAATAGGGTTGTTTGATTCTCTGGTATCTAACTTCTAGAGTTCTTTGTATACCTCAGATATTACGCCTCTATCAGATGTGGGGTTAGTAAAGATCTTTTCCCAATCTGTTGCCTGCCAATTGGTTTTCTTGATAGTGTCCTTACCCTTACAGAAACTTAGCAATCTCAATAAGTCCCATTTGTTGATATTTGACCTTAGAGCACGATCCATTAGTGTGATGTTTGGGAAATTTTCTCCTGTGCTTATGTGTTCCAAGGTTTTCCCTACTTTCTCTTCTAATATTCAGTGTACCTGTTTTAAAGTAGAGATCTTTGATTCACTTGCACTTGAGCTTTGTACAAGAAGTTTTAAAAGGGTCTATTTTCATTCTTCTACATGCTGAATGCAGTTTGTCCAACACCATTTGTTGAAGAGGCTGTCCTTTTTCCAATTAATGTTTACAGTTCCTTTGTCAAAAATAAAGCAACCCTATATGTGAGGGCTTATTTCTGGATATTCTATTCTATTCCATTGATCCATGTACCTATCCCTGTACCAGTACCATGCAGTTTTTAGCACAATTGCCTTATAATATAGTTTGAGGCAAGGGATGCTGATTCCTGTAGATGTTTTCTTGTGGTTGAGGATGGATTTCGCTATTCGAGGTCTTTTGTTATTCCAGATGAAATTGCACATTACTCTTTCCAACTCTAGGAAGAATTGGGTTGGAATTTTGATGGGGATTGGATTGAATCTGTAGATTGCTTTTTGTAAGATGGCTATTTTTACAATGTTGATCCTTCTAATTTTTGAGCATGGGAGATCTTTCCATTTTCTGAGAACTTCCTAGCTTTCTTTCTTTAGCAATTTGTAGTTCTTGTGATACAGTTCCTTCGCTTGCTTAATTAGAGTCACAACAAGCTATTTCATAATGTTTGTGACTATTTTGATGGGTAACTTTCCCCTAATTTTTTTCTCTGCATGTTTGTTCTTTCAGTAAAGGAAGGCTACTGATTTGTTTGAGTTAATTTTATATCCAGCCAATAGGCTGAACTTGTTTATCAGCTGTAGGAGTTCTCTGGTGGATTTTTTGGGGACACTTACATACACTATCATGTCATCTGCAAACAGTGATGTTTTTACTTCTTCGTTTGTAATTTGTATTCCTTTGATTTCCTTTATTGTCTAATTGCTCTGTCCAGGACTTCCAGTACTATGTTGAATAGGTAGGGGGAGAGTGGGCAGCCTTGTCTAGTCCCTGAATTGAGTGGAAATGCTTCAAGTTTCTCACTATTAAGCTTGATGTTGGCTATTGTTTTGCTGTATATTGCTTTTATTTTGTTTAAGAATGGGCCTTGAATTTTTGTTCTTTCTAAGACTTTTAACATTAAGGGGTGTTTAACTTTGTCAAATGCTTTCTCAGCATCTAGGGAGATGACCACGTGATTTTATTTCTTTGAGTTTGTTTATATGGTGGATTACATTGATCGATTTCCATATATTAAACTGTCTCTGCTTCCCAGTGATGAAGCCTACTTGATCACGGCAAATGATCATTTTGAGATATTCTTGGATTCGGTTTGCAAGGATTTTGTTGAGTATTTTGCATAAATGTTCATAAGTGAGATTGGTTTGAAGTTCTCTTTCTTTGTAGGGTCTTTGTGTGGTTTAGGAATAAGGGTTATTTTGGCCTCAAAAAATGAGTTAGATAGTGTTTCATCTAACTCTATTTTGTGGAATAGTTTGGAGAGTTTTGGTATTAGGTTATCAAAAAATGTCTGATAGAATTCTGTAATGTACCCATCTGAACCTGGGCTTTTTTAGGTTGGGAGACTTTTGATGACTGTTTCTATTTCGTTAGGTGTTGTGGGATTATTTAAATTGTTTACCTAGTCCTAGTTTAACTTTAATATCTGGAATCTGTCTAAGAATTCATCCATTTCCTCCAGATTTTCCAGCTTTGTTGAGTTTAGGTTTTGTAGTAGAATCTGATGATTTCTTGAATTTCCTCAGTTTCAGTTGTTATTTGTACTCTCTCTTTGCCCTCTAGTTAGTCTGGCTTAGGGTTTATCAATATTTTAAATTTTCTCAATGGACTAACTCTTGGTTTTGTTGATTCTTTGAATGATTCTTTTTGTTTCTATTTGGTCATTTTCTGCTGAGTTTGATTATTTCTTGCCTTCTACTCCCCTTGGGTGTATCTGCTTCCTTTTTTTATAGAGCTTTAACCTGTGCTGTCAAGTTGCTAGTGTATGCTCTCTCCAGCTTCTTTATGGAAGCACTCAGACCTATGAGTTTTCCTGTCAGTACTGCTCTCATTGCATCCCATAGGTTTGGGTATATTGTGTTTTTGTTTCCATTAAATTCTAGAAAATCTTTAATTTTGTTGTTTCTTTCTCCTTTGACCATGATATCATTTAATAGCATTGTTAATTTCCATGTGTATATGGGCTTTATGTTTTCTTTGGTGTTATTGAAGACCAGCCTTAGACTATGATGATCTGATAGGATGCATGGGAGTATTTCAATCTTCTTTTATCTATTGAGGTTTGTTCTGTGACAGGTTATATGGTCAATTTTTGAAAAGGTTACATGAGGTGCTGAGAAGAAGGTGTATTCTTTTGTTTTAGGATTAAATGTTTGGTATATATTGATTAATTCCAATTGGTTCATAACCTCTGCTAGTTTCACTCCATCCTTGTTCAGTTTCTGTTTCCATGATCTTTTCATTGATGAAAGTGGGGTGTTGAGGTCTCCCACTATTATTGTGTGGGGTGCAATGTATTTTTGAGTTTTTGTAGGGTTCCTTTTATGAATATGGGTGCTCTTGTATTTGAACTATATATGTTAAGAATTGAGAGTTCCTTCTGAAAATTTTCCCTGTAATGAGTAAAAGAATGTCCTTACAATTTTTTGATAATTTTTGGTAGAAAATCTACTTTATTTGGTATTAGGATGGCTAGTCCAGCTTCCTTCTTGGGGCCATATGCTTGGAAAGTTTTTTTCCCTACCTTTTACTCTGAGATAGTGTCTGTCTTTGTTTCTGAGATGAGTTTCCTGTGTTCAGCAAAATGCTGGATTCTGTTTATGTATCCATTCTGGTAGCCTATGTCTTTTTATTGAGGAATTGAATTCATTTATGTTAACAGATTTTAAGGAATAGTGGCTGCTGTTTCCTGTTAGTTTTGCTTTTGGAGATAGAATTGTGACTGTGTTTCTTTCTTCTTGCTTAGGTATTTTCTTGTTTTTATTAGAATGTAGTTTCCCTCCTTGTATTGGGTCTGCTAACCATAATTCGTTGTAGTGCTGAGTTTATGGTCAGATATTCTGTAAATCTAGAATATCTTGGTCTCTCCATCTATTGTGATTGAGAGTTTTGCTGGATATAACAGCTTGGGCTGACACTTGTGTTCTCTTTGGGTCTGTATGATGTCTGTACAGGATCTTCTAGCTTTTATAGTCTTTGTTGAGAAATCGGGTGTGATTCTGATTTGTCTGCCTTTATATGTCACATTACCTTTTTCCCTTAATGTTTTTAGTATTCTTTCTTTGCTTTGGGCTCTTGGCATTTTGACTATTATGTTTTGGGAGGAATTTCTTTTCTGGTCCACTTTATTTGGAGTTCTGTAGGCTTCTTTTATGGTAATGGTCATCTCATTCTTAAGGGTAGGGAAGTTTTCTTCTACAATTTTGTTGAAGATATTTACTGTGCCTCTTAGTTGATATTTTCACCCTCTTCTATTCTTATTATCCTTAGGTTTGCTCTTCCCATTGAGTCTTGGATCTCCTGGATATTTTTGGCTTTTGCATCTTCTTTGACTCTTTTTTCCATGTTTTCCATGTTGTCTTCAGCCCCTGAGATTCTTTCTTTCATCACTTGTAGTCTGTAAGAGATGCTTGCATCTGTGAGTACAGTTTGTTTTTTAGGTTTTTTACCTCCAGGGTTGTCTCTCTTAATGTTTTCTTTATTGTTTCCATTTCCATTTTAAATTCCTTCTTTCCAGTGGCTACCAGTTCTCTTAAGGGAAGAGCAAGGAAAGCAGTGTTCATAGTCACCGAGTTTTCTGACCAATGCTACTACCACAAGCTGTTAAGCATTATAATTAATGGATCAAAAACCACATTCATCCTGGAGAAAAACCATGATAGAAGTCATTATCCAAGGAGCAGTGTAAATAATATCAATAATTTGTTACTGTTGGTCAGATTTTATTTGATTACTGTAAACAGTTTCTCTGACAAATTGACAGAAATGAAGAGGAAACCTGAGATAAAAATAAAGCAGGTGAATACTTCCTAAATAAAAAACAGAATATATTAAAGATTAAGCAAACCAGGGATTAAAAGAAGGCAAGACAAAGTCATCTGTATGAAGTTTTAAAGACCATATATTTAAAATAAGTTCATTATATTTGGAGCTTTATGGTATTGGAAACAGCATTGTCTTTAATTAGAAGAGGAAGTTATAGAATAGGTCACTTTCCAAGTGCATGTGAGAACAGAATCGTATTAATTGTGTACATAATGGAAGGTTATAAGCTTCTATAATGCCTTTCAACAGAACAACAAATTAAAGATCTGAAGTTGATTTGTCTTGGCTACATGTGGTGTGTTTGGCTTCCAAATTTGAAACCACAAGAAAAGGTCCAAATATTTCTGTAACAGATGCTTCCGTCCAGTGAGATTAAATCAATAAAATCCACTGTCCACGAGGCTTTTGGAAGTATCCTCAAATTACCAATATTGACATTTACAGACCTTAACTTTTAACATGGTATTTTATTTTCTTTTTCTGTTTCTCTGATTGAAAACAGACAGAATCTCTGACCTCAGCAATTTACAGAAGCAAGTGTTGATGTTTCCTCTCAGTGGATGTTGCGATCTGTTGAAGCAGGGAATTAACAGTGGCAGGGGCATGAGGGAGCTTGTCCCATCACTTCAACAGTCAAAAATTTGAGAGACAAATATAAGTGCTCAGTTCACTTTCCCAGTCTTATGCAGCCCAGGATCCCTGTACAGGGACCAGTGCTGTCTACACTGCATAGGTTTTTCTACACCAGTTGACACCATCAGGATAATCTCTCCTACCATGTTCAGACACAAGACTCCCATGTGATTGTATATTCTGTTAAATTGACAAGTAAATTAATCATCATACATGGAAACATAACAGGTCAATGCCAAGTTCTCATGCAAATCAGCAAAAAATGAAAAACAAGGGAATATGTTTGTTCTGGTTCAGAGAGAGAGCCAGGTCAAGGCCATCAGGACTCAGGTCCACCCAGCAGACTGATAAAAACCCAGAAGAGCCTCCAAAGTGCTCTCCCACTTGAGCCCACAGAGACAGAACAGAGTCACCACTCTCCGACCTCACTGCCTACCCAGAAGGAGCTGAACAGCCAAGAGCAATCTCCCTCCTGAGCCCACAGACCCTCAGGCCCACAGAAGAGACAAGCTTCAGTCAGAGACTAGATCACCTAACTTTCAAAAAAGATAAGGAATGACACGTTTTACTGATTACAGGAAAAATCTAACAAGACAAACTCTCAATCCTGATAATCCAAATAAAAGGCCCCCCACATTCATAAAAGAAATCTTATTAAACCTCAAAGCATATATTTTACCACCCTTAATGATTGTGGGAAACTTCAGTATCATACCCTATTCAATGAACTGATCACAGAAGCAAAAACTAAACAAATACACAGCAAAACTAGCAGAGGTTTTAAACCAATTAGATTTAACAGACATCTAAAGAACATTTTATCCTAAAACAAAAGAATATACATTCTTCTCAGCACCTTACAGTACCTTCACAAAATTGGCCATATAGTTGGTCAGTAAACCAGCCTCAAGAGATATAGGAAAATCAAAATACTCCCAAACATCCTATGAGATGACCAGGAATTAAGGCTGGTCTTTACTGACAACAAAAACAACAGAAAGCCCACATACACATGAAAGCTGAACAATGCTTTACTCAGTGATAGCTTGGTCAAGGAAGAAATGAAGAAAGAAATTAAGGGTTATTTTAGAATTGAATGAAAATGAAGCCACAACATACCCAACCCTTTGGGATGCAAGGAAAGCAGTACTAAAGGAAAATTCGTAGCTCTGAGTAACTCCAAAAAGAAACAGGAGAGAGCATACACTGCAGCTTGACAGCACAGCTGAAAGCTCTAGAACAAAAAAGCTGATCCACCAAAGAGGAGTAGACAGCAGGTAATAATTAAACTCAAAGCAGAAATCAACCAAGTAGAAACAGAAAACTATACAAAGAATCAACAAAACTAGGAGCTGGTTATTTGAGAAAATCAACAGGATCAATGAACCCTTAGCCAGACTAACTAGAAGGCCCAGAGAGAATATCCAAATTAACAAAATCAGAACTGAAAGAGGAGACCTAAGAACAGAAGCTAAGTAAATTCAAGAAATCATCAGGTCCTACTACAAAAGCCTATTCTCAACAAAACTAAAAATCTGGAGGAAATTGATCAATTTCTAGAGAAATACAAGGTACTAAAATTAAATCGGGATAAGATAAATCATCTAAACAGCCCCATTATCCCTAAAGAAATAGAAGCAGTCATCAAAAGCCCCCCAAGCAAAAAACAAACAAAAAACCCCAAAATAACAACAACAACAACAACAAAACAAAAAAACAAAAAAACAAAAAAACAAAAAAACAAAAAAAACCCCGGACCAGATGGGTTCAGTGCAGAATTCTATCAGACTTTCATAGAAGACCTAATACCAATACTCTTCAAACTATTCCACAAAATAGAAAGAGAAGAAAGACTACCCACTTCATTTTTGAGGTCACAATAAAACTCATATCAAAACCACAAAAAGACCCTACAAAAAGGGAGAACTTCAGTCCAGTTTCCCTCATGAACATTGATGCAAAAATACTCATTAACATTCTTGCAAACCAAATCTAAGAACATACCAATATGATCATTCACCATGATCAAGTAGGCTTAATCCCAGTGAAGCAGAGATAGTTCAATATATGAAAATCCCTCAACATAATCCACCATATAAACAAACACAAAGAAAAAAAAAAACACATGATCATCTCACTAGTTGTGGAGAAAGCATTTGAGAAAATTCAACACTTCATGTTAAAAATCTTGGAAAGATCAGGAATTCAAAGTCCATACTTAAACATAGTAAAAGCAATACCCAGGAAACCAGTAGCTGACATCAAGCAGAATGGTGGGAAACTTGAATCAATTCTACTAAAATCAAGAACTAGACAAAGCTACCCACTCTCCCCCTATGGAATCCATATCATTACTGGATGACCTGGACAGAGCACTCATCCAGGAAAAGGAAGTCAAAGAAATGAAAATTAAAAAGGTAGAAGTAAAAATTTCATTATTTTCAGATATTATAATAGTATACTTAAGTGACCCCCAAAATTCCCACAAAAGAACTGCTACAGCTGATAAACAAATTAAGCAAAGTGGATAGTTATAAAGTTTACTCAATCAAATCAATAGCCTTCCTCTACTCAAATGATAAACATGCTGAGGAAGAAATTAGGGAAAATATAACTTTTATAATAGTCACATAGAATATGAAATACCTTGGTGTGAACCTAGTTAAGCAAGTGAAAGATCTATATGACAAGAACTTCAAGTCTCTGAAGAAGGAAATTGAAGAAGATCTCAGAAGATGGGAAGATCTACCATGCTCATGGATTGGAAGAATCCCAACATTTAAAAAATGGCCATCTTGCTGAAAGCAATCTACAGATTCAGTGCAATCCCCTTTAAAATCCAATTCAATCATTATAGAGTTAAAAAGGGCAATTTGCAAAATCACTTGAATTAACAAGAAACCTAGGGCAGAGAAAAGTATTCTCAACAAGAAAAGAACTTTTGGGGGAATCCCTGACCTCAAACTATATTACAGATCAAATGTGATAAAAATCTGCATGGTATTGGTACAGAGATAGGCTGGTACATCATTGGAACAGAATTGAAGACCCAGAAATGAACCCACACAGCTATGGTCACTTGATTTTTGAGAAAAGTGGTAAAAACTTTCAATGGAAAAAGAACAGCATCTTCAACAAATAGTGTTGGTTCAACTGGCAGTCAGCATGCAGAAGAATGCAAATAAATCCATTCTTTTTTTGTTCTTCTACAAAGCTCAAGTGCAAATAGATCAATAACCTCCACATAAAGACAGGTACACTGAAACTATTAGAAGAGAAAGTAGGGAAGAGCTTAGAGCACATAGATACAGGGCAAAATTTCCTGAACAGAACACTAATGTCCTATGCTCTAAGATCAATAATGGATAAATGGTACCTCATGAAATTGCAAAGTTTCTGTAAGACAGAATAAAATACGGCAGATGAAAAAAGTAGTCAGCACTAAACGTTTCCAAGGCAAAATATATGGTTGATAGCACTGAAGAGTGAGTCTTTGTTCTGTGGAGTCAATGAATTTTACAACAATGCACTGACTAAAGAAAAAGACTGACCCAGTACTGATGCTTCAGATTTTTAATCTCAACACTTGGAGGATGAGGCATGTATCTTTTGGTAAATGTGAGGCTAATCATGTCTATATAGAGAGTTCAGCTGTACAAGAGGCCTTGATGCTAAGTAGGTAGATGGATGGATGGATGGATGGATGGATGGATGGATGGATGGGTGTGTGTGTGGGTACGTTGAGAGGTAGATAGGTAGATAGATAGATAGATAGATAGATAGATAGATAGATAGATAGATAGATAGACAGACAGACAGATAGATGGATAGATAGATAGGTAGGTAGATAAAAAAAAACTAACTAGAATTTGAACAAAATATATCTATCAGGAATCATGGCAAAAGAATAATGAAAATAGAGAAAAGAAATTAAAAGTAAACACATTTCATTTGTTGAACAAAGACACAGACTTTTATAGGAAACATTCACCAAATCTTTAGGGGAAGAAAATATCACTTTAAGTTATCAAACATAGAGAAAAACTCTGAGCAAAAAAAAAAAAAAAAATCAGCAGAGTTTATCTTTAAATAGATATAAAAGTTTGGACATGTTGCTAGCCCAAAGACAATCAATAAAATTTCTATCGATGTGAATAGAAGCATATTGAAAATATAATAAAAACAGAACCCGAAACTGCGGAACATTTCAACAAAATATGGAATATTGGAAGAAAGAGAAAGTGACAGCTTGCAAAGAAGTATTTTTATTTGGAAGAGGATGCTATAGTAGAAGATTAATTCTCCATGTTGATAGAAAATGTGGTTAAATATTAAATGAATGTTTGACATAAGTGTTACATAAACAACTGTGGAGTCATCATGTTAGCACTACATTACCCACTTAAAGACTTTTCCTTTCCTCTTGAAGGCCTATCTATGCCTTGTTGGGTTACCTATTTCTCTCTGCAGCTGAACACAGTCCTGCCTAGTATATTTCATTTTCTCCTTATTGGAAAAATACATTCCTCTGTGTTTTCCATATTATTTGTTGATTATTCAGTTCTAAATAGCCAGCCCTGAGATCATATTCATACAAATAATAGAAATTTTAGAATACATGTAAATTTTTTTTTCACACTTCTCTAAAGTGGCTATATTCTCTTCATAGAACAGTAAGTGTAGCTCCCATTTTATCTAAGTGTAGGAAGGTTGTTATTCACATCCTAGGACTGTATATTTCATATGGCATCCTATTATGTTTTTATATTCAATGCAAATTAAAAAGGTTTTGCTCCACTACTAAAGTTACCTAATGTTTTTGCTATAATTTGTCTAAAAATTAAGACAAATGTGTCTAAAATTTTAAAAGCCTAAAAATGGGTTTTAGTCGTCTCTCAGCTTTGAACTCAGGGATTCCTCTACATCCAAATGTTATGCCTTTTAGTTAACAATAGTATCCCTTTGGTTTGTTTGTAAAATTAATGTTATGTGTTGGGATAAAGAACTTGCTTTGAATGTTTTGAATTTAGAGTCAATAATGGAACATGCACAGTAAAACATCCAGTGCCTGTTTATACTTGATTTTGGTCTTGAAATAACTTTGGTGATGACTGAGTCCTTGAAGTTAAGGAAAATGATAGAAATATTTAAAGGCATGTTTAGTTTCAGGGTGATACCTCTTGCATTAAAAGAAATACAAAACTGAATTAACAAGAACAACATATTTGTGATTCTTAGTTCTATTATCACTCACACAGTACATTGGTCTGCTCCATTCAAAAGCAAAACCCAATTAGATGATATTAATTTAATCTAATGACTATGTAGAAACTTTCCATTGTAAGTTTGTTAAAACTTATAGGGCTAGCTGCTTGATCATCAATGGCACAGAATTATATCATTGTTTAAAGAGTTTAAGTCCATTGCATTTTAAACTTGAGCAGCCCATTTAAAGATGTTATACCCATTAACACTCATCTATAGGGAGTCCACAAAAATCAGAGAAGGTCAAAGTGTTTGGTTTCAAATAACTTAACACTGTATGGTTTTGACTCATCTCTTTCACTGAAGTAGCCCATCCCTAAGCTAAGGAAAATTAGTGGCTCATAAACCTAGGACCTTCAGAAAGTTTCAGGTTTCACAAGGCCTATTCTCAGAGAAAGAAGTAGAAGTGCTTGATTGGAGAGAAGAGACATCCTGACTGAGCTCCCTCCAGGTTGAGTAAGAAGTTTTAGGGATGCAGCTTCCATGAGTCTTTAGCATCTTGTGTGATGCAGGTACATATGAGTCATCAGTGTTCTCCAAGGAACCCCTTAACCGTGCTTTGGTATTCAATCCCAGTAAACTCAGTTATCCACCAAACTGGACTCAGAATGGATGTTACTTCTCTGGCTGCTGTTGCTGTTCTACAGAGCAAGTAGCCATTTGTGTGTATCTCCTCAGTACAAGTTTACAAAATGCATAGTAGAGTTGCATTGATCACTTTAAAAATATTCCTTTTTAACTTAAAAAGAGATTTATTATTTTTTAAACTCCTTTTGGATAGTTTATGTATTTACATTTCAAATGTTATTCCCTTTCCCAGTCACCCCCATCCTTCTCCCCCTTGTTCTATGAGGATGCTTCCTCTCCCACCCACCCATTTCTGCTTCTCTGCCATGGCATTTCCATTCATTGGGGCATCAAGCCTTCTAAGGACCAACTGCTTCTCCTCCTATTGATGCCAGACAATGCTATCCTCAACTACATATGCTGCTGGGGCCATGGGTACCTCCATGTGTACTCTTTGGTTGGTGGTTTATTCCATGGTAGTTCTGGGGGATCTGGTTGGCTGATATTGTTCTTCCTATGAGATTACAAACCCCCTCAACTCCTTTATTCCTTTTCCAAACTCCATTGGGGACCCCATTCTCAGACTGATGGCTAGCTGCAAGCATCCTCATCCTTATCAGTAAGGCTCTGGCAGAGCCTCTCAGGAGACATCCATATGAGGCTCCTGTGTCTCACTCATTGTTCCCAAGGTCAATGTAAATGCAATGCCTAAGTCATGGATCCTATCCCACAATATTTTGCTAAACTAGGCAAATGTCTCAAATGTTTTCTGTCAGGTTTCCTGAGATGGTGTGGCTCAAATCCAGTTCTCTCTTTGTTCCATTTATATGTTGACTCTTCAGGTATTCCCTAGTTTGTCCACAAGAAAGTTATTATCCAGAATTTAGAAAGCTAGAAAACATAAGTTGGGGGTTAAAGTTACATATTTTTTATAAGGAGTTTGGAGATTTGTATGTACAAATTACCATTGCAGTGACTCAGAGTTTTATAGCAGAGGTAGAACAATGGAGGTGGTTTTGATAGTTGTGTTTGCTAAATTACTCATCACCATGCATCTAAAATCAGATGATTCATTTTGGGGAAATTAGAAATAAACAATAGGAGTTGGGAAATGTCTGGAGACATATAACTATAAAAATATATTTAGCATCCTAACTATGTGACCCACTTCCATTGATATCCCTTCACCAAATGGCTTATCACTTCAAAATAAGGAAAGAAGAATGTCAAAATAATCTATGTAGATACATTTAGCAGAGGTAATATTGAACAAGCTATTTTGCCAGTCATGGAAAAATAACTCTAGTCAACATAAAATTAGAATAGTTTGGTACTAAAAGATAATTTAGATTGAGGAAAAAGATGAAGCAAACTGATGCAAACAAAATAGACAAAATTACTCAAAACCAAGACCAAATGAGAAATAAATGAACAAAAATGTAAAGTAACAGGATAATGTGCTTGAAAACAACCAACAGTATCTGTTAATGAGCAAAACTAACAATGGGCAAATATAAAAGTGGGAACGTAATCTTTGTGTTTATAAAATTATTTGTGGAATAGGAATTTTATAATTCTTTTCCAAACTTAATTGGCCATAACAGTTGTTACTTGAGAAAAATATGACAAAGAACACAAACTCATTTATATGTTTTTAAAATTATTTCAAAAACAGATCAGCTTAATCTTCCATACAAATATGAAATATTTCAAATATCTTAAAGTTGCATTATATTATACACCATTTTTGTCTTTTATCCTTGTCAATATGCATACATACATACACACACATCACAAACACACCCACACACACACACAAACACACACACACACACACACACACACACACACGTGTGTGTGTGGGGGGGCGCAAGCGCACACGCCCATGCCTCAGATAGAATCTTAGAAAGAATTAAAACAGAATTAAGACAAAAGCCAGTTTTAGGGCTCCATTTAGGCTTCTGTACACCTAGAAATATCTGAAATGTGTAGGCTGAAATAACTTTAGTGTGTACTTCTACTTATACTACAAATAAATATATTTAAAATATATATGATATATGATATGAGATATATGAAATACTACATGATATATGCTGTATGGTGTATGATATAATATATAATATATAATGTTGAATGAATATTGTATGCTGTATGCTGTATAATGTATACTATGTAGTGTATAATATATTATATAAAGTATATAATAGACAATATACAACATACAGCATATAATGTATAATACATAATCATAAATTATAGGTCATAGATCATATATAACACAAAATATAAATTATAAAATATATAAAATATTAAAATATAAAATATGTAACATGTGACATGTAATGTGTAACATAATATATAACTTATAACATATAATATGATATATAATAATTCTATGTAAAACTTAATATGTAATATATGATATGTCATACGTAACATGATATATGTAATATGATATATGCAATATACAATCTATAATTAATATAATATATGTAATATTGGCTTTATGCAATTTTGCATAAATACTGTGACAGGCTATGCCTAATTTCAGCACTAAATTTTAAAGTTTATACAAAAGTTGCTTATACATTTAAAATTATCAATTTAATTGGCAGCTTCCATACTGATATATATGAACACAATGTTGACTATTTCTTTAATAATGAGGAATTAAATTATTAGAAAAAGCCACTGAAAAGTAATATTTACACATGTATACCCATGTATACATGTATAAAAACATATACATATATTAAAACATATATTCTATGTTTTCCTTATTTCCTTTTCTCTTCTTATGATCCTGACAGTAAGAATATCAGTAGAAACTCTGAAATGTGAACTTAGATTATTAAGAATTAATTTTTTAACTATATCACCAAACTGTTACAGAACATTATTGCCAAGTATAAATTTCTATTTGTATTGTAAATGTCTCCATTTCACCACACCTCCACTTACATCAGATGTCACTGTCTTTTATATTTATGTCATTCAGGTAGAAAGGAAAAAAAAAATGTTGTTTGTAATTATCTTTCCCTAAATTTTAATGAAGTCAGGTATTTTTTGTGAGATTTGTGACCATTTAAACATTATTTGTGATATGGTCTAACATTTTCCTAATTTTTACAACTTTTCTTGCAATGTTAATTTAAAAGTATTTTTAATACTATGTAAATATTTATATTATTTTACTATATATAATAACATGATATTTGTAGTAAATACATTATACTATTATTACATATATTTATATATTTATGTTATTACTAATATAAATAATAATATCAGTATGATATTATTTATTACATGTAATTGTTAATTATATTTTTAAAATATTATACTAATATATATTTAAATAATGTCTATATTTACATATTAATATTATAATAATATTATTAATCCATATTGTTGCACATGTATTTAACCTATTATGTTTGGCCAAGATTGTTTTTGTGTTTCATTAATATTTGTATATAGTAAATTTAAATATTTTTAATATATATTATTTTATCTGATTATTATTGTTATAAAATTCTTTCAACCATTTTAATTAAATTTTAGTATTTATATGTTTGTATCATTGAAAAATTTTCATGTCTATTCACATTTGAATATATATATTTAGAAAGGTCAAATCTTAATTCATTCTCACTGCAAATCTTTTTCATGGATTATATAGCTTGACACTATGAGGAGAGTTTAAATTGGATTTCTTCAGAACTTGGGGGTGGGGGATGACTTTAGGATTCAGTGGTGATGGCAAATACCAGAAAAACAGCTAAACAGGGTTTACCTGTGCTCAGAGACTGAAGCAGCAAACTTAGCAGCATATGTGGGGACTAAACAAGGTCCCCTGCACAGATCTTATAGCTGATAGTTTAATTATTTCTGACACTTCCAACAATGCAGGTGTCAGGGGAGTAACTCTAACTCTTGATTTTGCTTGTGATTCTTTTTGTACTAATGCGTTGCCTTGTCCAGCCTCAACAGGAGAGCTTTTGCTTTGTTTTAAACAAACAAACAAACCCTCCCTCCTGGATTATAAACTACTCCTGCAAATCTGGGAACAAATGCTTAAGCAAAGGTGCCTATCAGTTTCTGGATATGTTTCAAGTGCCTCCTTTAATTCAGGTTTTTATTCAGCAACTTTGATGGCTTTTGGAGATATTGTTTTGGTTGTTTACTCATTAAGAGTCTCCTTATAATTCTTTCTTTCTTTCTTTCTTTCTTTCTTTCTTTCTTTCTTTCTTTCTTTCTTTCTTTCTTTCTTTCTTTCTTTCTCTTTGCTTAATAATTACTTTGTTTTTTTTCACTATTCCATTTACATCCCACTTATTGCCCTCTGATCATCCCTCCCACAATCCCCCTTTTCCATGTGCTCTTCATTTCTCCTGTGAGTGGTTGGGAGCCCCCTGAATATTCTCCAACCCTAATGCACACACGCACACACACACATTTATAGATTGATGCTTGGTGCCCAATAAGCTTAATTATGTAAACAAATGGATTAGGGTCAAACCATTTGGAACAAACTTAAGATGATATAGTTCTCACCAGTTTTCAGGAAGTACAGATGTTTACACTCCAAAAGTATTATTTTAAAATCAAATATAGATAACTTTGCAGTTATTTAGTTTCAAAAACAGTGAAAGATGAGACAATATAACCTGAAATTTATAAATCAAATTTTCTTTTTAGTACAAAACTAATCTTGTTACAGAATAAAAAGCAAGACAGGAAAGTCTTCTGTACTGAGACAATTAGTCTCAGAACCAAGAGTGACTCAGAACCGAATCTTCCCTCCACATATTGTTGCTAATTACTGTATTAATCAAAGGACTGACTAAATTCTCATCAGAAAATGTTACTCTTTATGAAATTTGCTTAAGGTAATGATCTTACAGTGTGGCAAATTCAGTCTTTCTGTAGAGGATTGAGTATTGATGTTCAGAAAGGGAATGACTCAAAACTTTATTATGATTCAGAATTCTTTAACTATGACTCTAGCTATTATTTGGAAAACAGATGCAAAATATCATAAAAATTGTACGTGAAACAAAAAAAGTTAAAGAATGAATTCAATAAAAGCTCATGCAATTAACTATAGCATTGACTTGCTAAGCATTTTTGTTGTTTTTGCTGTTGATTTATACAGAACTCTGCTTTCTTTTAGTCACCTATTACACAGCTACTCAACATTTGCTATACTTGAGTTCAGAAGACCAGCGAAATCTACTTTAAGGAAAGCCACAGATTAAAAAATTTTCGACCCATATTTTCTAACACAGACACATGATTTGTTTAAATAATAGGCTGAGTGTGTATAGGTTGTTAGTAATCATCAGTCTGCAACACAGTTCTTGAAATTCAATAGTTGATTTGAATTTCTCAAGTTGTATTCATATCAGTGAGTCAAGATTATTCACCACTCACATACTAACACCTGTTCTCAAGACATTAAGGCTGATAAACTAGCATTTAGCTCTTGGTATGAAGAAACAAACCAAATGAGAAGTTATCAATTTCCCAACTGCCCTCCTCTGATGGGAATATATGATATGTACATTAATCCCAGGAAATAATTTTCTTCACTCAGAACAAATCCTAGACTACCACAATGTTATTGTTCATGACCAGAAAGCCTCAGAGACAACAATTACTTCAGGTGAATAAAGGATACCATTAAATTAGAAAAATAAATTCTTTTAGTTGATATTTGCAGTATCTATATATTAGCATATCTTAAAAAATCAGAAAAATAAAATTTAATTTTACTCTAAACAAATCATTAAAGATTAACTTAATGCCATAACATACAGTATGATCTGTATAACAACATAATAGAAATTAGACAGTTAAAAATTATTATTTCTTTTTATCTCACATATGCAGAAAATTTCTGGAGGCCATTATTAATTATTTTTTTAAGAAAATTACATTTTCAAGAACTTCGAACAAAATACATCACTACTATTTAAGTTTTCTTATATATCCTCATCTTAAGAAAAGTATAGTCATCTTCAAATACCAGTAAAGACATAAAATTATATTAAGCAAGGCAAAAAAATTTCTGAAAATTCTTCAAGAAGTCAGTCATCATAACTGTCAAAATTTTATAACAGTGTTTGGGAATTCGACGTGCTAAAAACTTTATTTTTTGTTTATTAAAAATGGCTTAATTTCTCACATAATGTATTCTGATTATGATTTCATCTTTTTATTTCTACAAGTTTCTTTTCATTTCTCTTCCCACTAAGATCCATACCATTTCTATCTCTCATTAGAAAACAAAAAGGATTCCTAAGATATCACAATAATGTTGGGGTCCAAGTGTTGACCACAATAAAACATTTTTATCCCAATGAGCACACACCCAAGACCATTCAAGGTCATAGTTCAGAATTTGATACTGAGACTATGAACCTAAATGTTTCAGAAAGAAAAAAAAATAAACATAATGAGATAATGTGTAGATGTAGGAAGTCCTGCTAGATGGTCAGCTCTGAATCAAGCTACTTTGGCTAGCTAGACTGAATAGTATTGACTGAACATTTTTCTGAGTGCTCCTATGTGGAGTTTATTATTGTTAAAATTCTCAAATGGGAGAGGGTGGGTGGGGGAGCCCTCTTCTCCTACCAGCAAAGGGGAGGAGCATGGGGTTCCCATGGAGAGGAGATTTGAAAGGCGGATAGCATTTAAAGCATAAACAAATAAGATAATTAATAAATTAAAAGAAAAGAAAAATCTTAGAACATACAAAACATAACAAGGAATGAGGTCAGCATGACCCTGCTCTGAGTCAACTTACTTTTAAGTCATAGTATGGCAACAGCATGAAATAGCTAGCAGGCATGGAACCAAATTACTATAGCTGTGTTTGGGGTCTGATTCAGCCGGGTTTGCCCCACGTTTTTGGAAACAGTTGTAGGTTCTTGTCTGGCAACTGTTCTGCCACTCGGCACAGATGCTTGGGGACACAAGACTCAGGGAATTTGACTGGGCTTATCTCATACTGCAGCTGGTTCAGGGGTTCCTGGGTCTGCGACAAGGGGTTCTCAGGTTCTTGGACATCCAGGTGCCACTGGGAATCGCAAAAGAACAGAGGATGGAGTGAGGGGATGCAGGTTGTGTCTAGTCTGGGTCTAAACTGGGGGGGGGGCGGTGCTTTGGGGGCAGAGGAACTCTGTTCAGCTTGTCCCACAGGAATTTTCCTTTGTCTGGCATCAGCACGCTTGGAAGCAGTTGTTGCTGGGAATGCAGAGAGGCCTTCTCCTAGGCTGAGGCTCTGTAGGCAAAGGCTTTTGACATTGGAAACCATGGCAGATCTCAATGAGAAGAGGCAGTCTATGGTTCTAAACAGTTTATGATTGTCATGGTGAAGAATGGTTGCATAAAAAGATACTCCACTTCTCAGGATAGGCCTTAGATTAAATAACCTTTGCAGAGTGGAATTTCTGAGAAGAAAAGCATATTGGCTATGTCCTTCAGGCCTCTTGATACCTCATTAGCATGGAGAACTCTGTTTTGAGTTTATGTGACCACAGGTCACATCTCTTTTATGTAAAAAGCATGACACATTTTTCAAGTCAGAAGTCTGGCAGGGAGCCAGGAGTTACCTAAGCCTCAGTAAATGATATATGAAGTCAAGACAGAGTAAGATTCTGTCCTATCTAGGGCCACACAGGAGGAATGGCAAAACAGATTTAGAGTTTAAGGAATTTGTCCCATTGATTAGAACATTCAAGATAGTTGTGTGTCTGAGTGAGAGAGCCCAGAGGACTACATATTCTGAAAAACTCATTGTGGAGGTTTGCTCTGTTTGTTGCCTTCCCATCTCTCTGAACCTAATACTTGTAAAACAAAACAAAACAAAACAAAACAATCAAAACAAAACTAACAAACATAGAAAAAAACTGTAAGAGGGTTTTTCAACCCCTTACTGGTAAGTCTCATTGGCACTTACAATAATAATGCTTGATTGTTTTAAAGAATTGCTGCTGGTGCATATTAATGATTTAACCACCCATGGATAAAACTTAGAGATAAAGATAATTAGCAATGACCATCAACCTTAGAAAGAATTTGGAGAAGCATATTGTTCGTACGGATTTTGTTAGTGAGACTTGTAGGTTTGGAGCAATTGGCGGGCGGTGAAGGGTACCCTGATTTTTAATCGAAATAAGTGAAGCCCGGGGGGACCCTAAGGCACAGCAGGAGCTAGTCTCCCAAGAAATCAGGCACCTCTCATGCAGCTACAAGAACCCCATAGCATCCTGTAAAGTGGAGTCAGTCAAGTCCCAAGTCCCTCATTCACAGGAGAGGATGCAATGTACGCTCAGGACAGAACAATCCGGCCCCAAGACCCTCCTCTGAAGGTATGTACATGATCACACCCCCAAATATGTTGATAAGGATTCCCAAACTCCCAGGTCAAGCCAATAGAAAACACCTGTTGTCAGACTCTGGTCCACTCCAAAACTATATATATGGGGCCTAGTTGAACTTAAAGGTGTGAAAAAATTATTCCATTGTCTGAGAACTTCTGTCAAAAGAGCTGTAACACTGCTACTTGGGAAGAGATCTGCTCTCCTGAAGCTCCCTGCACCCTGCTCTGGAGTCTCCTGTAGGCTCAGCTCAGCTTACCTGTGGCAGTGGCAGAATGGAGCATCACCAGCAGCAGAGGCAGCGGAAGTGGTTTCCCCATCCCTGCCTGGGCTCTTTCCCTTTAACTGAATCCCCACACCTAGGTAGACCCAGCAGCAGAGGCTTCAGAAGATATTCCCCATCCCTGACCACAAATCTCCCTGTAGGGCCTTGGGGGTACCAAGTCCCACATGTGGGGGTGGTTCTGATGGATGAATGTGTATGTATGTATATATGTTGTATGTATGTATATGTGAAATTGTTGAAGCTTGTCTTGCTTCATCCAACAACTGTGTGTGTGTGTGTGTGTGTGTGTGTGTGTGTGTAATTTCCCCACACCATTTTTTTTCAAATTTTCACTGGCTTCCAAAGAGTTTAAAGATTTTATTGCTAGTCACAGGGATCACTGGCCTCAGTTTATTAACCTTTATTTTCTAAGACTGAGTAATCAGTCTCTGAGTCTACAGCCCTAAGGAAATTATTTTGCTGATGGAATCAGAGAGCATATGGCAGGTCCCCATCAATCACCAATACTAGTTCGGCCTGAGTTTTCACTGATATCAAAGCTCATCTTTGACTTTTGTAGCTTGAAGACATGAGGAAGGTAAGTTCCTTAATCAGTAGATTGGAGTTATACCTAGGGTGCTGCAGAGAACACCCTCCACTAGTAGGGCTGTATTAAGACAGGTAAGTAATAAAAATTGAATCTCTGTGTGTTTCCCTCAGGACAAGAAAAATCTAAGGACAGATGGTTCTTTATTAAACATTTTTATTAAATTATTAAGGATTACATCATATTATATAATTATATGTTATATATTAAATATTTATATGTAATATTAAATTATCAAATACATTAATAACATTAAACATATAATTTAAAATATTATTAACACATTATTATTATGTTATACTAAGTTATATATTATTATATATTATAATATTCTTACACAATATATAACTTAGGATAATCAGCAATAAAAAAACTGTAAGATCAGAAATAAATATTCAAAAATATAAGAAATCAGACCCTTGTGCATAGTTGGTGAGAAAGTGAAATGTTGCAGATGATATTGAAAAGTAAAAGTAGTAACTTTATGAAATTCTTAGGCAAATAGATAGAACTAGAAAATATCATCCTGAGTGAGGTAACCCAGTCACCAAAGAACACACATGGTATGTACTCACTGATAAGTGGATATTAGCCCAAAAGCTCAGAATACACAAGATGCAATTCACAGATCACATGAAGCTCAAGAAGAAAGAAGACCAAAATGTGTATACTTCAGTTCTTCTTAGAAGGGTGAACAAAATATTCACAGAAGAAAATATGGAGACAAAGTATGAAGTAGAGACTGAAGGAAAGGCGATCCAAAGACTTCCCCACCTGGGGATCCATCCCATATGCAGCTATCTAACCCAGTCACTATTGCTGATGCTAAGAAGTGCTTTCTGGCAGGAACCTGATATGCATGTCTCCTGAGAGGCTCTGCCAGAGCCATACTGATAGAGATAAAGATGAATGCAGCTAGCCATAGGAATGAGAATAGGCTTCCCAATGGAGGAGTTAAAAAAAAAAAAAGACTGAGAGAGCCAAAGGGGTTTGAAAACCTATAGGAAGAATAACAGTATCAACCAACTAGACCCCTCCCCACCGAGTTCCCAACTAGACTCCATCCCCAGAGTTCCCAGGGATTAAACTGCAAACCAAAGAGTACACAAGGAGATAGACCCATGGCCCCAGCCACATATATAGCAGAGGATGGCAGTGACAAGCACCAATAGGAGGAAAAGCCCTTGTTCCTGTGAAGGCCTGTGCAGGGGAATGCCAGGATGTTGAGGTGGGAGTGGGTCAGTGGGAGAATTTTAACCCCTAGTGCACAGAAGGGTCTAATTTGTAATCCTGGCAGTAAGAAACACATGCGGAATCACTCGATCAAGCTGGGTAGCTAGACTTGTAGAATTTGCATAGAAAAAATCCTCCCACTCCTCATAGAAGCAAGGGAAGGGGGGACATGAGGAGGAAACCCAGAAAAAGGATAATCTTTGAAACGTAAAAACATAAAAGATCCAATAAAAATGCACTGAAAAGGAAAGTAATTGTAGTATCTCCATGTGATTCCATCCATTAGTAGCATTTTTAGGCATGTGTTAAAATTGTTTAAAATGGAATATCAAATGGCTGAGAAGCATCAAAGGAAGTGCTCAACATTCTTAGTCATCAGGGAAATGCAAATCAAAACAACCAGAAGATTCTATCTCACACCAGTCAGAATGGCTAAGATCAAAAACTCAGATGACAGCAGATGCTGGTGAGGATGTGGAGAAAGAGGAACACTTCTCCACTGTTGGTGGGGTTGTAAGCTGGTACAACCACTCTGGAAATCATTCTGGCAATTCCTCAGAAAATTGGACATAGTCCTACCTGAAGACCCAGTTATTCCACTTCTGAGCATATACACCAGAGATGCTCCAAAATACAACAAAGATACATGCACCACAATGTTCATAGCAGCTCTATTTATAATAGCCAGAAGCTGGAAAGAACCCAGATGTCCTTCAGTAGATGAATGGATACAAATATTGTGGTATATTTACACAATGGAGTACTACTCAGTTATCAGAAACAACTTTAAGAAATTCTTAAGAAAATGGATGCATCTAGAGAATATCACTCTGAGTGAGATAACCCAGTCACAAAAGAACAGACATAATATGCAGTCACTGATAATGGGATACTAACCCCAGAAAGCTCTGAACACTCCTGAAACAACTCACAGACTGTGTGAAGTTCAACAAAAATAAAAGAATATATTTTAATTAAAATAGAACTGTATCACATCCTCCTTTCCTCCCTACGGCCCCTCCTAGTCTCTCTTTTATTCCCTCAAATTAATAGCCTTTTTTCCTATATTATTGTTACATATATACATATGTGTATGTATATGTACCCACAAGTACTTAATTACAACCTTAAAAATATATTCGTATACTTTTATCCAAAAATGCTGAAAATTTGTACATTTAACTTTGTTTTTTAAAATAAAGTAAAATAGCTATATTATTGCCTCAATTTTCATTGAAGCATTATTGTTAATGGTAACATTGTAAAAATAACTTAAATCCCCACTGGTAGATGAACAAATGAAAGTGTGATATATATTTATTCAATGATTATAAATATTAAATCTTATACACTACTATATATATATATATATATATATATATATATATCATCATGAGGCTTGAGGCTAAGTGAAGTCAGCAAAGTGAATACACCTACACACATGCACATGCAGGTATAGAGAGAGGAAAAGAGAGAGCAGGAAATGGAGATCTAGTCCAACTTTTACAGAGGAGCCAGAATGATAGGTACCAGGGACAGAGAGAAAGAAGTTTCTGTTTGATGGGCATATAGGATTAGTATTATCCTATAAGACCAGTATTATCATATAGGGTCAGTTTTACACAGAATCAGTATTATCATAAAGAATCAGTATTATAAATTGAGATTCTAGTGATCACAACATGGTGATATGGAATTGCATAAAAGAAAACTGAAAGTAATAATATTCACTGGAATATTAAAGTTAGACACCCTGGGGTTACTTTGGGTATAGACTTCTGAGACAAGCAGTATTCTTTAGCTTTTGAATAGCATGTGTGAGGTTCATGGTTCCTAGAACTGAAACACAAAAAGTAATTTGTAAAACATATATTATTGTCTCAAAATGCTAAAAATGGTAGCATTGTTTTAATTCTGTGTTCTGAAATAAAGAAATAATAATGGAAAAATATCAAACGTACAATTTAAAATGAGGGTGGTGCTCTTCTAATTGGGACTCCGAGTCGGTGCTATTTCTGGAGTTGGCGCAGCTCCAAGAAAGCCCAGACTCACTCTTAGCTGCCCGTACATAGAGAAGGAGAATGAGCGAGTCGGGCTCAAAGTCCAGCCAGACCCTGGTCTCCAAGCAGGAAAAGGATGGGACTGAGAAGCGAGGCCGGGGTGGGCCGTGCAAGCAGCCTTCGAAGGAGCCTAGTGAAGTGCCAACTCCGAAGAGACCTCGGGGCCGACCAAAGGGAAGCAAGAGTAAGGGCGCTGCCACCACGAAGACACGGAAAGCCACTTCAACTCCAGGGAGGAAACCAAGGAGCAGACCCAAGAAACTGGAGAAAGGGGAAGAGGAGGGCATCTCCCAGGAGTCCTCAGAGGAGGAGCAGTGACCACCCACAGTGCTGCCTGCTCCTTAGCCACCAAGGAGCAGTGTTCCCCTGGGACTGGAAGCCGGGCTCCCAGGTCCCTCCCGGTCCCCACTGCACACTTCTGCACCAGGCACCAGTTGCAGGCTCTGCCGCACCCATGGGAGCAGGATTTGGCTCAGTCCCTGTGCTCTCCTCCCCAACACACCTGCCCCCCTCCCGACAAGGCTAACTTCCCACTTAGCCGCAGCCCGGCCTGCTGCGCACCTCCCTCAGAGCCATTGCTCTTTGGGCGCTTTGTTTTGCGGGTCCCTCTGCCCAGCTATTCCTGGCTTCCCTGTAGAGGGTCCTGGGAGCATTCCCTGGCCTTAAGGGGCCCCGCCTCATCTCATTCTGACAAGCCTCAGTGGCTAACCTGGCAGCAGCAGTGTGGTCAGTGCCAGGAATGCTTAGATCCCAGCATGCCCCCCACCAAAGTGTCACCGAGTGGGTTTCTCAGTCCCTTCTGCCCCACCCTTCCGAGATCCTGCTCTAGGTGGCTGAGCCCCTTGGACAACAGGAAGTAGGATGATGTTGGCTCCACCCACTTTGCTGCTCTCACCTGGGCGTTACCACCCATCTTCCTTCCACTTAAGGGAACACCCCCCCCCCCCCAGACTCTTCCTCAAGCAGGGCACTAAGGAGCTAGCCTTGTCCCCTCCCTCCATTTGCTCCTCCCTGTCCCCCAAGGTTCTCATTCCATCTTTTCCTCTGTTCACAAACTACCTCTGGATAGTTGTGTTGGGTTTTTTTGTTGTTGTTGTTTTGTTTTTTGTTTTTTTGTTCAATGTTCATTCTTAGACACCCAACATTGCTGCTGCTACCAGCGCCAGATGTTTATTCTCCCGATTTTGCCTGTCTCCCTCCCCCCGCCCATACACACAATACACTAGGGGAGGGGGGCTGGAGTGCAGCAGGCTGGTTACCAACTACTCCACACTAGGGGAGATGGGGCCCGCCCCATGGATGCTGCAGCAGAGTGAAGGGGGCCCACTGTGATGGGAAAAGGTTGTAGGACCACCTCCCCCTGGGGGAGGGGTGGTCAGTATTTGTCCCAGCCTGGGGCTTCCCCTCTGGTTTCCTATTTGCAGTTACTTGAATAAAAAAAAAAAAAAAAAAAAATAGCCTTTTCTGGAAAAAAAAAAAAAATGAGGTTGGTTAGACAACCACAGAAAATCAGATGAAAGAGCATGCAGCTAATATATATCTATAACAATACATGCATTGGATAATTAGGGTGAGACTGAAATGCTTTTAAGCTTTAAGAGATCTTTGTATATTATTGTTATTAAATTTCTGAAATTAGCCAAGAGACTAGTTCCAATAATATCGGCTTTTTCCCTGATGACTTTTCTCTGTTGGAAATAGATTGGTGACCTAATGAACCTGCTCACTGTCTCTTAGATGGTGTCAGGATACTGACAAGCATCTCTTGAGAGTTCTAAACCATGAATGTGAAAAGTTCTTACATTGGCACCATTCATGAATTTTAATAGGGTAGAGACTCATTAAAATTACTTAAAACTCTAACAATATTCAATTAATGGGCTTTTAATGTTCCGTTTAATCAAGGCTAGAAAGATATAAGTCAGAAAATAAATGGTGAAGTCTACATTTATATGCCATGTGGCATTGTTTGCTTTGTCATTATTTTGTTTATCTGAATGATTTTTGTTTTTAAGCAACTAGCCTTAGAAATAGTAAGATAAAATGACCATTTTTACTTTAGAATGATAAAATTAATACTATTTTCATATCAAAATATTTAAAAAATACACATAGTAAAAATGATTAATCAGTATGTTTGTTTGATTTCTTTGGTTTTAGTTTTACTTGTATGTGTGTCTGTGCAGACCTTGACCTTCTTAATGTCCTACGCATAAGCACATAAGCTTGTCAGGCTCATCTGATATTGGAATTTTTACTTAGCCACTTCAGTGAATGGGATATATTACCAGCTATATTTGATAAAATGTACACAGGACCATAACAAAATAATGGCTGCTACAGTGGCTCTGTGTGAAAAGCTGTCCTGTATAAACTTCAAGGACAGAGTTCTGATCCCTAGCATAAACCAGTGCTAACTGGTTTTGTTGTTTTGTTTTGTTTTATTGGATATTTTCTTTACTTATATTTCAAATGTTCCCAGTTGCCCCTCTGGAATCCCTCTATGGGTCCCCCATGTCCCTGCCTCTATGAGAGTATTTCCCCAACCATTCACTCCCACCTCCCCAACATGACATTCCCCTACACTGGGATATTGAGCCTTCAAAGAGCCAAGTGTATCTCCTCTCTTGAGGCCTCATAAGACCATCCTCTGCTACATATGTGACTGGAGACTTGGGTCCCTTCTTGTGTACTCTTTGGATAGTGGTTTAGTTTCTGGGCGCTCTGGAGGGGTCTGGTTGGTTGATACTGTTGTTTTTCCTGTGGAGTTAAAAACCTCTTCAGCTTATTTAGTCCTTGTTCTAACTGCTCCATTTGGGACCCCATTCTCAGTCCAGTGGTTGGTGGAGATATAGCCGCCTCTGTATTTGTCAGGCTCTGAAAGAGGCAGCTATATCAGGCACCTGTCAGCATGCACTTCTTGGCATCACAATACGGTTTGAGTTTGGTGACTATGGGATATATCCCTGGGTAAGACAGTCTCTGGATGGCCTTACCTTCCGTCTCTGCTTCTCACTTTGTCTCTGTATTTTTCCTGTAACTATTTTGTCCCCCAAAGTGCAGACCGAAGCATCTGCACTTTGGTCTTCATTCCTCTTGAGCTTCATTTGGTCTGTGGGTTGTATATTGGGTATTCTGAGCTTTTGTGCTAATGTCCACTTATCAGTGAGTACATACCATGGTGTGCTCTTTTGTGATTGGGTTACCTCACTCAAGATAATAATTTTTAGTTCTGTCTATATGCCTGAAAATTTCACGATGTCATTGTTTTAATATCTGAGTAGTATTCCATTGTGTAAATGTACCACAATTTTGAATCCATTCCTCTGTTGGAGGACATCTGGGTTCGCCTAACTAGTAATTCTAGCACTAAAAAAATAGAGATGTGGAATGGCCACAGCAAGATGAGTAGCTAGAGGAGCAGAACTGGCATATCTGTGACTATAGAGAAACCCTACCACTCTGTGTAAACTGGATAATGATAAAGGAAGACACCTCATGTGGGGCGCTGCCTGCACATTCTCCATTACAAGATGGCCCTGACATCCGGCTGGAGTTAGCAGTAAACAAGGCATGTGCGCACGTGCTGGGTAACTTTCCACTCTTTGAGCTCTGCCTCTCCTGTGGCATCATAGGGCCTAATGAGTTTAAACCATCAGGGGGCTCCACGTCCAAGGCGAGGACAGATTCCTATGTAAGGGGATGGGCTAGATAGTTTGGGGTGATGACAGCCCTGCTCCTGATGCTTTGGAACCAGAGAGTCAGAGGAGAGACGCTTCTGTCGGTGTTTCCAAAACCGATGCCCTTTTGCCTAAATGCACAACTAGTTTCTTGTTTGTTTGTCACCATTGTAACCTTTGATGTACTGTACTTGCCCTTAGACACAGAGATAACAGGGTTATAGGGATTAGAACTCTTGCCTTATCAAGTAATTTTGGCATGCTTTTGTGCAGAGAGACTGTGTTTCTGCTCTGGATGGTGTGCAAACTCCGTACTCAACAATAACGTGACAAAGTGGTCATAGCACAAGCTCTTGCTGCACTCGTAATGGGCACCTCTCCCTCTGTTTGGCTTAAAGGTCCAACAAGAGCCTGATGGTTGATCGGCCATGTTTTTATTTAAGAAAGTAGGGGGAGATGTAGGGAGCCGTTTGTGCTGCACCCAAACATGGTGCCGACTTCCCACCGAGAACTCAGCAAACAGAGCTGTTGCCCAGCCAAGAGACTTAATTCGCATGCACCACATAAGTCACAGCCCACTCTTGGGGCACGTGATTGAGCTACAGGAGGATGCACCAATCAGGTAGCAACACAAGTCTCTGAGGCATGTATAGCAGTGCGTTTTCTCCCCCACGTGAGGAGAAGAGGACAGTGGGGAGATTGCGGGAGACCCCACGTGGAGGGATGGCAGAGAGGCACCACGTGGAGAGAGACTCGGTAAAAGAGATTGCGGGAGGTCCCGAGTGGACAGAGACTGGACAGAGAGATCGTTCATGGAGGACTGCGCGTGAGAGGCTGCCTAGACAGTAGAACTCGGTAGGGAGTCCCCGGCTCAGAGACAAGTTTCCTGCTCAAGAAGCCCCCTGCTCAAAGTGCTGTACAATAGTTATCCGCAGAAGAAGCTTTTTGTTTTGTTGCACGCCTGTTCCTAGCGGCGGGAAGCGTGGGCGTGTGACAACCTCACATCGGCTTCTGGCCCATAAACCGTGTATGTATACACATGCATACACACCCATGCACTAATCCATCTGTATGCATGAAAAGTCTTACATAATACATACTTTTAAGTTCAAGAACAGCCTGGAATTCATAAGTCATTGCCCCAAAACCAAAACCAAAACCCTGCATATTAACTTAAACATAATATTTAATAATCATGCAAGCACAATGTTTTTCACATTCTGGACAATAATCATAGAAGTGTTTTTTTTTTTTTTTTTTTTTTTTTTTTTTTTTTGGAGAGAGATGGAAGGATACAGGGGACTTGTTGAAGGGCTGAATGGGAAGGCTGAAAATAGTGTAATAAAATAGATAAAATAGTGTAATTCGCACATAAAACTCAAGCACTCTAAATTTAAACTAAATAATTATTAGAAAGTCTTAATTCATGATAGTATGTTGAGAAATATATTCTCTACAGGGTTCTGAAGCCTGGGACAGTTCACTTCCTCTGCCATGAGGACATCGGGATCAAACTACTCATCATGCTTGGTGCAAGCACTGTTACCAGCTGAACCACTGTGCTCTGTTCTTTGTAAGTTAAAGCTGCCTTTGTTGCTTTTTGGCACCTATCAGAGGCATGAACATAGAAAAGTGGTTGGTTATTTACTTGTTGTGTTCCATTGCTTTCCTTCATACCCTTTCCCTCTGGTTCAATTTCTCTCATAGAAAAAAATTAGCACTCAGACTCTAGACTTGTCCCAAACATGGCAGCCAGCATTTAAAAACAATTCCCAATTTTTGCATATCACAATTACAAAAATAATGACATAATTATTTAAGAAAATTTAATCAAATTAATAGTAAGAATAAGTAAGCAAAGGGGAACATCATCAGTTTAATTACATTATTAAAGACAAATCATTTTGTTCTATATAAAGCAAAATCAACAGACAGTAAAACTTATGAACACAGATAAGTACATTAGATAATATTACATTTAGAAATGCAAACATTTTAGCCATGTAAATATTTGATATTCATTTCTGTGGATTTATTATTTTTTTATTATTATCTCTTAAGTATTAATAGTTTTATTTTTCCATTTCCATTTGTCATTAATAATGCCCAAGTCCACACAGAACCAGCTTTCATTGTGAACAGTTCAAAGGTACACCTATCCATAGTCATAGAATGATTTGCCGGGTCATTCATAATAGTTCTTTAGTGATATCACAGCATTTGGCTTTGTTTACAAGCTCCTGATGGTGAGACTTGATTCTTCAACTATCATGTTTTGTGTCTGAGTATGTGCAACTTTCTGTTCCTGTTTGACTAAGACATATTTTGACCTTAACTAAAATGATTTGAATTCTTGCTTCCTTCTCTGTTTCTCATTCAAAGTGTTTTGTGTTTACAAGTTAAATATTTTCTAATTCAAGTAAGTTGTATAGTTTCTCAACAAACCAGCGAGATATTCACCTCTGATAAAATAGACCATATATAGAAAGTGCTCACTATGTGACCATCAGTAAGATAAAGAATAAATGCATAGGGTAAACCCTCAGACTTGCCACCAGCTTCCAAGTCACAGATCCCTGCTTCTGACAAGTTGTGTCTGGAAATAGGTCTCATTTTAATAGTTGCCAAGAATTTAAGATTCTATCTACTAACAAATCAGTTTTTCTTTACTATATCCTAGTGGTAATTGTCTTGAGCGTCAATCACTCTACCCTGAATCACTAAATACAAGGTATTGTTATTACTATAATTATTGCTATAATTGTCATCGCATGTCATTCTGAATGCAGAAGGGAATTCTGAAGAAGGAATATTTTGAAAAGAATGGTACTGACACTTTCACTAAAAGGAAATGAATTATGCTAAATGTGAGTCAGAAATTTGAGTCACACAAAAAGGAACAAACGTGTGTACCTTGTTAGAATTTTTTTTTTTTTTTTTTTTTTTTTTTGGTAGTAATTATAGTATCATTCCCTTTCCCTAGATGCTTCAGAATAAGAAGGCTTTCGAGATGAGCTTGTATAACCCTTTACACATAGCATTGTTTCCTTGTCTGTAGACTTGCCCTTTCTGTGACAGGGTGAATAGAAGAGAATGGGGTAAATAGCAGGCAGTCATGCATGAACCTGAGTGCAGACCTTTCACTGCCCAGTAACTGAAGAGAGAGTGCTCCGAGGTTCTAACATCTCACCATGTAACAGGGCACACTCTGCCCAGGAAGGCCACCCTCAATTACCACCCTCATCCCAATGCAAAGGAGATGCATAGGCAGTGGGCTGAGGAAGAACATGAGTGAAAATAACATATTAACTTCACTGTGTTTTTAGGAACATTTTGTGGTTCACCCGATACTAATTATAATAAGATTTCAAATGTGTAAAGTTAACATTTCATGAAGTCCTTTTCATATGCCAGCCTCACCAGATCTTATTTTGCTTCCTGCATATTTTCAGGCCTGGAGAGAAGTAGATCATAATGCTCCTTTCCTTTTATAACTTTTAAAATATGTGTGCACTCAACATTATTTCTTAACTGGATTTGATTCTTTTCTCTTCACTTGGATATTTTAATTGTAGCATTTCCAATATATTTTAAATACAAATAACATATGAAATATGTCAGTCTTCACATTGAATTTATAAATAAGTCTGGTCACAGTCAAATAATTTCGCACATTGCCCAGCATGAGTGTCAATTTAAAATATGAGGCTCATAAATAAAATGAAAACTGTTACACAGCATATCTGAAAACAGTTATTATGGTGGAGTTAATCTTTGCACCAGCTCATGGTCTTTCCCTGCACTGCTTTGACTAGGAGCCCCTAAATACCACAGGTCCTGCATCATAAATCTCACTATGCAACCTTATCTGGAAATTAAAATTGGAAAAGCATCATCATCTACTTGAATTAAATTTAACCTCGTGGAAAAGAGGATAATTGTATATTTGCAAAGGATGTCAAAATAGCAAGAGATGGTGTGTTTTCATTGAAAAATAAGCAAAGCTGTTTCAGAGTTTTCTGAATACCCAACAAATATCACAAGCACATAATTACAGTATACTCAAAATCTAGAAGCAGTTCTGGCAGGTTACTGATGTTGAACTAGACTAGTGACACCTGGTCATTCATTGCACATGGCCTATGAAATATGAGTAGAAAGAAGATGTTCCAACAGATGTTTAGGTTACAAAGATATCTACAGGTTGCATACATTTTCTCAACAATAAAACATTTCTAGGTCCTATTAAGGGCATGTGGAAAGTCGGCTTAATTACCATAATGAGATTTGCATAGTGTCTTAGGGTTTTATGGCTGTGAAAAGACACCATGACCAAGGCAACTCTTATAAGGACAATATTTAATTGGGGATCACTCAACGTTCAGAGGTTCAGTCCATTATCATCAAGGCAGGAGCATGGTAGCATCCAGGCAGGCATAATAGAGGAGGAGCTGAGAATTCTACCTCTTAATCTGAAGGCTGCTAGCAGAATACTGACTTCCAGGCAGCTAGGATGAAAGTCCTGATGCCCATGACCACAATGACTAACTACAGCAAGGTCATATCTTCTAATAGTGCCATTCCCTGGACCAAGGATATACAAGCCATCACACATTGCATGTGGGAGAACAAGTGACTGTTTTTTCATATGCCAGGAGGAATGGCTTACAAGTCAACCCTTAGTTATGAAAACATAGTTACTTTATGTGCTATTATTATTTATCAAATCTTACATTTTCTAAGTCTTATATTTAATTCTGTAGTGAAAGCTACATTTTATAAAATAATACAAATAATGAATTTTCCAATTGTGTTTTCATAGTGATCTCTACAGAATTCATATCTCGTTATATGCACATGTGTTTATTTGTGTATGTGCTGGTTTTTAATTTAGCACACAAAGTAATCAATTTCATTGGGGTATAATCAAAGTTATGTATTTTTTTCTTGTTCATTATCTGTACCCATTATTCTCTCTTCCTATTCTTGCCAGATATGAGGCAGTTTACACAAGTTTTATCAATTTCTCTCAATGTTGATGTCAAACATCTTGATCATTGTCATTTTTCTGGTGTGAAAGTATCAAATAGTTTGCCCTGAGGTTGTGTGATTAGAAAGTAACATAGTTAAAACTCTGATCAAGGTCTGTTTTCCTCATATGTTTTACTCTTGACTCCAAACATCTTATCTTTTCTCTGCCTGTGTGTGTATGTGCATGGACATCATTTTATACTTTCCTGACCTAGGTTTTTTCAGAGATATCTTTACTAGGCAACAATGTTTATGTTTATTCTATAAATGGGGAGAATTTGTTTTAATTTCATGGACCTAGCATTTTCTTCTTTTTTTTACACCAAATAGGCAGAAGTTCTTGTAAAATTTTTCTTTCCAACACTAATCTTCCTGGTTGTTTTCCCCACATTTTCATAGTACTGAACTTCTTCACTGATGCTGGGTTTCACTTCTCCTAGTTCTTTGGGATGCAGGCACTGGAGACAGCTTCTACACTGTAGAATCTATAGTTTTATTTGTTGTTGTACTTCAGACAATCATTTTTCATGAGAATAGGGATACTTTTGAAAGTACAGATGACTGGTGCTGTAATCAGTGGAAGAAACAGGATCAGAATTGTGATGAAATAGCCTCAACCAATGAAAGGGGGTCCTCTTCCCCAGCAGGGCAATGAAAGGGGGTCCTCTTCCCCAGCAGGGCAACGAGCAGCAGAAACACCCTATTTGGACTCGTTGTAGCTATGAGAGAATCCAGAACTAACTCCTTGTTTTCTCAGAGTTACTTTTTTAATTTATCCTTATTCCCAACATTGAGGATAGAGAAGGATGCTGGTCTAGAATCCCTGTGATGGACATATACATGAATGCTCACATGGTTAAGCCTCTTCTGTCAAATCCGAACGTAGCAGAGTTCTTCAAAGTAGTTTAGGTTTGAATATAGGTCTCAGCATAGGTTTGAAATTCTGGCTTCGAAATCACACAAACAATTCAATGACTATGGAAACAAGAGCCATTGAAAATAATAACAGCAGACATGCCAACATGAATGAAAACTCTACAATATCTCACTCCTAGATAAAGCACTATAAATACTATAAATACTCAATGGCTGCTGGCAGAGGGAACAATATTTCTCTCCAGGGCTGAGCCTTACATGGCCAACTTTAAACATATGTACAAATAAGAAACACTAACTGAATTTAGTTGGTTGTGTATATGAAAGTAGTAATAAAGAGAAGTAGGTCATGAATTCCAATGGAAGTGAGGAAGGATCTGGGAAGAGAAAAAGCACAGAGGAGGAGGAATGGAAATGATGTGAATAGTACTGGCGTATGAAATTCTTAAAAACTCTGTCTAAGGAATAATGTTGAGGTCAACAAATATTTATTTATTTATTGGATATTCTCTGTATTTACATTTCAAATGTTATCTCCTTCCCCCCAGTTCCATGCCCTCTCCCCCTCCCCTTGTTTCCATGAAGGCCCTGCCTCTCCTAACCACCCTCTCTCACCTCAGCACCTTGGCATTCCCATACACTGTGAAAATGAGCCTTCACTGGACCAAAGGCTTCCTTTCCCACTGATGCCAGAGAATGATATTCTCTACTGCATATGCACCTGAAGCCATGGATCTTTCCATGTATACTCATTGGTTGCTGTTTCAGCCCATGGGAGCTCTAGGATGGTGGAATCCAGACCGAATTCCAGAGTGGTTGTACCAGCTTGCAATCCCACTAGCAATGGAGGTGTATGTCTCTTTCCACTGAAGCTTCTGCTGTCACCTGAGTTCATGCTCTTATACATTCTGACTGGAGTTTTGGTGGAATCTCAGTGTTATTTTGATTTGCATTTCACTGATGACTAGAGATGTTGAACATTTATTTAGGCATTTCTCAACTATTCAGTATTTCTCACTTAAAAATTCTTTGTTTATCACTGTAACCCATTTTTAAAAATAAGATTATTTGATCTCTGAAGTCTAACTCCTTGAGTTACTTTGTATATATTAGATACTAGCCCTGTATCGAATGTAAGATTGGTAAAGATCTTTTCCCAATCAGTTGGTTTCCATTTTGTCCTTCTGATAGTGTCTTTTGCCTTACAGAAATTGTAATTTTATAAGGTCCCATTTGTTGATTCTTGATCTTAAAGCATAAGCCATTAGTATTCTGTTCTGGAAATTTTTTCTGTGCCTATGTGTTCGAAGTTCTTCCCCACTTTCTTTTATTACTTTCACAGTACCTGGTTTTATGTGGAGGTCTTTGATTCACTTGCACTTGAGCTTTGCACAGGGAGATAAGAAAGGATTTATTTGCATTCTTCTGCATGCTGACTGCCAGTTGAACCTACACCATTTGTTGAAGAGGCTGTTCTTTTTCCATTGAATGTTTTTAGCTCCCTTGTCAAAGATCAAGTGAGCATAGGTGTGTGGGTTCATTTCTGTTGTCTTCAATTCTGTTCCATTGATCTACCTGCCTATATCTATACCAATGCAATGCAGTTTTTAATCTTGATTGATCTGTAATACAGCTTGAGGTCAGGAATGGTGATTCCCTCAGAAGCTCTTTTATTGTTGAAAATAGTTTTTTTGCTCTCCTGGGTTGTTTGTTATTCAAATTAATTTTCAAATTGCATTTCCTAACGCTATAAAGAATTGAGTTGTAATTTTGATGGGGATTACATTGAATCTGTAGATTGCTTTAGGCATCTTAGCTTCATGAGGTTGTAATGATTATTTATAAGGGTTGTGTTTTCCTGTAGCTTTTTAAGTGATTGTTGTGTTTCCTCTTTAAGGGCTTCTACTTGTTCGCCTGTGTTCTCCTGGTTCTCCTACATTTCTTGGAGGGAGTTATTGATGTGCTTCTTGAGGTCTTTCATAATCAACGTGAGGTATGATTTTAAGTTCAAATCTTGTTTTCTTGATTGTTGTGATATCCACTTCTTATTGTGATGGGAGAACTGGGTTTGACATTGCTAGCTTGTCTTGGTTTCTGTTGCTTAGGGTTTTGTGCTTGCCTCTTCCCATCTTCTTATCTGTGATGCTAGTTGATCTTATTTTCTCTGACTGAAGCTTTTTTTCTCTCTTGGGTTTAGGAGGCAGAAGGCTTTTGGTCATTCAGCTCTCTGGAGGCAGGCTGTGAGTTTCAGTGGTGGTGGGCCAGTCTAGCTCTTGGTGCATATAGAGGCCCAAACATTCTATTCCCAGGCAACACAGTGATACTTGCTCGCCAAGAGTTCCCTGTGGTCTTTCCCAGGATAGTCCGTGGAGAGAAAGTATGAACTCAGGCTTGGGCTCTGGAAGAAGAATGTTCCTGAGGCTCCTGCGTGCTCAGCTCTCCGTGGGCATAGATGGAGGCTAGAACAGCCAAGTTCAACAAACTTGAAACAGAAAAAATATCATTTGACAAATAATACTTTTTTAGACATCTTTATTTTGTATCCCTGGCTGGTCTGAATCTTGTCATGAGAGGGTGGCTGGTCTTGAACTCAGAGATCTGCTTTCCTCTGACACCAAATTAGTAGCACTAAAGGCATGCACCACCACAACTGACATAAGTTTGTGAAACTTAACTTCAAGTTAATCTCCTACACACCAGAACCTAAAAAAGAAGTATTCTAAGACATAATTAAAGATACTTTTGTTTCTTGTGATATTATTTTAAGAGATTATGAAATTAATCATAGATATACAAATTCATTTTACTCATTTATTTTCTATTGGGTCTTAACTTTATTTGTAATTAAACATTGGGGACAATGAGAACACAGAGTTTCATATATAAAGAGGGACCTTCCTGCCTGCTAACAGCAATTACTTCAAAACCCAGAAAAGACTGACTTCACACACAAGACTTCTCTTACTGTTATTTTTCAGTAACCCAGAGGAGAGAAAACAGAGAGAGCTGAAGGAGTTGTTAACCTTTGTGTCATATTCATTTATCACCTACACAATAGAAAGTAATTAAGACCTGCAGTCTAAAAGCAGGTGACCTATCAGAATATTAAGAGCATCTTCAAGTAGGTGCTTCATTATGTGAACATGTAATTACATTGTGTCTTTAGACATTGTCTGAGTATCTTGTCTGATAGGTTGTGGGGATATATAACTCTATTTTAGTGTGGTTTCCATGTTTTGAAATGGAGGTGTGCATTTCTTCTTTGTGTTCATTAATACTGTCACTATAAATTGCACAGCCTCTTTAAATTCTCCTAATTTTAGAAAACATACCTAGGATGTATGTGCATATACTATTAATATATAAAATATGGATTTTATTAAGAGAATAATTTAGTGAGCAAATATAACAGAATGGAAGCGAATTCAACATTATGTTTTAAATTTATATTTTAATTAAAAAGACTAAATAGTGATCTACTCATTAAAGATTCAGGGCAATACATAGAGCTATGAGTGACTCTTAACACGTAAATATTTTAGAGTTTGCTTTGTAAAAACAGGTAGTTTATTGTGTAAGAAGAGATCCACGCCAGAGAGCAGATAGCATGAGCATTCATTCTACCAGTAATGCTAAGAAATTTGGGAAGTACAGAAAAATAACAAATAGTAAGTAATAACTTTTAAGACTTAGTAGATATAATATTGAGATGCATTGCTCTATTGCTCATTTCCCATAGTAAGGGCAAAATGACTATTCCAGCATCATAAGAAAGACCATTTCCTATAACTACAAAAGCATGTGCTAGATTTGTTCAAGGAAACCAAAATTAATCATCACAGTATCCTATTAGGATCAATCAATTACAACTTCTGATGCATTTTGGTGGCTCCCTTTAACTATAGTAATTTGCAAATGTATCTAATAACAAACTGAAAAACAACATTAAATCTTGCTGAGTTTTGTTTAATATATTGAACATTTATTATTATATAAAGTTTGAATGATTTTACTTGTATTTGTAGTATCTTTAACAAGCATATATACATAAAAGTTTCCAGTATTCAAGTGACAGAACTGTTGTATGATAAATGTTTAAACATTAGTCATATTTTACAATAATTGTACTATGCTTATCAGATTAAGTTATTCACTTTTTCATCTCCTAATGTGTCTCTGTCACTGACACAAAATAAGACACACATATCAATGTATGCTGGCTCCCATATGCATGTGTACATTCATGTAATTGAACACACTTTAATATTTGCTTAAGTTTACTTGTAATCTTTTTATCAAGTGAAATTTTGTTTTCTTAATTTTTCAATTCATTTTACATCCCAGTTGCAGCTCCCTTTCTCCTCTCCTTCCCGTCCTGCCCTTATTTTTATTATTTCAGAGAAGAGGAAGACTCCTTTTCTTTTGGCCTCTTTTAAAATTTCACACATTGTCTATTAGATATATACTCTGTGCCAGATCATCAGCAGGGTGTAGGAGATACAGGAATGTTGCAGTAAATATTGAAAAAATGGCTTAATCTTTTATTCGGCACCTGTGGTCTTACTCCACAGATGCCATTCTAATGTGGAGCTGAGCCCAGGGACACTGTCAAACAGTCTACAAGCTTCACTCTCCACAAGGTTTCCTTACAAAGTGGTTTGCTTTGCCTGCCCTGCTGCTTCTGTCCCAGCTGAATGCCTCCCTAGTGTGGAGGTGAGCGAGGGGACTCTGTCACACAGTCTACAAGCTGCACTCTCTTCCTGTGGTTTCCTTCCTAGGCAGTTCACTCCACCTGCCCTGTTGCTTCTGTCCAGATTTGGTACAACCTCCTCAGTGCTTTCCTTTTCTCCATCACCCAGCACAAATATGAATCTAAAGCCTGGTAGCTTTTCAAGCAGGTTTATATATTAAATTCTCAATCCACAAACCCTCTACACAATACAATTACATCCAATGGACAAAAGTACAAACTGCCCTTCAGTATGAGAAAAAAAAGACTTATAGAAACCTTTAAAAATATTCACATCTACTTATCACCAATTAAGTCCACCTGGATCTAGATCTTCCTTGACCTCCACCTTGATTGCTTCTTGAATCCTTTTTTTTATCTTTTTTCTTTCTCTTCTGGTTTCCTAGCTTCTTTACTGCTTACCTCTCCTTTGTCCAATCGTATATCACCTTAACATAAATCAACATATCTGTTTACTAACATCATACTTAACATAAATCTACCCTTTCTCTTTACTAAAGAAAAAAACTTTACCTTTAAATGTAAGCTGTATACAACTTGAAAATATTCTAAATGACTGTGTTTTCTCAAAGTTAATTAGCTTGTGTAGGCTATAAAACTAATTTAGTCTTAAACTCCATCAGAAATCTGAGAATGACCAAATATCTAAAACCATAGGAAGTCTAACATGGTTTCCAGAGCTGAGAGAGGATGTAGAGACAAATCTTCACTCTCAATTTTCTGTTAGCAGCATGTGAGAGTAAGTCTTTAGCCTTCTGGCCTAGGGTCACTGACAGTCTTTGAAAAGCAAAAATCTTGAAGGGCTGATAATTTTGGCTCAGCAAATATTATTGGCCAAATGTTCTGCATAACATGTCTTTTTTGGGGTGGTGATTTTTCAAAGTAAAAGGTTCATTATTGATAGAAGTTTGTACACCAGACAAAGTGAATACAGACATATATTAGGAAGTTATTAATAAATGAAGATCTGACACTCCAGATTGAGAGCTAGACAAATCAAAATACTTTGGACTAAGGTTCTTGTTTTACAAATTCATTACTTTTTGAATTGTAAATGATAGTAAGTTAGTTTGTTCTGTGTATTACCAGTTAAGGTCATGTGGCTTGTTAGATGCAGCTAGTGAGGCTTGTGGTTATCTTAATTGCTTACATTGTTTCAAATGGGTATGTTGTTGAGTTTTGTGGTTATATTATTTCTCTCAGAAGAGAAGTGAGTGAAAACACCACTCCTGGGTGTACCTATTCACCCGGGATAGAAACAGCAAAGGGGCAGTGGAGTGAACAGTGCCTGAGTTCTGGAGCACCAAGTGGTGTAAGGTTCGAATATGTGTGTTCAAATTTCCTCTAGAGCGGCATCTGTGGAGTGAGACCACAGCAGCCAATAAAACACAGGAAAAAGCATGTTACAGTTTCTATTTTTAAGATGTTATAAGTCAACAGCAAAAACATAGTACACATAAAATTACTTGAGTAAGTATCATTTGCCAAGGGTACACATACTGTTTTAAGATTACCAGATGCAGTTTTGATAAAATAGGAAAGTCTTTTAGTATTATTTGACTTCTGTAATAAAATCTGAAGAATTTATATGAGAAAATGTTCATAAAATACATCCTAAATGATGCTAAATGTGTCCTAGCATGTGTAAGAGCCTAGAGAAAAACAAATATGATAGAGACATAGCCTGCGATAGGGGAATAGAGAACCACAAAGTAGGCAATCATGAGTTAGGGCTGGCTTCACACAATGAGAAATTTTCATTTTATCTATATGTAAAGGTATTGGTAATTTATGAGATGTCATGATCAGATTGCATCTTAAAAATGATGCTCTGGACAAAGAATCTTGTGGACTTTTGGTGGTGACATTAGCACAGCAGCTATAGAAAACTTACAGCAGAACTAGCATATAATACAGTGACCCCGTTAGAAGATATTTCCCTCAAAATATATAATGGTTGTGTTTCCACAAACATTGTAGTCCTGGTCTAGCTAAGCCATGGGAAAAGCCCAAAAGTCCACTAGTGGATGAATGAATAAAAGAATATACATGTATGCAGTGGAACAGATAAAGTGTTCTCTATATATACATGTATGCAGTGGAGCAGATAAAGTATTTTCTATATATACATGTATGCACTGGAACAGATAAAGGGTTCTCTATATATACATGTATGCAGTGGAGCAGATAAAGGGTTCTCTAAGCCGTAGGACATTGTTTTGATGGGGATAAAGGTGCACAAAACCAGTTACCACAGGATTTTACTTAAATTCCAAATCTAAAAGCATTAGACAGTAAAGATTAGAACGGTAAAAAAGGGTCTAGGAATGGAAGGAATAGAGAGATGCAAAGGACACCGATGATCTCAGTTAGGATGGCAGCACAGCAACTGTAAAACTATTGAATTTAACTGTTTAAATTCATGTAAGTAAGTAGGTATAAAAATTAGCCATTTGTACACATGTGATACCTCAGGTTTTCCTTAGCCTAGATACTTGTTCACTAATTTGAATTTAGGTAAAAAGGCTCGTTCTGGTAGTATTTGCCAGATATTGAAGAGAAGTAGGAAGCTATCTTCTCAGAGACTAAAGGTAAGTTAGGGGCATCTAAAAATTGCTTAGTATCTGATAGTACATGCCAGTGTGCTTCTCAAAAGGGGAAACTATATTGGATTTATGATTTTACAATAATAAATAAAGAAAAAACAGCTATTGCCCCATAAATTCCTGAATCTAAACATTCTACATACCTATTAGGCAAAGCTTTATTTTGGAATAGGTCATAAAGTTTTCTCTTTTGTTTGTATTGAAATACAGTCCAGCTGGCCCCTAACTTCATGGTATTCCTTTTTTTTTTTTTTTTTTTTTTTTTTTTTTTTTGCCTCCAAAGTACTTGGGTTACAGATGTGACCTACCACACTGACTCAAACTGTTTAGTGGAGAACAGGCTAGTACTATCCATTAAATGCAAGCATTTTCTTTACAGCCAAAAATTCTGATCTAGGGCATCATGTTTCTTAAGTAATTTGTAGAGTTGAATAATGTGTGCAAATATTAGACAGCATCGTTTGGCACAACAAAGCACTAAGAATAATATAAACATCAATATGGACACTATGACTGGTTACAGTACAGCATGCTGTACTGGCACATTTAGTTACAGCAGGACTAAGCACATCCTTTCCCATTGAGGCCCAACCAGGCAGCCCAGGTAGGGAAAGTGGATCCAAAGGCAAGCAACAAAGTCAGAGACTTCTCCATTTTTAGGTAACCTGCATAAAGACCAAGCTGCACATCTTCTAAGAGCATCTAGGGGTTCTAGGTTCAGCCCCGGCATGCTCTCTGGTTGGTGGATCGGTCTCTGTGAGGTCTCATAGACCCAGGTTAGTTGTCTTTATAGGTCTTTTTGTGGTGTCCTTGGCCTCTTCAGTTTGCTCATGTCTATCCCTCCTATTTATCCAAGACTCTGGGAGCTCTGGTGATATTTTTCTGGTGCGTCTTTGCATCTGTTTCCATCAACTGTTAGATGAAGCCTCTCTGGAGAAAGTTATGCTAAGTTCCTGTCTGCAAACATAGCAGAATACGATTAATTTTAAAATTTAGACAAAATAATAAAAACTTATCACGTAGCATTTGATAATGTGCATTGAGAAATATGCACATATCCTCAACTAGGTATGCGACATTAAGCTGGGATTGGCCCATTGACATCCTTCATGGGCTTTCCAAGTAAGTTTCCAGTCTAAATTCAGTAACAAACACTGCTTCACATTTTCCTGTTTTAGAATTTTATACAAGTGCAGTCACATGACATATACTTTTGTTTAAAGAATCACTGGCTAAGCATGATGTTTTTAAAATATTTCTTATTTGCTATGTGCATCAATATCATATCCTATTCTCTTTTATTGTTGGATTAGGTCCCAAATGAATAAACTCAATGCAATTGTTTACCCAGTCTGCTTTTCAGGGGCACCTGGACATTCCCATATAGAACTACTATGAATAAAACTGGTATGGCAAGTTTTATAAATCTTTTGGAGCATATGTTTTCATTATTCTAGTCTAAACCTTTAAAATAATTTCTGGGTCATGCAATAATTTGCATGTTTTAATTTAAAATAAATCTCCAGACCTTTTCCCAAAATGAATTACTCAATTTTATATTTACAGTGACAATATATAAAAATACCATTTACCAGAATATTTGCCTATATTCATTTATATCAGTCCATTTCTTTCCTTTTGGGCAATATGTTTCTTATTGTAATAACTATTTATACTTCCTTTATAAATAGTAAAGTTGACTATATGAGTTGGTTTCCAGTTTTAACTGGGGAAATTCCTTCATCTATTTTTTTCCTTTGTTATTTTATTGCTTCTTCTTTAATTATTTTACTTTACTACTTTATTTTTGTTTTAATTTTTTGAGGTTATAATGTAATTACAATATTTACCTTCTACTTCTTTCCTTCAAGCCCTTCCATGTGCCCTACCTTGCCCTCTTCCTAACTCATGGCCTTTTTCAATTAGTTGTTACTACATATATAAATGTGTATTCATATGCACATATATTCTAAAATAAGACACTTTCATTCTGCAAAATGTTACTTGTATGTATATTTTCGGGCATGACTGTCACTTCCTGGATAACTGATTGGTGTGCTGTTCTCCAAGAAGAGCTATGTCCCCTATATCTACCATTTCTCATTTGTCTACAGTTCACAGTGTATGGTTGAGATCATGTGAGATTTTCCCTGTCCACTAAGGCATAATCATTGGTTTTGTCCTTTTTCTTCTCACTCTTGGGCAGTCATGTTGGTGAGAATTTATGCATGTAGCTTCTGACATTCCTAGGAGAACAATCTCAAAGAAAACTCTCAAATGTTCTAGCTCTTACAATCTTTCCACCCCCTATGATGCAATAGTTTCTTTGCATCTATTCCAGCTTTAGATGCAGTAATGATTTTTAGATATATCCACTGAGATTCAATTTTATTCTGAAAACAATAAGGAACACTGAAGTTATCTCATTTTTTAAAAAAATCAAAAGAGGCATTGCCGTGGGTGTTCGGCTCTGCAGTTTGATTGGTTGTATTTTTCAGTAATCGTACTTTTCTGTTGCACAGAGAAATTTCTTTAATATGTACGTGACTATACTTATAAGAATAAGAGAAGCTATTTAGACTTTTGTTGTGTACTAGGCTGACTTACTAAAGAAGTGGCCATGGATCATCATCCAATCTTCATGAATTTACTAGCACTGAACAGTTAGCTACGTTTCTAGTACAAGGCATGGTTTTGCTCTTCTTGAATAAATGTTCTTTCCAATTAGAGAGTTGTTGATTGCCATCGTGGTATGCATACCACTACTGTACCCTTATGGTTATCTTGCCATGCTGGCCATTGGCATCATAACTAAGAAAGACTATTAGTTGATTCTTTCCCTTGGAAACTTACAAAGTGCTGTTTGGTACCATAAAATCTAGTTCTCATGGAAGAAGCACTAATGTCAGTTCCAACTCAGGCATCTCTGGTACCTGTGTCTGAATTGTGTGGTATTCTCACCTTATATGAACTCATCTTCACCTCTGGGGACAACCAAGAGCAATATAGACTATATGTTTTTGGAGTGCCTTAGATTGTCCTGGCCAATTGAAACAGTGGCTTCCCTTGTGTATTATTAGTGTCTTTGTTAGCTGGTCTTGGTTCTTGAAGGGAGCATTGTTATTACAAATTTTTTTAAAAAATCATAATTCTACATGTATATTTATAATTCTTTCTTCTATATTTACCTTCTTCTTCCTCTCTTAAAAGCTCTCCCACTCAGTTCTATTTTCCCCTCGGGTAATTTGAATCTAGCTACTTTCCTTTATCATCCTCTTCTTTTACTCTGAATTTAGCTTTATTCTTTCTTGAGGAGATTAAATTTCTGTTTATCCTATGGGAGCACTTGTACCCTGCTGTATTCCGCACCCTCTACTCATCTTCATCTGTATTAATGCTCTCCAGATTCTCCCAAGGCCTCATTTCCCTGAAAGATCACTAGTACTCTTCTGTTTAACACTCTTTTGTTCCCTAAACCTCCTATCCTGGCAACAGGTCTGTTTTACTTTCCTAGTTTCTTAATTTACTTCAGTCTTTCTACCCAAAAGTAAAGATTTATAGCTAGGATGCTCCAATGAGGGAAATCATGTGATATTGTCTTTATAGGTCTGGCTTACCATACACATTAAGATCTCTTCTGGATCATTTATTTTCCTGCAAAGTTTTGATTTCACTTTTTGAAATAAATAAATACTGTTTCACAATGCATATGCACTACATTTAATTATTCATTTGTTGATCATATACTGTTTGGGTTGTCTTCATTTCCTACCTGTTACTATATAGCAGCCGTAAAATTTGCTGAGAATGTATCTGTGGGGTAGATGTTAGATCCTTTGTGCATGTGCTAATGAGAGGTATAGCTAGACCATATAATGGATATATTTTCAGCTGTTTGAGAATTCTCTATGCTGACTTACATAGTGGCCACATCACCACTTGATAAATTCCATACCAAGCATTTGATTTTTTTTTTTTAATTTTGCTGATCTTTGCCATTTAACTGGGATAAGAGGAATCTCAACGTTGTTTAAGTTTGCATGTTTTTGATGACTGGGAATGGTGAACATTTTTTGGAGCTATTTTCTAGACATTCTTTTCTTTTTAAAACTATCTTTTTTATTGGATATTTTATGTATTTACATTTTAAATGTTATACCCTTTTCTCTATCTCCCATCACCCTTCCTTCATCCCCTTGCTTCAGTGAAGATGCTCCCATGCCCAACCACCCACTCTCACCTCATTGCCCTGGCATTCCACTACAGTGAGGAAACGATCCTTCACAGGACCAAAAACTTCCACTTTTACTGTTGCTAGACAATATCATTCTTTGCTACATAAGTGGCTGGAGCCATGGGTTCTTCCATGTGTACTCATGGATTGGTGTTTTAGTCCCTGGTAGCTCAACCTGGGGGGGGGGGGGGTGGTTGGTTAATATTGTTGCTCTTCCCATAGGGTTGCAAACCCTTTCAGCTCCTTCAGTTCTTTCATTAGCTCCTCCATTGAGGTCCCTGTTCTCAGTCCCATGCTGAGAGGCAAATATCTTCATCTGTATAGGTCTAGCTCTGGCATAGCCTCTGAGGAGGCATCCATATCAGGCTACTTTGAGCAAGCACTTCTTGGCAACAGCAATAGTGCTTGGGTTTGGTGGCTGCATATGGGATAGATTCTTCAGGTGGGGCAGTCTGTGGATGACCTTTTTTCAGTCCCTGCTCCCTATTGTCCCTCTATTTTCTCCCATGAGTATTTTGTTCACCCTTCTTAGAAGGACTGAAGCATCCACATATTTGGTCTTCTTTCTTTTTTAGCTTCCTCTGGTCTGTGAATGGTTTCTTGGGTATCCCAAGCTTTTGGGCTAATATCTGCTTATCAGTGAGGGCATACCATGTATGTTCTTTTGTAACTGTGTTACCTCACTCAGGATGATATCTTCTAGTTCCATCTTTTCAGGTCCATGGTCATTTTTCTCCAATGGATCATTTGGTTTTTTTTGTTCTCTGAGTTCCTTTTTAATATTCTAGACATTAATACTCTGTCAGATGTATAGTTGACAGAGATTTTTTTCCCATTATGTGGGCTTCTTTACTCACTTGGACATTTCCGTCACTGTTTGGCTTTTATGAAATCCCACTTACCATTTGTTGATCTTAATTCCTGGACAAATTGAACTAAGATTGAGAAACAACATAAGTGTCTGAGAGCAGACAATCACGGCATATGTATGGAATTTAACTTTATTTAATAACAAAAGGAGGAACTTGGCCATTGGAGCATCCCAAGTCGGAAGCTGGAAAATGAAAGGGTCTTGCTGCCTGTTTTTTTCCCCAGTAGCTTTAGTCTATCAGGATTCACAGTTATGTTTTAGATATATTTGGAGTTAAATTTTGTGAAAGTTGATAGATATGCATGGAATTTCATTCTCTTATAAGTCACAATTCAGTTTTTCAAGCAACATTTGTTAAAGATGCTTTCTTTCCTCAGCTTTTGTCCTTGGATGTTCCCAATCTCCAAGTTTCTTCCTTTATTATTAAATAATATGCAGTTAAATTCAGTTAGATATGTCACAATTGTCTGCCATCAGACACTTAGTGGCTTCTAAATTTTAGCTATTCTGAATAATGCTACAACTAACATAAGAGTGCAAATATTTCTTTGAGAAATGTATTTCATGTCCTTGGGATGTATGCACAAGTGTGATTGCAAAGTCACACAGAAAGTCTATTTTTAAGATTGTGGTTGTGTATACTTTTTTTTTTTTTACAACGGTTACAGAATTGGCACCTTTCCAACAATATATGAACTTTAGTTAAGGCATAACTTTGCCATTACACATCTCTGTTTATGACAGTTTGTCAGTGTAGAGTATGACCTTGTGGTTTTGATGTGTATTTCTCTAAATATATGCACACATATGAACATGTGCACACAAAAATATGTAAATCTTCTATACAAGTTTATTTAGCTTATTTCCTCATTTACTGTGCTTCAATTATTTTTGGCTATTGAGTTCTCTGTGTGCTCCTTATATTTTGAATAGTAAGTTTGTTTTAGATGTAAAATTAAAATTTTTTTTGCATTTCTTCAGTTGCCATTTATTTACACAATTATTTTCCCCTTGTGAAAATGTTTTTTTTTTTATTGAATGTTGTCACACTTGTTTATTTTTCAGTTTTTGCATGTGTTCCAAAGTAATATCCAAATCATTGTCAAAAGCAATGTCAAGAAAGTATGTTCCCTGTGCTTTGTCTTAGAAAACTGTCAACCAAAAGTTTTATACCCAGAAATCTGTCCTTCGGCTCTGACGAGGTTATAAAGATATTCTCAAATATATAATAGGGAGAAGAGTTCATTATCACTATACTGATCATGAAAGAACTACAAAAAAGAGGCATTTAAGGTGTAATTAAAGGGTACAATAATAATCTGAAAATGTCAAAGTATGAAAATGTCAGGTAAAGACAGAAGTTAAAAAATTGCTTCTTCCTATATGTAAAAACAATATTAAGGCAAACTACATATTGGGCCCCAAATAATGCTTATTGTTTTATAGAAAATGGATTAGTTTAAATATGTGCAATATGAATCAACAGCACAAGAAATAGTTTTATACCCTAATTGTGAAAATTCAGTAATGTGATTGTGAAGAAAGCGTGGGTAAAACACATATCCAATTACCCTCTTCCCATTTGTGCCAAGGCTCAGTTTGTTGGTAGGATTTACTGGTACTGTAAAGTTTCTAAAGATAAATAAAATACCGGAAACATTGTGAAACATACTAAAGGGTTCAAAGCAGAAAGCTGGTGATTTAGACTTAAATACATATGTTCTATTTATTTTTAATATCTTTATTAGTATATTCCAGGTAAAATGAACAGTAGTGGTGAGAAACATATCTTTTTCTTATAAATTTATTAGAGGAAAATATTTCGTACTGAATTATTAAATATAATGCTAGCTTTCAGTCACTAAAAAAATCTTCACATTTTTACATTATGGATAGACAAGATATACTTTATTCACAAATGTTTTGAAATATGGATATGAATTCATTGGCCTATAAATTCTGAGAATAATTTCTTATCTTTGGTTCGTCGATAACCTTACATGGCTAGAAAAATTACACATTCTAAAATATTTCTTTTATTATTTTTTGTTTTTGTTACAGGGTATATTTTATTTGCATTTGAAATTTTATCTCCTGTTCTGGTTTACCCTCCATAAATCCCCTATCTTATCATTCTATGACAGTGTCCTCCCTATGACCTGGGAGATCAAACCTTGGCAATACCAAGGGCTTCTCTTACCATTGATGCCTACCATCTTCAGCAGCATATAAAGCTAGAGCCTTAGTTCCATCAATTTGTAAAATTTGGATTGTGGTTTAGTCCCTGGGAGCTCTAGTTGGTTGGTGTTGTTGTTCTTATGGGGTTACCAATCCCTTTAGCTCCTTCAATTCTTTCTATAACTCCTCCATTGGAGACCCCATTCTCAGTTCAATATTTGGCTATTAGCATCATCCTCTTTATTTGTCATGATCTGTCTGAACCTCTTAGGAGAAAGCTATATCAGGTTCCTGTCATCACGTATTTCTTTGTCTCAGCAATATTGTCTGGGCATGGTGGCTGTATATGGGCTGGATTTCCAGGTGGGTCTGTCTCTGGATAGCCTTTGCTACAGTCTCTATTCCAAACTTTGTCTCTGTATATAATACTGTGAATATTTTGTTCCTCTTCTAAAAAGAACTGAAGCATCTGCACTTTGGTCTTTTGTCTTCTTGAGCTTCATGTGGTCTCTGAATTGTATCTTGGGTAATATGAGATTTGGAGCTAATATCCAATTAAAAGTGAATGCATACCATATATGATTTTTTTGTGATTGGGTTACATCACTCAGGATGATAGTTTCTAGTTCCATTCTTTTGCCTAAGAATTTCATAAAGTCATTGTTTTAATAGCTGAGTAGTACTCAAGTGTGTAAATGTACATTTTCTATATTCATTCCTGTGTTGAAGGACAACAGGGTTCTTTCCAGATCCTGGCTATTATAAATAAGGATGCTATGAACATAGTGGAGCATGTGTCCTTGTTATATGTTGAAGCATCTTTTGGCTATATGTCCAAGAATGTTATAGATAAGTCACTAGGAAGTAGTATGTCCAAATATCTAAGGTATTCCCAGATGTATTTCTAGACCTATATATTTTGTAGATATTTTTATTTTATTCAACTTTTATTTCATTTGTTTATATTGGATATTCTTTATATTTACATTTTAGATGTAATCCCCTTTCCAGCAATTCCATCCCCTGTCCCGCTGACTTCGCCTCCATGAAGATGATTCATCTTCCAACAACCCTCTCTCATCTCAGTGCCTTGGCATTTTCCTACACTGGGAAAATGAGCCTTCTTTGGACCAAAGTCCTCTCCTCTCATTGATGCCAGAAAATGCTGTCATCTGCTGCATATGCACCTGGAGCCATGGGTCTCTCCATGCAAAGTCATTGGTTAATGTTTTAGTCTCTGGGAACTGTGGTGGGTTTGGTTAGTTGATAATTTTGTTCTTCTCATGAGATTGCAGAACCTATCAGCTCATTCAGTCCTTTTCTAACTCCTTCATTGAGATCTCCATGTTCAGTCAAATTGTTAGCTGCAAACATCCTCAACAATATCAGTATGGTTCTGGCAGAGGCTCTGAGGAGGCTTCCATATCAGATTCCTGCCAGTAAGCACACTACTTGGCATCAGCAGCAGTGCATGTGGTTGGTGGCTGCATATGGGATGAATCTCCAGGTGAGGCAGTCCCTGGATGATCTTTTCTCCAATCCCTGCTCCTGTGTTTGTCCTATTATTTCCTTCCATGAGAGTTTTATTCTCCCTTCTAAGAAGAACTGAGACATCCAACTTTGGCCTTCCTTCTCTTTGAATTTCACAATTTCTGTGTAGTTTTTCTTGGGTATTCCAAGCTTTTTGAGCTAGTATCCATGAGTACAAATCATGTGTTTTCTTTTGTGTCTGGATTACCTCACTCAGGATGATAACTTTAAGTTCCATCCATTTGCCTAAGAATTTCATGAACTCATTGTTTTTAATAGCTGAGTAGTACTCTATTATGTAAATGTACCATCATTTCTGTATCCATTCCTCTGTTGAAGGGCATCTGTGTTCTTTCCAGCTTCGGGCTATTATAAATAAAGCTGCTATTGACATGGAGTAATATGTCTCTTTGTTAGATATCGGAGCTTGTTTTGGGTGTATGCAGAGGAGTGGTATAGCTGGGTCCTCAGGTAATCCAATTTTCTGAGGAACTGCGTGACCGATTTCTTTCTTTCTTTCTTCCTTCCTTCCTTCCTTCCTTCCTTCCTTCCTTCCTTCCTTCCTTTCTTTCTTTCTTTTTTTTTTTTTTTTTTTTTTTTGGTAAAGTTTCTTTTATGAATGTAGGTGTCCTTGCATTTTGATCATAGATATTCAGGATTGAGATATTTATCATGGTGGATTTTTCCTTTGAAAAGTATGAAGTGTCCTTACTTATCATTTTCTGATAACTTTTTGTTGAAAGTTATTTTTTTTTTTGATATTAGAATGGCTACCCCAGCTTGTTCTCTTGGGGACTATTTGCTTGAAAAATAGTTTTTCAGTCTTTTACTCTGAGGTAGTGTCTGTCTTTCTCACTGAGGTATGTTTCCTGTAGGCAAAAAAATGTTTAAATATTCATTCTTTTAGTCTATATCTTTTTTTGGAGATTTGAGTTTATTGGTTTTAAGAGATATTAGGGACCAATGATTGTTGTTTCCTGTTATTTTTGCTGTTAGAGGTGGAATTATGTTTTTGTGGATATATTCTTTTGGGTTAGTTGAAAAAAGCTTACTTTCTTGCTTTTTCTAGGCTATAGTTTCCCTCCTTGTATAGGAGTTTTCCCTCCATTATCCTAGATTTGTGGACAGATATTGTGTAAATTTGGTCTTGTCCTAGAACATCTTGGTTTCCCCATCTATGTTAAATGAGATTTTGGGTGATATAGTAATCTGGGCTGGCATTTACAGTCTCTTAGGATCTGTTTGTCCTCTACCCAGGATCTTCTAGCTTTCACAGTCTTTATTGAGATATCTAGTGTGATTCTGATAGGTTTACCTTCATAAGTTTATTGACCTTTTTTTTATACTGCTTTTAATATTATTTCTTTGTTTTGTACATTTGGTGTTTTGACTATTATGTCATGGTAGGCATTTCTTTTCTGGTCCAATTGATTTAGAGTTCTGTAGGCTTCTTGTATATTTATTGGTGTCTCTTTTGTTAAGTTAGGGAAGTTTTCTTCTATCATCTTATTGAAGGTATTTACTGGCCCTTTAAGTTAGAATCTTCCTTCTCTTCTATGCCCATTGTTTCAGGTTTGATCTTCTCTTTTTGTCCTGGATTTCCTCTATATTTTGGGTTAGGAACTTTTTGCATTTTGCATATTCTTTGTTGTTTCAATGTTTTCTGTGGTATCTTTTGCCCCTGAGATACTCTCTTCTATTTCTTGTATTTTGTTGGTAATGTTTGCATCTATGACTCCTGATCTCTTTCCTAGGTTTTCTATTTCTAGGGCATTCTTTCTTTGTGATTTCTTTATTGTTTATATTTCTATTTTTAGATCCTGATGGTCCTGTTCAATTCCTTTACCTGTTTGGTTGATTTTTTTTTATTTCCTCTTTATGGGCTTCTAACTGTTTACCTCTCTTGCCTTGTATTTCTTTAAGGGAGTTATTTATGACCTTCTTAAAGTCTTCTAACATCATCATGAGTTGTGATTTTAAATAAAAATCTTGCCTTTTTGGTGTGTTGTGGTAGCCAGGACCTGCTGTGGTGAAGGACCTATGTTCTGATTATGCCACCTGGCCTTGGCTTTTGTTGCTTAGTTTCTTGAACTTAACCTCTTGCCAGCTGCTTATCTCTGGTGTTTTCTGGTCTTACTGATTCTGACAGTGGCTTAACCACTCCTGTGCTCTTGGATGTATCAGCCCTTCTTGGGGACCAGCTCTTTTCCAGCGGGGTCTGGGTACTGAGTGCTCTGCCACCCTGTTAATTCCAGGCACAGGTAGAAACAGGAAGGATCCTGTTCTGGGCAGATCCCTCAGAACAGAAGTGGTGGTCTTACCTGTACTCTCAGGTGTTTGTTGCACTTCTGGGGCACCAGCTCTATCCATGTGGGGTCTAGGTATAGGGAGCTGTATCACTGGGTCTGCTCTAGGTGCAGGCAAAAACCGGAAGGATCCTGTCCCAGACTGCTCTTTGGATCCTGTGTCCTGAGAAGTCAGGGGGAATCCTCTTGGGCCAGAATTTTGAGCAGAGGTGGTGGTCACACCTATGCTCTCAGATGTGTCAGCACTTGTCATGTGTGAGTTTATTTCTACATGTTCCATTTGATTTCATAGCTCCACTTGTCTATACCATTTCTATAGCCATAGCATAGAGTTTTTTTTATTATTATTGCCCTGTAGTACTACTTGAAGTCAGGGATAGAGATACCTTTAGAAATTCTTTTATTTTTTAGGATAGGTCATTGAGACAAACTACGCAGAGAAATAATGCAGCTCACAGAAGTTATGATAAAAATAAAGTTAATAGATATGTATAGAACATTTCACCCAAACACACACCCACACACACACACACACACACACACACACACACACACACACATACACATACACACAATACTTTTGCTAAGCATTACATGGAACCTTCTCCAAAACTGACCATATAATCAATCACAGAGAAATCCTCAACAGATACAGAGTTGAAATAGCTGCACATATCAGAGCATCACAAATTATAGCTGGAGTTTAATAACTACATATTCTTGGAAACAGAACAACTGTTTACTCAACACACTAGGTCTTGTTGATAGTTCTCTGTTCTTTAGGCATCTTGATTTCTGTTGTGCTGACTAGATGTTTCTGATGGCAGCAAGATTTCTCAGGGGGCACCATAGACCTGACTATGGATGTCAGGGTACCCAGCTCAGCTGGCTGTGCCTCAGGATGTGTCAGGGACAGACTGTATTCTGCTGGTTGTGTCTCAGTCAGAACCAACTGGGGTGGCTCCCCAATCTGAGTCTGTAGACTATTCCTGATGGACCAACTAGAATAGTGGGATGATCCAACTGGTATGAGTTGCTGGACAGGGTTTCAAGCTGGTTTGTTTGGGGGCACTGAAAGATTTCCATGGGGAAGAAACATGGTTTTGTGGGTCATGCAAGGCTTCTCTGTACTAAAATGCAAGTCCAGAGATAAACAAGGGGGCTCAGAAGATTGTACATGCCACTCAATTCTGAAGGCTGTCCCCGGTGAGCCCATTACAATGAGAAACATATTTTAATTCATAGTTTTATGGCTTTGACAACATGATGTCCACTGTTACATTAGTAGTAGTAGTAGGAGGAGGAGGAATGTAATGCATTAGCACTTATAATTCTGTAGATCAAGAAGCAGTAATCTCATTCTAGAGCTCAGACATCTATAAACCACTATCTCTGATCCTATGATACTTTTGCCTCTACATCTGCCTCTGCCTTCCCATCTTCATCTGAACAGGAACTACAGAGTTATCTCCTACAGTGTAACCTGACTCTAAGTGTTGACACTATACCAAAATATGATACTTTCTTATCTAAGGCTTGCCATTTGTGAATTTTTGTAATAAGATAAAATTGCTGATTTCTCTTTAATCAACTGAAAATACATTGAAGCTATAAATAATGAAGGGTTTTCTATGAAATGTAAACTGTCAGATTCAGAAGCTAAAAACTTTTTGCAGATGACATGATAGTGTACTTAAGTGACCCCACAAATTCCACCAGAGAACTCCTACAGCTGATAAACATATTTAGCAAAGTGTATGGATATAAAATTAATTCAAACAAATCAGTAGCCTTCCTATAATCAAAGGACAAACATGTGGAGAAAGAAATTAGGGAAAATATATCCTTCACAATAGTCACAAAAACTATGAAATACCTTGGTGTGACTCTAACTAAGAAAGTGAAAGACCAGTATGACAAGAACTTCCAACCTCTAAAGAAGGAAATCGAGGAAGATCTCAGAAAATGGAAAGATCTCCCATGCCCATGGATTAGACGGATCGACATTTCAAAAATGGCCATCCTACCAAAAGCAATCTACAGACTCAATGCAATCCCCATCAAAATTCCAACCCAGTTCTTCATTGAGTTGGAAAATCAATGTGCAATTTTATATGGAATAACAAAAGACTTAGAATAGCGAAATCCATCCTCAACAACAAGAAAACATCTGTGGGAATCACTATCCCTGACCTCAAGCTATATTACAAGGCAATTGTGCTGAAAACTGCATGGTACTGGTACCTAAATAGGCACATGGATCAATGGAATAGAATAGTAATTTGTGTCATTGTTAATGTGCTGAATTCTTCATTGTAAGTTAGGCTTTATCTTTAATCCCCCATAAACAGCCCTTTAAGGAGTTTTAAATATGAAATTCATTGTATACATTGTTTAGCTTCAGTAGATTTCTGAAACCTTGACATAAAGTACATTCCTCTATCACTCTTGCATCCTTTGTCTGCATAAATAGCAAAACAATATGAGAATACCAAAACTTGAGTACTTTAGTGACATATATATATTCATACACACATATACATTTTATATATATCTTAGGAAGTATGCCACTGGAGGTCAGCTTTCAGGTTTCAAATAACCATGCCAGGCCCAGTGGTTCTTTCTTTATATTGTCTGCCAATTCAGATGTAGCACTTTTGGCTCCTTCTTCAGCACCATGTCTGCCCACATATCACCATGTTCATGCCATTATGACATTGGACTAAACCTCTGAATCACATACCAGTCGCTGTTAAGTGCTTTTGTTTCTAAAAGTTGCTCTAATTATGGTGTCTTTTCATAGCCAAAGTCATTTTTTTTATTTTTCCTATTGTTAAGGACAAATACCTGATGTTGAGATATAGCCTAGCCACCTTCCACCACTTATCATGGTTTCTGGGGCTTTGTCAGGGATGCAAGGGGCTCATACAATGACTGTTTAAATCTCAGTGGATCAGAAAGCAGGTATCTTAGAACAAGTGAGGAAGGTTACAACCTTCTGGCCCAGGTCATAAAGACTTATATCTTACAGTAGACTCCTTATACCAAAGGTATTACAACCTCCTAAAACAGAGTTGGTAAGAAAATATTCAAATAAGAGCACCAGAGGAAGGATCCTTCTGATATATAACTGTAACGCTTTTATATTCCATAATTACTATTTGTTATTTGATTCTTCATATCTGAGATTTGTATCCACAGATTGAAGCAAACATAGTTTGAAAATACAAAAAAAAAACCCAATTATTTGATTGACAATATTCATCTTTTATTTGTGATTAGTCATTTTTCACTCACACCAAATTCTTTCACTGCCTCCCAAATTCTAGAATTTCAAACAGGAGAGTATGCATGTCAATTATAGCATGATAAAGGCAATGTAGTAACTACACAGTACTTATATTGAATTAGATGTTATAATTCATGAATGGCCTAGCCTATACAGAAAAACGTGCACTGGTATATGCAAATACTATACTGTTTTATATGAGAGAGTAGAATATGGAAAGATTCAGGTATCCACAAGGGTTTTTAGACCTGATCTCTATTGATACTCAAGGAAGAATGTACCTGTTCATCTATTTGTCTATAAATTAAACAGCTAATAACGGCTGTGTCTGTTTGTTAGGGAATTGGGTGATTATTGAACTTTTTTCTCTGTATTTAGAGAAAATCATTTTTTTACTTGTTGACAGAAAATCTGTGGTTGTACACTATAGAGATTCTTGAATGTGGATATCTATAATGAATACAGGAAAGAGAATTGTTGAAGAAAAATATCAAACCAAAATTTTTCTTTTCCTTTTTTAAAATATTTTATTTACTTTATGTATATGAGTACACTGTAGCTGTCCTCAGACATACTAGAAGAGGGCATCAAATTCCTCTGAGCCATCTCTCCAGCCCAAATTTTTATTTTCTAATTTTTACAGAAAAGCAAAGATTACTTGGTGATCAGGAAATGGAATAGCTGTTTTCTAAGGAGCTAGGGTAAACTCACCTCAGATAGAGATCTTAGGTGCAGTCTACAAGGTATCTTGTAACATGTATAAATGTGAACAGAAGATATTATAGAATATTAGACATGTCATTGATTCTTTGCAAAAACTGAAACTTTTCTTGGAAAAGCTAGAGACTTACTTCTCAGAAGCGCCTGATCCACCGGATACTATGATAAATATCAGATGCACGAACACTGGCGCTGAGCGTGGGCACCACAATTTAACACAATGGATACTTGTACATCAGTTTCATGTGGATTAAAACATTTCCTCAAAGAAATAGAAAGGGATCTTGAAACTCAGTCAGTAAACAAATTTTACATACCCAAGAAAACTGAAAGTTAAAAGATTCCTAAAGGTTCTTCTCTAAGTTTACTAAAGCAATGGTGCAGAGAACTTCAGGCTTGCAGATTTGCTGAGTCATCATGGATATTAGGGTAGGTCATTTGGTGATGCAACAACTTGGGATTCATCCCAGCTCCTTTAGGTAACCCTTACTCATCCTTGAAGTAGAAGTTTCTGATTGTGTCATGTAATGGAAACTCACGTGGTATCTTGTTAGGGCAGACTCGTGAGGTGCTCTGCTGAGGAAAGACCTGTGGGAGGACACATAATGTTTAGAGAGAGGATAAGTAGAACTCAATGTGCAGTGAAGGGACACTTGTAAACCTTGCATAGCGTCTCTGGTCTCACATCATCTCTGTGTCATCACTGTTTGTCACTTCACTGCAAGAGGCATGGTGAAGAGCTTCTGGCATCCACGCTAGCCTGGGTCTCTCCCACTGACTGGAGATGTGGCTGTTTCTGATGGATTGTGCCACTGCTGTCATTTGATATCCTGACACTACTGAACTGGACTGCTGGTATTCTGACAAACAGAGATAGGAATCACACTAAAGAACTACTTCTAAACAGGTCCACATCTCCTTGTTTTATTTACCATCTTTTCTTCCCTACCCTTGGCTAGTGGGCTATAAGGGGTGGGGAGGTCAGAGACTTGAAAATCCTTATTAAAAGTGGGGTTTGAAATATCTAAGCCTATATATACTTCTGGTTACTAACCTCAATAACAACTCTCTTGTTCACCAGCTTGAACTGTGGTGCCACTGTTACTTTCATTGGCCATGGTTAGTGTGCATGTGTGGTATCTCAGGAAAAGCTTGACAAACACTCAGCATAAGGTCATACACACTGTGGACAACTGCTGCCAATATGAAAGTTTGTTGATGCCTTTTAAATATTGTCCATTGTTGTTGCTTCCAGTTAGAAAATCCAGGGCACACACATGTTATCCTGAAACCAGGAGTTGCTGAGCTTCTAGATTAGGACAGTAGAATAAAAAATTGGAAACCTTCTACCTGCAAATGACTGTTTAAGATGACCTGGGCAAATATTCATCAATAATAAATAATAACCATGATGCATATTTGTTATTTATATAAATATGTAAGGAAAGAACTCCTATTTGTTTTCTGCCATTTGTGAATAGCATATGCCAGTGTCTTTCTATCTTTCTGCAATCACAATTTTCATCACTCCCTTAGATGAATAACATGGGTTATCTCACAAAGTCCTAAGTTCTTCACATATTTCCCTTGGAAGTTATATTTGACATTTATTTTAATTGGAATTACCACTAATGTACTTCATTTCTAGAATTATTTGTAGAATTACAGTGAACTGATGGGTTTGTTACAGTGTTTCTATCATTGTATTAAAATAAATGTTTGAATTACCAGATCATTCCTTTATAAATTTATGGAGATTAGAATAAAGTTAATCCCAAAGCATCCTTTCTCTTTCATGTACTTCACTCTCCTTTGCTCTGTTTTGTTTTCTTTCCCTTTTCAATGGGATTAGAGCTGATCCCATCAGTAGGACAGTTGTGGAGATAAACAAATATTTGCTAGTGGCAGGAGACAAAATGGGCAGTGGCTCTTTGAATTTGTTTACATCATTTTTTGTCTCTTTGAATATGTGAGGTAACTATAGTCAGCTGAATAATAAAACAAAGATTTATAGTTTTAAAGAAATAATATTTGGAAAGCCTTATGTTTGCATTTATGCTCAGAGGTTAGGAATTTAAGAAAATGACTAAAATGTGTCCTTCTAGGGAACAAGGGTTTAGCTTCATGGATAATACGAAAATAGCTTGTTTTTTAGAAGAAAATGATGTAATCATTGGATGAAAAGGAGATTTATCTACTAGCATTTATGACTGTTCATTAACAATGGGCCATGTTTGTCAAAGCATTGAATATATCATGATTAATAGAAGTATTACTCCAAATGCATTACATACTATAGACATAAATAAGTATGCAAATACAGTAAAACTAACTTTCAAAGCTGATTTAATCAACAGATTAACTTAACAAAAACATGTACTTAACTCATAAAGTCAATGGATAACAATATTGATACATTTCCCTCTGGTTTATAGAATTAAAAAATGAAGAACAGAATAATAGTTATTAATCCCACTGCAAGTAAGTAGTTTAAATTTTATAAAAGGGAAGAAATGATAAATTTACAAAGATAACTATTATAGGAATTTCTCATACAGTCAAAAGCATTCACATGAAATACTAAAGTCATGTTATTATTATCAGTGAATTGACTTCTTTATACTTTTCATACATTTTAAACAATGACTTTTATTATTCTCCCCTACTTTAATTTTATTCACATTTTCTCATTTTTTCTTTTTTTATTAGATACTCTGTATTTACATTTGAGATGTTATCACATTACCCTGCCCTTCTCCCATTCCTCCTCCCCCTCCATTTTCTTTCACTAAGCTGCACTCCCTCTATATCACCCTCTCCACTACATTGACTTGGCATTCCCCTACATTGGGAAAACATGACCTCCCTGGAACAGAAGCCTCTTCTCACATTGATGTCAGACACTGCTATCTTCAGCTACACACACAAGTGGATCAGTAAGTCTCTCAAAGTGCACACAAAGGTTGGTGTTTTACTCCTTGGAAGTCTTGGAGGGTTTTTTTTTTTTTGGTTGATAATATTGGTATCTACCTATGAAGTTGCAACCCCTTTCAGCTCCTTAGGTCCTTTCTTTTGAAACCTCATAGGGATTTGGTTCCGATGGTTCAGACCAATGGTTAGCTGCAAGCATGCTCAGCTTTATCTATATGAATCTAGCATAGTCTCTGAGGGGGCATCTCCGTCTGGTTCCTGTCAGTAAGTACATTTTGGGACCAGACAGAGTGCTTGGATTTGGTGACTACATATGTGGTGGATCCCCATTTGAGGTGACTTCTGAGTGATCTTTTCTTCAATCCCTGTTCCTTTATTTGACCTTGCATTTTCTCCCATGAGTGTTTTGTTCTCTTTTCTAAGAAGGACTGAGGCTTCCCCATTTTGGCCTTCCTTCTTTTTGCACTTCATAATATCTGTGAACTGTTTTTTGGGTATTGGGTATTCAGAGCTTTCTGGGGCTAGTAACCACTTATAAGTGATTGCATAGCATGTGTGTTCTTTAGTGGTTACCTTACTCAAGATTGTAGTTTCTAGTTCTATCAGTTTGCCTAGGAATTTCCTAAAGTCATTGTTTCTAATAGCTGAGTAGTACTTCATTGTGTAAATGAACCACATTTAGCGTATCCATTCCTCTGTTGAAGCCAATCTGGGTTCTTTCCAGCTTCTGACTATTATAAATAAGGGTGCTATGAACATGGTAGAGCATGTGTCTTTGTTATACATTGAAGCATCTTTTGGATATATACCCAAGAGTGGTATAGTTGGGTCCTCGGGTAGTGTTTCAAAAAGAAGGAAGACAAAAATGTGGATGTCTCAGTCCTTCTTAGAAGGGGGAACAAACACTCAAGGGAAGAAATACAGAGACAAAGAGTGAAGCAGGGACCAAAGGAAAGGTCCTGGAGATCCATCCCATATGCAGCCACCAAACTCAGTCACTATTGTGAATGCAAAGAAATGCTTGCTGACAGGATCTTGATATAGATGTCTGCTGAGAGGCTCCACCAAAGGCTTACTGATACATATTGAGATGATTGCAGCTAACTATAAAACTAAGCACATGGACTCCAATGGAGAAGTTAAAGAAAGGACTGAAGGAACCTAAGGGGTTTGCAACCCCATGGGAAGAACATTATCAACCAACCAGACCCCTCCCCCAAAGTTCCCAGGGACTAAACCACCAACCAAAGAGAGAACATGAAGGGACCCATGGCTGTAGCTGCATATGTAACAGGCTTGTTTCCAGAGTGGTCATACCAGCTTACAACCCCAAGAACAGTGGAGGAGTGTTCCTCTTTCCCCACATCTTTGCCAGCATCTGCTGTCACCTGAGTTTTTTTTTTTTTTTTTTTTTTTTTAACCTTAGCCATTCTACCTGGTGAAAGGTGAAATCTCAGGGTTTTTTTTTTTGATTTGCATTTCTCTGATGATTAGGGATGTTGAGCATTTCTTTAGGTGCTTTTCAGCCATTCCATGTTCTTCAGCTGAGAATTCTTTGTTTAGTTCTGTATCCTACTTTTAATAGGATTATTTGATTCCCTGTAGTCTAGCTTTCTGAATTCTTCATATATATTTGATAATAGCCCTCTATCAGATGTAGAATTGGTAAAGATTCTTTCCCAATCTGTAGGCTACCATTTTATCTTCTTAACAGTGTCCTTAGCCTTACAGAAGCTTTGCAATTTCATGAAGTCCCATTTGTAGATTCTTGATCTTAAAGCATAAGCCATTGGTGTTCTGTTTAGGAAAAATTTCCCTGTACCTATGTGTTCTAAGCTCTTCCCCTAATTTCTCTTCTAATAGTTTCAGTGTACCTGGTTTCATGTGGAGGTCTTTAATCCACTTGGAGTTGAGCTTTGTACAAGGAGATAGGAAAGGATCTATTTGCATTCTTCTGCATGCTGTCTGCCAGTTGAACCAACACCATTTGTTAAAGAGGCTGTCCATTTTCCATTGAAGGTTTTTAGCTCAGTTGTCAAAGATCAAGTGACCATAAGTATGTTGGGTCATTTCTGGGTCCTCAATTCTGTTCCATTCATCTACCTGCCTCTCTCTGTATTAATACCGTGCAGTTTTTATCACAATTGCTTTGAAATATAGATTGAAATCAGGAATGGTGATTCTCCTAGAAGTGTTTTTATTCTTGAGAATAGATTTCATTATTCTAGTTTTTTGTTATTCCAAATGAACTTGCAAACTGCTTTTTCAAACTCTATAAAGAATTGAGTTGAAACTTTGATGGGGATTGCATTGAATTTGTTGATTACTTTTTGGCAAGATGACCATTTTTACAATGTTGATCCTGCCAATTCATGAGCATGGCAGATATTTCCATCTTCTGAGATGTTCTTCAGTTTTCTTCTTCAGAGTCTTGAAGTTCTTGTCATACAGATCCTTCACATGCTTGGTTAAGGTAATCCCATGTTATTTTATAGACTTTGTGACTATTGTGAAGGGTGTTGAGTCACCCATTTCTTTGTCATCCTGTTTATCCATTGCATAGAGAACGGCAGTTGATTTGTTTGAGTTATTTTTATAGCCAGCGTTTTTGCTGAAATTGTTTATTAGTATTAAAAGATCTCTGGTGGAAATTTTTTGGGTCACTTAAGTATACTATCATCTGCAAATAGTGATATTTTGAGTTCGCTCTTTCTAATGTGAATCCCTTTTATTTCTTTTTGTTTTCTAATTGCTCTGGCCAGGATTTCCATTACTATATTAAATAGGTAGGGGGACACTTGGCAGCCTTGTCTACTCCCTGATTTTATTGGGATTGCTTCAAGTTTCTCTCCATTTAGTTTGATATTAGCTATTGGTTTGCTGTATATAGCATTTACTATGTTAAGGTATGATTTTTGGATTGCTGATCTTTCCAAGATTTATCATGAAGGGATGTGTAATTTTGTAGAATGCTTTCTCAGCATCTAGTGAGATGATAATGCGTTTTCTTTTCTTTGAGTTTGTTTATATGGTGGATGACGTTGATGGATTTCCATATGTTGAACCATCCCTGCATCTCTGGGATAATGCCTACTTGATCTTGGTGCATGGTTGTTTTTATGTGTTCTTGAATTCGGTTTGCAAGAATTTTATTGAGTATATTTGTGCTGATGTTCATGAGAGAAATGAGTCTGAAGTTATCTTTCTTTGTAGTGTCTTTGTGTGGTTTAGGTATGAGCATAATTGAGGCTGCAAAGAATGAGTTGGGTAGTGTTCCTTCTGTTTCTATTTTGGTGAATAGTTTGGAGAGTATAGGTATTAGGTCTTCTATAAAATTCTGACAGGATTCTTCACTAAACCCATCTTTTCCTAGGATTTTTTTGATTGGGAGGCTTTTAAGAACTACTTCTATTTCTTTAGGTGTTATTGGACTGTTTAGATGGTGTATCTAATCTTTATTTAACTTTGAAATTTGGTAACTGTTTAAAAATTTCTCCATTTCCTCCAGATTTTCCAGTTTCATTGAGTATAGGCTTTTGTAGTAGGATCTGCTTATTTTTTGAATTTTCTCAGTTTCTGTTGTTAAGTTCCCCCTTTCATTTCTGATTTAGTTAATTTGGATACTCTCTCTTTGCCTTCTAGTTAGGCTGACAAAGGGTTTATCGATCTTGTTAATTTTCTCAAAAAACCAGCTCTTGGTTTTGTTGATTCTTTGTATAGTTCTTTTTGTTTATATTTGGCTGATTTCAGCTCTGGGTTTATTTCCTGCAGTTTACTCCTCTTGCGTGTATCTGCTTCTTTTTTTCTGCTGCTTTTAGGTGTGCTGTCAAGGTGTTAGTGTGACCTCTCTCAAGCTTTTTTTTTTTTTTTTTTTTTTTTTTTTTTTTTTTTTTTTTTGGAGGCACTCAGATCTATGAGTTTTCCTCTCAGTACTGCTTTCATTGCATCCCATAAGTTTGGATATGTAGTGGTGTCATTTTCATTAAATTCTAAAAAAATCTTTAATTTCTGTCTTTATTTTTACGTTGACCATGTTATGATTAAGCAGAACATTGTTCAGCTTTCATGTGTATGTGGGTTCTTTGTTGTTGTTGTTGTTGTTATTGAAGACAAGCCTTGTTCATGGTGATCTGATAGGATGCACTGGAGTATTTTGATCTTCTTGTATCTGTTGAGGCCTGTTTTGTGACTGACTCTATGGTCAGTTTTGGTGAAGATACCGTGAGGTGCGGAGAAAAAAGTGTATTCTTGTTTTTGGATGAAATGTCCTGTAGATGTCTGTTAATTCCAGTTGGTTCATAACCTCTGCTAGTTTTGCTGAGTCTCTGTTCAGTTTATGTCTCCATGATCTGCCCAATGATGAGAGTGGGGTGTTGAAGTCTCTCACTATTATTATGTGTGGTATAATATATGCTTTGAACTTTAGTTGGACTTCTTTTATAAATGTGGGTGCACTTGTATTTGGGGCATAGATGTTCAAGGTTAAGAGTTCATCTTGATAGATTCTTCCTGTGATGAGTAAAAAGTGTCCTTCCTTATCTTTTTTGATAACCTTTGATTGAAAATCTATTTTAGTTGATATTAGATTAGCTACTCCAGCTTCTTTCCTGTGCCCATTGCTTGGAAGTATTTTCCCAGCTTTTTACTCTGACATAGTGTCTGTCTTTGTCTCTCAGATGAATTTTCAGTATGCTCATGGTCATCTCATTCTTCAGGGTAGGAAAGTTTTCTTCTATGATTTTGTTGAAGATATTTACTGTGCCTTTAGCTGATATTCTTTGCCCTCTTCTGCACTGTAGATTGGTCTTCTCATTGTATACTGGATCTCCTGGATATTTTGGGTTAGGAGCTTTTTGGTTTTTGCATTTTCTCTAGCCATTTTGTCTCTGTTTTCTATGTTGCCTCTGGCCCCTGAGATTCTCTCTTCCATCTCTTGTAGTCTGTTGGAGGTGATTCCATCTGTGATTCCTGATTTCTTTTTTCGGTTTTCAAACTCCAGGCTGTTCTCTCTTTTCTTTTTCTTCATTGCTTCTATTTCTGTTTTCAATTTCTTTATCTGTTTGATTGGGTATTCCTATAGTTTTTTGAGTGACTTTTCCTGGTTCTCCTGTAATTGTTTAAGGGACATATTTATGCTCCTCTCGAAGATCTTCATCATCATCTTGAGGTATGATTTCAGGTCGGAGTGTTCTTTTTCTGCTATGTTTTATATATACTTCTAAGTAAATTGTTCTCAACCCATCGGTCCAAACCTCTTTGAGGAGCTAACAACTCTTTCACAGGGTTCTCCAAAGATGATAAGAAAACATAGATATTTACATTATGATTCAAAAGAGAATCAAAATTCCAATTATGAACTAGCAACAAAAATAATTTTATAGTTGTGGGTCACCAAAACATGACTAATTGTGTTAAAGGGAAATAGCATGAGGAAGATTGAGATCTATTCCAAATGGTGCTATCCAAACTTTGAAATGTACCTTCAGGTGATTCTCAGCCATTTGATATTCCTCAGTTGAGAATTCTTTGTTTAGCTCTGCTCCCCATTTTTAATAGGATTATTTGATTCTCTGGAGTCTACTGTCTTGAGTGCTTTGTATATATTGGGTATTAGCCCCTACCAAATATAAGATTGGTAAAGGTTCTTTCCAATCTATTCACTGCCATTTTGTCTTCTTGACAGTGTCCTGAGGTTTATAGATACTTTGCCATTTTATGAGGTCCCATTTATTGACTCTTGATCTTAGAGCATAAGACATTTGTGGTCTGTTCAGAAAAATTTTCCTGGTGCCTATGTGTTCTAATCTTATCCCACTTTCTGTTCTACTACATTCAGTGTACCTGGTTTTATGTAGAGGTCTTTGATTCACTTGCACTTGAGCTAAATACAAGGAAATCAGAATGAATTGATGTGCATTCTTCTCCATGGTGACTACCAGTTGAACAAGCACTATTTGTTGAAGAGTCTGTCCTTTTTACGTTAAATCTCTTTTACTTCTTCGTCAAAGATCAAGTGACCCTAGGTTTGTGGGTTAATTTATGGGTCTTCAATTCTGTTCCATTGACAGAATCCCTAGTCATCAGGGAAACACAAATCAAAACAACCCCGAGATTCCACCTCACACTAGTCAGAATGACTAAGATCAAAATCTTAGATGACAGCGAATGCTGACAAGGGGGTGGAGAAAGAGGAGCACTCCTCTGTTGGTGGGAATGCAAGGTAGTCCAGCCATTTTGGAAATCAGTCTGGCAGTTCCTCAGATCATTGGGCATAGTACTACCTGAAGAGCCAGCTATTCCACTTCTGGGCATATACCCAAAAGTTGCTCCAACATATAAGAAGGAAACATGCCTCACCATGTTCACAGCAGCCTTATTTATAATAGCCAGAAGTTGGAAAGAACCTAGATGTTCTTCAACATACGAATGGGTACAGAAGTTGTAGTACATTTACACAATGGAGTACTACTCACCTATTAGAAACAATGACTTCATGAAATTTCTAAGCAAATGGATGGAACTAGAAGCTATCACCCTGAGTGAGGTAACACAGTCACAATAGAACACTCATGGTATGTGTACTCACTGATAAGCAGATACTAGACACCAAGTGTTCTAAATACCCAAAAAATAATTCACAGACCTAAAGAAGAAAGGCCAGAAGGTAGATGCCTCAATTCTTCTTACAGGAGACAATAAAACACTCATGGGAGGAAATACAAGGTCAAATAGAGGAGCAGGGATTGAAGAAAACATCATTCAGAGACTATCTTACCTGAGGATCCACCCCATATGCAGCCACGAAACCCAAGCACTACTGCCAATGCCAGAAAGTGCTTACTGGCAGGAACCAGATGTGGATACCTCATTAGAGGCTCTGTCAGAGTCTTACAGATATAGCTGAGGATGCTTGCAGCTAACCATAGGACTGAGCACAGGGACCACAATAAAAGAGCTAGAACAATGACTGAAGGAGCTGAAAGTGTTTGCAACCTCATGGGAAAAACAACATTATCAACTAACCAAACCCTCTAGAACTCCCATGGAATAAAACACCAACCAATGAGCACACATGAAGAGACCCATAGCTCCAGTTACATATGTATCAGAGGATAACATTTTCTGGCATCAACGGGAGAAGAGGCCTTTGGTCCAGTGAAAGTATGTTTTCCCAGTGAAGGGGAATGCCAAGGTAATGAAGTAGAGAGGATGATTGGGAGAGGGATCACTTTCATGGAAGCAAGTGGGGGGGGGGGAGCTGAGATGAGAGTGGGTGGAAGGCAGATAACATTTGAAATGTAAATACAGAGACTATCCAAAAAAATTTTAAAACCCCCCCAAAAAAAACAAAAAGAAATGTACCTTGTTTCTATTAGTTATTAAAGAGATTCAATATAGTGCTAGCCATTGTGAATGCCTTTCAGTTTCCTTTCTATTTGACTTCTTCTGACATTATTCATAAAACACACACACACACACACACACACACACACACATACACACACACACACACGCACATCCATCTCACTGACAGTCTGTCCATGCCACACAACTTATCTTGAATAGCATATTTGGTATCTAACTCAATTTATGTTGTTTTAAACTTAGAAAATATCAAAGCTCTATTATTACCCTTTTCAATTTAATTTTATTTTTTTCAACTTTATTTTAAGAAAACAGAGATACATGTACAGATTTTTTAAAGCAGTTTTGCATAAAAGTATATGAATATATTTTTGTCAGTACTTGATTTCTTAAAGGTTTGTTCTCTTTTAAATATAGTTCAAAATTCTGAGAATGGTAAAGAAAATTCTGCCAATCTAAAAGCCATGGTGGGTTAGCATCATTAACTATCTTTGGGGGAGAGCTAGAGTATGAGTCAAAGCGAACAAAAAGACAAAAACACAGATTGCTTCTTGACTCATGGGCAGGGATTGTGGACAAGTTATGTTTCTTCAGAGGATCTGCTAGAAATGTGAAGCCAGAGTAGTTTTGTGTCAGAAACCCTTTTGAGAAATAGTTACTGAGTACATTTGTTTATCTGAAGTATATCTGTCAATATTTACAGAAGCAAATGTTAAATTTTAAAGTATATACTTAATATTTACTTAAGTTATCATAATAAATCCAATTCAATCCATTATCTCTTGACAAAAAACCTTTTTATAAAATTTATTTTCAAACAGAATACTAAATGTGCTACTGTGGAGACTGTCTCAGTATGTAACTCTGGCTGGCCTGGACCTTGTTGTATAAATCAGACTAACTTGGAATTTGTGACACTCCTTCTTTCTGGCTTCCTACCCTCTTTTATCTGCCACATAAGTACTGAGACTACAGACCTTTATCACATTGTATTGTTCATTTTGCATTTTCTTAAGGCCTACAAAGTTGTTCTATTCATAAACTAAAGGGTGACAATGCTTGTTTTTCTTGTTTAAATGTGATATCTAATCTATCTATGTATCTATCTATGTATCTATCTATCTATCTATCTATCTGTTTGTCTGTCATTTATCTATTAAGAATGATATGACTTCAATAAATATATGCCATAAGAAAAAGCATTAAATATTCTGATAAACTGTTCAGATGATAATTGTGACTATCCTAGTTAATGCTTCTTTAAACACAGCATTAGTTGTTATTTTTTAAAATATATTTGTATTAATATAGAGTCTGAAGTAATGGCAGTTAACTTTTGATTCTCTTAACATTTGTAAAGACTGAGAGTCTCTTGAATAAGCAAAAAAGTTCTCAACCAAACACTGGACTGAGAATGGGGTCTCCAAGACAGGAGTTAGAAAAAGTACTGAAGGAGGTGAAGGGGATTACAACCCTACAGGAAGAACAACAATATCAACCAGCCAGACCACCCCAGAGCTCTCAAAGAGAACACATGGAAGGACTCACTGTTCCAGCAACATATATAGAAGAGGATGGTCTTATAAGGCATCAAGGAGAAGAGAGGCCCTAGGCCCTGTGAACACTCAATACCAATGCCATGGCTGTTGGATGGGAGGAAGTGGGTAGCTGCAAGGAGGGGATGGCATAGTGCAATTCAAGAGGGGAAAGCAGAAAAGAAGATAACATCTGAAATGAAAGTAAAGAAAATATCCAAAAAAAAAAAACCAAAAGAAAAACAATAAACTTCACCTAATGACTTGTCTGAAATGCTTTTGTGAACCACCTATGTGAGAAATAATAGTTAATGTTTCCATCCTTGAGAGAAATTCCTACTATATACTATGATCTCAAAAGTTCTAGCTCCTCCCTGTCCATTCTGGATAGCTTACCAAAGCTCCTTGACAGGCTGTTTTTGACCAGTCAGTGATGATAGCAACAAAAGTGTCTATTTCAAAAGTCCCCTGTACTTAAATGATGAAATAATACATCTGAAATGCTTGATATGGGCTTGGTCTAGTGTTTGTTTCAATATGTAGAAATTATTACTGATATTCACAAATTCTTAGTATGCTTCAGGGGTCAGTGATCATGGAGCTCAAGAGTTGGCTCATGGCTTAAGAGCACTGTTTCCTCTTGAAGATGACCTGAGTTTAGTTCCCAAAACCCACGTGGTAGCTCATGATTGTCTATAGCTCCAGGACAGGGGACCCAACACCGTTTTGTGGCTTCCATATAGGCACCAGAGACACATATGTAGTGCAGACACAAACATGCAGACAGACTCTTACACATGAAATGAAATAAATAAATCTTTAAAATAATCAATAAATGACTAAAACTTGAATGATTATATGAATAAATACAAAATATTTTTAAATTTGTGGCTAGGAACTCTTGAGCTGTACAATACTTTGGAATCATAACATATCCAGGAAAGCCTGGATTGTCACAACAAACAATCACAATGAGATGGTATGCTTCCAGAAAATGTTTAGCTTCAAATAGAAGCAAATAAAACAAAGTGTGTTTATGCAGTCATAAGAGAAATGTAACCAAGAAAATGGAATTTTCAACTGAATTGATTGCAATAGAACTGAGTTGGACAGTGTTTGTTTTGTTTGAGGAAAAATAATTTTTGTCTTTCATTAGCACATGCACTGAATAGTCCCATGTGATTAGCAAAATCATCTTGAAACAGTGGCATGTGTTGGCCACAGATGCATATTTAAATGGCATCTCCAAATTCTCTTCCTTCATTTAAGAGGGAATGTTGCTGCACTTGGACTCCAGTCATTCTAATCAGGCGGCACATTTCCTGTCACATACAACACCGGGCTGAATCCCATGAGCCAACTGTGCTCCATGTCTGAAAGTCATTATTTCTATTACCCACACAAGGGCAGGAAATATGAGATTCATCCCATGCTTACCTTCAAACAGACTTCTCTTTTCACCTGAAGTGCCTGTATCAATTTGCATAAGTGGTGGCAGCTGAGTCCCTGCAAGAACAATTTAAAGAATTAAGACAAGAAGTACCAGACAATGAAGATACCCCACTGCTGTCATGGTTTACATTTTCCTTTAGTTTAAGTGATATTTTTATTTGATGAAAATTGTCTTCTGATTCAAAAGCTAATCATAAACACTGATTTTTATTAGACTTGATCTATTGTGTGAGCAAATGTGTTTGTGTGTGTGTGTGTGTAAATTCTCTCTCCCATATGAAGTCTGTAAGAGGAAAATATAGACATTAGAAACTAGCATAGATAGAATATCTGGAATCAGTAAAAGCATATAAACCTAAACCCCTCCCACATATCGAAAGTATAATGCTCAAAAGCCTATTTTTGGCTCTATCTTGTGTTGTGGGTTCTGATGAAGTCATCCCCTTTTTCAGGATCCCTGAGTATTCAGATTCCAATGTCTTTAGAGCTTTTTGGCATTCAATCAATGCATGAGAGAAAATGTGTTCTGTCGTATTTAGCAGACTTTGTTCTCAGAGGAAATGATTAGTTACTGAGTGTATAGTTACTCAGTGCATTTAAACACAGATTTCCTCTGTAACATCTGTCTATTCTTTGAATATGTAACTGCAGAGTGCAGATGTGCAAAGAAGAAAGTGTGTCCTAAAGAAAATGTTTTATTGTTGTACTTGTTAATCTCATCTGCATACAAAGAGTTGAATGGTTCAACTTTTCCTGGTTTTACACTCATATATTAGTTGAAGCTTTATATAACTTGTTGAGTTAGATATGATCAATTCTGGCATATTCATGCCTAAGATCACTAAGATTTTTCATAATAAAATACTTCAGAAAATGCTTACCATTTTCGTATTAAATTAACCTACTTAAATGAATTTTAGTACTGTATAAACAAGTACAATATATAATTCACAGTATATGATATATAAAAACAGTACAAAGAATCACATTATTATGTAAAATTTAAAAGTAATATAATTTTACATAGTAAGAGTTGAAATTGTAGAAAAGCAAACAGCAGTGTTCTATAACCTAGTACTACATCTTATTTCTGGTATCCTCTGAATCCTTCAGCTGCTAGACCATTCATTCAAAAATTGCTTTTATCTTGATTTGCTTGAGGAAGGAAAGTGGCATCCTGTTTGTGGGGCCCTTGTAATAGTGGGAGTCTGCCATTAGCCACACAGGGAGATGCCATTTCCCCCACGTTGTCTACTGGCTTCTTTGACCATTATATCTCTATGTTCAGGAAGCACAAGGGGAGTTCCATAATTATAAGTGAGATCAGCTGATTTTCTTCTCAGGGACCGTACCCTAGGACATCTGACAGTAAGACCACTGTTCATTTAGAGGAAGTATCCATCTTTCATGTATAATACAGTGATATGTATATAATGAAAATTCTTTTCTACTTATACCATACTAGCATAAACATAGGACTTTGTTGTTATGCATTATTCTGAATTCTTTAACTAGGGCAAAACACACAAATTCAGTGTATTATAAATGGGCCTAGAAACATAATGTGGTGGTTAAGAGTATTGACTTTTTTTCCAAATTGCCATCATTTGATTCTCAGTTCCCAAATATCAGTCAACAACCATCCCTAATTCCTGCAATAAACTAGGGAACCCACCAAACTCTACTAGCCACTTTTGGTATCAAGCAGGCACAAAATATACAGGTTTATGTGCAAGCAAAATAGCAATACTCATTAAATAACAGCAAGTAAATCTTAAAACAATAAGTAAAGTCAAATAAAAATGTAAGGCTATAGAAAGAGAGTATATTTGTTCTAAGGGTCAATGAATGAAAGTAGCTACAGAAGAGCTAGTGCTTATTACTGCTGATGTTAGAAGTACTGTTGTCTTGACTAAGAAAGTCAATATGCTAGCTAAACTTCAAAGTGATAAATGCATTGAACTATGATTTGTGTATAGGTGTGTTAATCATCTCATTATCTTTTACTTTGTTTTACAAATTGACCTCCAAAATAACAGGTAAAGTTATGTATTTATTCATTTTAACTAATTAATTAATTAACTATTAGAATGTGGTTTGGGCCAGTTGCAAATGTTCACACACTTGTGAAAATACTTAAACAATAAAATAAGACATACTAACAGAGGATCAATGGGATTATATAAAATGTCTAATTCAAACTTGATTATGCAGAAAAGAAAAAAATAAGTGAGCAAGAGAGACAGACAGATAGACAGACAGACAGACACACACACAGAGAGAGAGAGAGAGAGAGAGAGAGAGAGAGAGAGAGAGAGAGAGAGAGAGAGAGAGAGAGAGGAAAATTGGTATAGAAAACATGGTAGATTTTAATGTGACCTAATTTAATTGCCTGTAAATTATGAAAATTGTTTAAAGTTTGCAGATATGGATAGTAAAGGGGTATGAAAGGACTGAGATTTCCAGAGAGCCAGGCTGAGTCCATTACAGGCTGCAAACTTTCAGTTTGGGAAACTAGGCCTAAGTTTGTTTCCTAGAAATGAGACACTGGATCCAGGAACCTGTGGTCACTCAACGACAGCCTCAAGCAGCCCATCTGAAGACAGCTCCTCACCTGGCCTGAAGTAAAAATAGGTACCTAAAGTGAGAAAGCAGCCCCTGGGAATTCTCCAGAGCCTAACCAACTGGAGAATAAGTTAGATTCCTAGAAATAGACCTAGCCAATCAAGATAAAGGGGCACGAATTGTTCCCTGCAGTTTTCCTAACTGATGATAAAAACTGGGATGTAAGTCCACCAGGCGTTTTCCTTTGAAACTGGGAAGTTTCAATGTTTAGTGAAGTAAATGATCTATGCTTTTACATACTATTTATGACTGGGATATTATTTGTTTTTGGTAATCCTTAAACTATAACAGGTAAAACAGTATAAATTCACACCTATGGAAAGACCCAGAATAGTATCAGTTAACTTCAGCAAGCATAGTCTTCAAAGGGAAATTATCAGCAATAAAATGGATCATTTTAATAAGATTATTTGCTTCTCTGGAGTCTAACTTCTTGAGTTCTTTATATTGGGTATTAACCCTCCATCAGGTGTAGGATTCATAAAGATCTTTTCCCGGTCTGTTGGCTTCTGTTTTGTCTTCTTGAGAGTGTCCTTTGCCTTACATAAGCTTTAAAATTTTTAGTCAATTCTTGATCTTAGAGCATAAGCCATTGGTGTTCTGTTCAGGAGAATTTCCCCTGTGCCTATGTGTTCTAAGTTCTTCCCCACTTTCTTTTCTATTAGTTTCAGTGTACCTGGTTTTAAGTAGAGATCTTTGATCTAGTTGCACTTGAGCTTTGTACAGGAGATAAGAAAGGATTGATTTGCATTCTTCTGCATGCTGACTGCCAGTTGAACCAGCACCATTTGTTGAAGAAGCTGTCCTTTTTCCATTGAATATTTTTAGGTCCTTTGTCAATACTCAAGTTACCATAGGTGTATGGGTTAATTTCTAAGTCCTCAATTCTGTTCCATTGATCTACCTGCCTGTCTCTGTACTAATACCAGGTAGTTTTTTATCATGATTGATCTGTAATACAGCTTGAGGTTAGGGATGGTGATTCACCTGGAAGTTCCTTAATTGTTGAAAATAGTTTTTCCTATCCTGGGCTTTTTATTATTCCAAATGAATTTTCAAATTGCTCTTTCTAACTCTATGAAGAATTGAGTTGGAATTTTGATGGGGACTGCATTGAATCTGTAGATTGCTTTTGGCAAGATGGTTATTTTCCCTATGTTGATTAAAAATTAGGGTGCAGAGCTAAACAAAGAATTCTCAACTGAAGAATATCAAATGGCTGAGAAGCACTTTAAAGAAATGTTCAACAATCCTAGTCATCAAGGAAATTCAAATTAAAACAACTCTGAGATTCTGCCTTACAGCAGTCAGAATGGCTAAGATCAAAAACTCAGGTGACAGCAGCTGCTGGTGAGGATGTGGAAAAAGAGGAACACTCCTTTACTGTTGGTGGAATTGCAAGCTGGTACAACCACTCTGGAAATCAGTCTGGTGGTTTCCTCAGAAAATTGGACATAGTACTAAGTGAGGACCCAGCTATACCATTCCTGGGCATAGACCCCAAAAAGGTGTTTCCACATATAACAAGGACACATGCTCCACCATGTTCATAGCAGCCTTATTTATAATAGAAGCTGGAAAGAACCGAGATGTCCTTCAATAGATTAATGGATACACTAAATGTGGTCTATTTACACAATGGAATACTGCTCAGCTATTAGAAACAATGACTTCATGAAATTCCTAGGCAAATGGATGGAACTAGAAACTATCATCTTGAGTGAGGTAACCCAATCACAGAGCACACATGGTATACACTCACTGATAAGCAGATACTAGTCCAAAAATATTAGAATACCCAAGAAACAATTCACAGACCTTTTGAAGCTAAAAAATAAGGAAGGCCAGAATGATAATGCCTCAGTCCTTAGAAGGGAGAGAAAAACACTCCAGCGGGAGAAATGCAGGGAAATGTAGAGGAGCAGGGATTGAAGAAAAGATCACTCAGAGACTCCCTCACCTGGAGATCCATTTTATATGCAGCCACCAAACCCATGCATTTTGCTGATGCTAAAGAAGTGCTTATTGGCAAGAGCCTAATATGGATGCCTTCTCAGAGGCTCAGCGAGAGTCATACTGAAACAATTGAGGATGCTTGCAGCTAACCTTCGGACTGAACATCGGAACCCCAGTGAACAAGTTAGAGAAATGACTGAGGAGCTGAAAGGGTTTGCAACGCTATGGAAATCACATTATCAACCCACGGTAACCTCCAGAGATCCCAGGGACTAAATACCAATCAATGAATACACATGTACAGACCCATGGTTCCAGTTACATATGTGCAGCAGAGGATTGCATTGTCAGTCATCAATGGGAGGAGAGGCCTTTGGTCCAATGAATGTGTGTTTTTCCAGTGTAGGGGAATTCCAAGGTGCTAAGGTGGCAGAGGGTGTTTGGGAGAGGGAGCACCTTCATGGAAGCAAGGGGAAGGAGAAGAGGGGTTGAAGGGGGTAAAGGTGATAACATTTGAAATGTAAATACAGAGAATATCCAATAAAAAGCAATAAGTAAATAAATAAAATGGATCATCATACAATGACTTTGACAACACCTCAAATTATACTTAACACCAACTATCAAAATACAGGATGAAAAACTGGTACAATGAAAGGAGATAAAGAGAAATTCAACTATTTGTGGTTGGAGTCTTTAGCATACTTTAACTCATAGTTGACAAACCAAATATAAACTTAGCAAGCAAACACATGAATTGACTAGAACCATCATTCAACTGCACCTAATTGACATTAGCAGATGATCTCGTTTAATAACAACATATTGTATGTTTACCAAGTTCATGTGGAACATTTACCAAGTAATGCTTAATGAGTGTCATTAAAACAAACTACCAAATATAAAATAATAAAAATCACACAAAATATGCTCACAGAAGTAAACTAGAAGTTAATATGATAAAGGGAGTTTTACAACAATGTAATATTTTGAAGTTAAGCAACACTTATAAACACATTTTTTCTTTCATTGCATTGTTTGATTGTTTTTCTTATTTAGATACTTTCAGTTGTTTTTATGTTCTCAATACCAATCCTTTTTTAGATGTATGCTTATTCAATTGATCGACAGTTTTGTTGTTGTAGTAGTATAAAGCTTTTTAATTTCATGATAATTTATTATTCAATTATTGGTCTTATTGCACTTGCAGAGACTTATCCAGGAAGTGTGTAGACAGATCCATAGGTTATAGTATATTTTATATGTTTTCTGCTAGCAGTAAAAAGGTATCCATTCTTAGGTTGGGATCTTTGATTTACTTGAAATTGAGTTTTGTACAGTAGTTGAGATAAGGGTCTAGGTATTTATTTATTTACTTATTTATTTATTTAAATCTTTGCATTTCAAAAACCTAGTTTTATAATGTCATTTGTTGAAGATACAGTCTCATTGCAATTTATGTTTTTGGTGTTTTAAAAAATGAGGCTGCTATAATTGTGTAGACTTACATCTCTCCATGTGTGCTAGTATCACACTTTTTATTTCAAGCTCTATGGTAGAATTTGAAACCAAATATGTTGATATCCCTATAGCACATTATGTTTAACTTTGCTCAGGCTGTATTTTGTATTTGTTTGCTACCATATAATTTGAGATTGTTTTCTCTATGTTTAAGTTGAGGCTTTTGACTGGGATTGGCATGAATCAACAGCATACAAACATGCCCCTTTATGTATTTTTGCCTGTTTTTTTAATCTATTTTCTATTTATCCATCAATCCATATATTTAGAATTTCTACATTAAATTCATATAATTATAATTTTAATCTAGGCATATTTTACCTTATTCTTTGCTATTTTTTATGATGTGACTTTGTCCCTAGACTTGTATCAACACAGTCCATCATGAATTCAGGTAACTTAAATGAAAATACCACTCGAGAAGTATTCCATTTTCCTGTGTGCTGGATAGTTGTATGTCAACTCAACACAAACTAAGGTTATCTGAAAGAAGGGAAACTCAATTTAGAAAATGTCTGTATTTTATCCAGCTGTAAGGCATTTTCTTTACTAATGATGGTGGGATGGGTCCAGTCAATTGTGGGTAGTGACATCTGGGCTGGTGGCCCTGGATTATATAAGAAAGCAGCTGAACAAGACACACTGAGTAAGCCAGTAAGCAGCACCCTCTCATAGGTTTTCATCATCTCCTGTCCCTGTTTGAGGTTCTTGCCCTTTTTAAGTCTCTGTCCCATTTTCTTCAGTAATGAATAGCAATGCGGAAGGATAAGTCAAATAAGATGTCCCTTCCCCAACTTGCATTTTGGACATGGCATTGCATCTTAGCAATAGAAACCCTTGCTAAGACATCCTAATTCAATTTAACAAAATAAAGTAAAATTACTTAAAAAGGAGTTTTCATTCTTTCAGTAAGTTGTAATATTTGCAAGCAGGAAGAGTATATCTTATTTTACTGTGACATCACATTTTGAATAAGATCTGCATACTTTATGTTGTAGATCTTTGAATAAACAGGTGGTCCTTGAATGTAGGTAGTAAGATATTGATTCCCTGGGATCTATAATGTTAAATCACACACATAAAAAAATGTTGTCAGAATAACATGTCTCCCGCATAGTCAAATATGTCTCCAACCATCTGGAATGTAGCTTACTCAAACTGAGACTCGGAATTTTACTTCTGCCATTTTTGCTCTAAGAAGATTTAAAAATAAGATCCTAACAAAGAAGTGTTTTGATATAGTACATATTTTTCTTTTCAACAAATTATATGATAACACCACAGATGTCACAGCCCATAAAAGTCTATAAAACAAAAAGAATTTAAATAATACTTGTGATGGTTTTCAGAAAATAGCACATACTTTATCTTTTAGGACTATTCAAGGTTCATGAACCTATTTTAGTTTTTCTACAATCTTAAGTATCATGAAATGTGTCCAGCCATACTTTAGTTGACTTTATAACCACTTAAGAACGTCACTGTCAATAGTGTATATGTTGATATTACACTAAATGACAATTTCATTTTAGAATGTTGGATGGTTATAGAGAAAAAAAAAGGATGAAATACCTAATATTTTAGTGTGATAACATTTGCAATTATTATTTTATTAATTAAATATCCAATTAAATACCCAACATTAATGTTTAAATTAATCCTGAAATATCCTTGCTAAACTTTTAGTGCATAGCATTCTATGTTGTTATCTTCAAAAATGGCATTTTGAGAGTAGTTAAACAGGTATTTTGCTATCAAATTATAAAATAGAAAAAGTAAAAGATAAGTTAGTTTATAAGTAATGTCACTTCAAAAGAGAAACCCTTTGAAATCACCCAAGCACATCCTGTATTTTATCATATAAAGTCTTCTTAGTCAAAAAGAAAATTTCAAGATTACCTATTTGACTTGTTAATAGAAACTTTAAAAGTTTATTAACATAAATGATAGGAGACAGAAAGAGAATATTAGTAGTGGCAAATGCCCTTGAAAATTGTGGTAATATTCTATGGGATGAATGACACTACTTTCAGGGATATTAAAATTGATGATTTTCATCATCATTTCCTAATCAATACCAACCAATGACAGAAACTATCTAGAGAGTAAGTTACTAATGTCTAGAATAAATACATACAAGAGATAAAATCTGTATGGCCAAGGAAAAGATCATTAGCACATATGTACTGTAGTATTTGTCTATCTTGGTGACACTATAACATGTATTTTACAAGTTACCTTCTGTGAATCACTTCTTCCCCTCTTCAATTTTATCTCAGCAAATCATCATATCACACCTGAAATTAGAACCCCTTTTCTCTTCCTAGTCAAAATGTTTTATTTTATTTTTTTGTCATTTTATACATTTTCTGCTTTAGGAGTAATTCTACTGTCATTTCATGAGAACTTTGAAATCTGATGGAACATTAGAAGAGCATAGTCCTAATTATTACAGTTTATCCGGAAGTACATCTAAACAGTAACAATTGAATGTGTAAATTCTTCATACAAAATGTGAAGGCAAGAAAAATATCCTATAAAATGAATAATGTTTTGACAGTAAATATTCAATCTACCAAACACATCTTAATCGCAACTTATATAACATAAAAACACATGACAAAATGAAGCACAGATGGACGTAGAACTATTATGCTGTGCAGCTGTTATATTTCATGTTAACAGAATTCATGTCAGCTTTGTCCAGCAAAAACCTGTGTTGTATAAACCAACGCTGGTAACCGATCTGCCACCCTCTGTTCCTCCTTTTCACTTGGCGTATACTGCTCACAAGTAGCTAAAGGGCTTGCTTTCCCATTTATCTCTTTCATGACTCCCACAACCACTCTATCCATTGGGAGTGTCCAAACACTGCTGTGAGCATCTTTCATCTCACCTGATAAGAAAAACTATCCCAAATCCCAAACAACTGAGAAAGACTTGATGAATGGTCCAGGAGAAAGAAGATGTTCTCTGCTATAGACTGATGCTGCTGATAGAGAAATCAGCCCCATGAACTAAGAGCTGTTGGTGAATAAATACTTTGTAGAAAGTAAATTAATTAACCAAGTTCCCAGAAAAGCTTAGTAACACATTCTAGACTCCGCCAGCATTGCATCAATTCAAGTGTAATGATTTGGCTTGTCTACCTATGATTTTCATGTATGAAATGACTGTGCACGTTGAGGGTTACAATTTAAGAAAATATAACCCAAACCGGGTATTTGAGCACTTTCTTCCCAAAGACTTAAACTACTATTTCTTCATAAACACTCTGACCATTGTATTTAATTGTGTTGACATTTACATGAATGCATTGCGGTGTAGTTGTTGAACATGCACTGGGATGATTCCATAATCCTGTTTTAATTAGATGGATGTTGCGAGCATACAAAAATCACAAGCTGCACTCCCTGTGGTGATGCCATACTGGCAAAGAATCAATCACCACGGTTCTGGTTGCCATAGAAACTGATAGCTCCTGCACCACCATCTAAGTGGCAAATGATTGGTAGTGTACTCATAACACAGGGAGAGCAATGAGTTTTTCTATCCTGTCCAGCAGCTGTGCCAGAGAGTTAATTAAAAGCAGAGAACATGAAATAAATCTAAATCTGTGAAGAAATGAAATGTACAGTACAAATTGAATTCCCGTGTCGGACAGAAATTAATATGCAGCGCAAACCACAGAGCTGCCTGAACAAGCAGCAGCAGGGAATCATGGGAAACGTTGCCTTTGAGGCGGTTAGAGCTCAGAAGTGGAGAGGGAGCCTCCTTATCTTATTACCTAAACAAGCACTTTGTTCAGCATTTGTGTTGACTGATGCATGCAAATTGCAGCCTCAAATGTTAAGAGTTCCTATTTCTAAGCAGGAAGGACAAAGCTTAAATAAGATTTAATTAACAAACTGTTAGCAACTGCGGTTTATCAGCTGTGAGCACAATGTAAGTCAATGTTGCTGCTCCTCCTGTACTAGAATTCAGACAACCTCCGCGAAAGTCAATGTGTTTTTATCGATAAGCCACGGATTCAGAATTTATATTTCAAATATCACAAGCCAGGGAGCAAATGCCCGACATGCTTTCTCAAGAAACAGGAGAGGCTCTGCATAGAAATAAATATACATATGTTTTTTTCTTTCCATAGAATGTACTGCAACGGATCAGGCATAAAATATTTAACTAAAAATAACCACGTTTCAGGCCACTTCTATTCCATAATTTAGTTTTATCAGTTGCATAAGTGTTTGGGCAACTTGTTCTCTATGCGAAGTCAACCACTTCCATAGGGCCCAAGTGCTTCATCGCACCTGCCAGACATTCCGTGAGTTCTAGGAACTGAACAAGCAAACATCTTAAACCATGCAATTCACACTCCCACTGAACCAGCCCAAAGGAGGAACAACTTGGTCTTTAGAGAGTGAGTTTGGCTAACACAGCACTGAATGATGTTCTGGTAGAACTTTACACTTTATATCAAAGGCAATAAATGTCCTTGAAATGAACCATTACAACTTTCCTAGCAATGGACATTTGCATATGGCTAGCTCTTTACTTCATATGCCAATTGGTAGCTACCTTAGAAAAAAATTATGAGGCTTCTGATCATCTACTTTTAATATGTTCTCCAAAGTCACAAAACAAAACAACAACAAAAAATAAACATACCTTGCATAGATTTATTTATAATTGATGTGAATGAATGCAGTTTTCAGATGCAGTTAATATCTGTATTATTTTAAAATGTCATATAGGTGCTGGAAAGTTGCCTCAGGGCTTAAGAGCACTTAGTGCTATGGATAAGAACTGAAGTACTTATATCCAGTACTTATATCCAATACTTATATCATCAGGTAGCTCACAATTGCTTATAATTACAATTACAACAGACCAAAGGTCTTTTCTGTCCTACACAAGAACATACAGAACCACAAAAAGAAAAAATAAATCAATTTTATATAAAGGAAAATATTGCATGAGTACCCATGTGTTATAGAGTAAAATATTAAAGTGTCTACTTCAAGGGGAGTCCCATATGTGTTTGAAGCTATAGAAGGCTTCTAATGGCTAGTACCATTAGGATGAATAAAACTGTCACTTAATCAAGAGAAGTGGCCCTCCCAGTCCTATACTGAGGACTCCATGACTTATTGTTATATTCCAGTTCATTTTGATCTGTTTGTTGTTGTCAATAAGCAGAAACATTACTAGAAAAACTTCCTATAAATTTACCTAAATAAATATTTGAAAGTATGAGATGTTGGGAAATTATATTTATATATGGCAAAATGTGATGTGATAACAAATACGTAAAATAATACAGTTTTGTATAGTTGTTATATAATGGTTGGCATTAACTGCAAAATATATTTAAAGTAAATATTTTCAAAAAGGATAAGTTCAGAATTTCACAATGAAAGTTTTTCCAAAATGTGTAAATTCACAAACATATGAGCTTTCATGGTATCCATAGTAGTGGTAGGATGATTTCTGGTAGTGTAATAACATGTATATGTCAATGGCCATGAGATATCAATATCTAAGAAAAAGAATACTGTGGATAATATATTGGAAGTATTTCATTTATTTCTCTTTTTATTTTCTTATACTCCTACACTCTTCACTTTGGACCTTAGCTAATCTTTTTGGAGTATCTCTTTATTCTTTTGTGAAGAAAAAGGGAACTAAATATGTATAGAAGTACCCCTATACTTTGTATTTGAAATGCTGAACTGCTTTTTATTTGCCAAAGGCATATAACTGAGGACTAAGGTTCTAAACTGTAGTTCTGAAATATATACATCATATACATATACACATACACATATACATATACATATAGACCAATTAGAAAAACACACATCAGAGAAACAGAGAGAAAAAGAAGGAGGTTGTTGTTCTAGGATTCTAGCTTAGTACTTAAACAGTAGATGTTACAATAATTTTCACACATGAATACATGTTATAGACTCATGGTAGAATATGTAGACCATATTCAGGGGGCAGTGGTTATAGGAATTGGAAGCATGCCAAGAAAATCATGGAGCTATCAAAGAAAAGAAACAGATCCATTTCCCAAGTAAAATCGTGTGTATATTTCTTATAATATATGTGTCATGGCCATGTAACAGTTCTGAGGTTCACAAAATGCTCAGTGGAAAATTATCCGGTTCAACAGTTTTAAGTTTCATAGAACCTGAGACAAATTTTGCTTTGGGTTAAATAAGAAATTGCTTGTCCCTTCTCTTTCTTCAGCATGGTAAATTTCAAAGTGTGGGTGCAGACACCTTTGGAAGCTGACCTACTATTTCTTGGAGGACACCTAAGACTATTGGAAAAGTAAACATATTTACATTCCAATTTATAACAGAAGCAAAGTTATAGCTACAAAGTAGCACAAAAAATAATTTTACAGTTGAGGGTTACTACAATATGAGGAAATATATTAAAGGGTCTTTGCATTAGAAAAGTTGAGAACTTCAACTTTAGCATCTTTGTTCTATTGATCTTGAATCCAGCTTCATTCATAATATGTAAAAAAGCTAAGCCATATAATAGCAATAACAACAGTAACAACAATAATAATAGAAACAGTAATAATACCATAATAACCTAAGGATAGATGGACAGAAAAATAGGCGGGCAGACAAATACATAGTTTTATCTGTGGAATAAAGTAGTAATACTTAAAGATTCTGAGTTATATTATTTACTATGGTGAGTGAAAAGTCAGAATTAAATTGAGAATTATTGAGTTTCCTTTAATGCAAATCTGAAAATAACCATCATTTAGGAATTATAGATTCCTAGACCTTTGGCAGTCTGTTTCATATTCTCTTCCAACCTCAATTTCTTTGAATAGTTACAAAATCTCAGACATATGTTACTAAACCAAACATTTATGTGTCAAAGACAATGGCATGATAAGCTAGTCTGTAGACAGTCTCAATCCAAAAGGTGTCACAGAAGCAAAGTATCTAGCTCTCAGAAGGATGAAACTCAGAGAGCATTCTTGTATAGATCATGGAAACAAGAATAGTATAATGTTGAACAAAAAGTGGCCTAGACTTAAAGATTTCAACAGTGTATCTGGAGGACAATGAGATCAGTGAATATTTCATCCCTCCAAGAAAGTTTCTTTCTCATATGAAAGGTGTGTGGGGGGGACTAGAAGACAATCATCTGGGTTTCTCTAAAGCAGGCAAGAAAAACAAAACCTACCATGCATATATGCATATGAAAGATATTTATATCAGGATGAATCTCACTTAAGCGGGAGAGTTTCATACAGCTACCATCTCCTCAGAGTCTTTTAAAATATAGTTTCCCTGCCAGGGTTATGGGGGATGTTTTACTGCCAATTATCATGCCAATTATCATGACTCCATGATAATTAGAAACAGTACAAGTCTGGGAGTTGAGATGTTTCTAATGTGGTCAGCAAAATGGTAAATGCTGTAACTTTCAGGACAGCATTTAAGGCTGTGGGAACGAACACTGAAAACATGTCTTCAATAATATATAATTTCTATGCAAAATATAAGGATGCTATGTTAACTATATTAGGAATTTCACAGACCTAAAAGGACAGAAGGAGCTCTGTTATAAGCCAGCTGGTCAGAAAGATATTAAGGAATGATATAAAGAGATTTGGGGAGTGCTGATCACAGGGCAAGATCCCACTTAGCTAAGTATATTGTTATAACTATACTTCCAAAGGCAGGCAGATTACTGAGTTCAAGATCAGCCTGCGACAGAGATAGTTTAGGCCCATGCATGGTAGGAATGGTGATCTCAGAGCCAGATCCCACCTAGCTAGCTTATTGTCTGTGCTTACAAAGACATGCAGATCTATAAATTCATTGCTATGCATATATATATATTAATTTCTATGCATATATATAATATCTTTATTAAGAATCAAAGGGCTAAGATTATAAAATTCTGATTCATTGGGTAATCAAAAGGGAACATGGGGTGGACAATTGAATATGGGGTACACAGATAATGACTGGGCATTGGTCTGCAAGAACTACGCTGAGAGGAGGTCTCAGAAGAGCTGTCTTGAACAGAACACAATATTGTCAGCTTGTACCCTCGGTTGATCATAAGTCATTGTTTCCCCTTTTCCAAACACCCCTTTCTCAGAACCCCTCTTAAAGCTGAGGCTGGTACATGACAGGAGATCAGATGAAGTCTTCAGTGAATGTGGCTATTTGACAGGATCATAGCCATGTCAAGAGCCCCAAAGCCTCAGACCCATGAGAATGGCAAGACCGAACCTGAGTCAGGCTCACAGGAGTGGCAAGCCTTCATATGGTATAAATATGAATGCTGACAGGGTATGTGGAAAGTGTGAAGTACAGCCTTTTTCCCTCAGATAATTGAAGTTTGTCACTGTTTCACTACAGAGATCCCGCACTGAAATAAGCTGGATATAATAAACAATATTCCCATTCAAGTATATATAATAAAGCTACTTCGTTGTTCCTTTGTGTACAACAAATTCTCCAAATTTCCAGGTAGATGATAAGTGGACAGAAGCCTATGTGATTTAGCTTTTCTATATTTGTGTCTGGTTTCTTCATTCCCTACTACCTAAATCTGGTGAATCCTGAAGCCATGCAGGCTGTAACACTACAGATTCCTCGTTTCTCCGTTATTTCCATCAGTATGATCCTAATCCTGAGTTTGTGAATGCTCCTTTTATATGGCAGTATATGTGTTTTTATAAGCTGAGGAAAATATTCATAGATAACCCTGCATCCCAGATATGTAAGCCTGCATGGTACATGTTAATTAAAATGGGCACAGCAAGTAAGTCTGTAAGTAACCAGAACTAGGAAGGTTTGAAAGCCAACCACAGTCCAAAGAATCCAGGCATTGTTCTGCTTATGGTGCCACCTAAGAAGACCCTATATCTCTTGTATAGTTCACTTGAAATATACATTGTAATCATTAGGTCAATATGATTTTTATTAACCGATGGTTATCCAGTGCTGCTTGTGTTTTGTCACTCTGTGGAAGAGGCTGATGCCATTGCCAAAACTTAAAAGGATGTCAGCGATATGTCTTCCCAGCTATGTGTGTGACATAAAATGATTCCAATGTGAATATTGTGCTTTGATTGGGCCATCTTGAAATTCATAGCCATTCTTGGACAAGGATATCCCACAGTTTCCATTCTGTATTTTAACCCATGATTTATTCAGTAGACTGTCTATTTGAATTTCTTTCTTTCTTTCTTTTTTTTTTTTTTTTTTTTTTTTTTTTTTTTTTTTTTTGTATCTACAGATTTTCCGTAAACACACTTCATGTTTCATCTGGATCTTGCATTTAGATATTTTTGAGACTATGAATGGATTTCGGCTTCTTTGTTAAGACACAACGTAGGTCCATTATCTCTCCCCTCTCAGAAATATAAAAGAACAGTTTGAAAATGTACACAAACCCTCTTCTGTGTCAGCAAGACTGCAGTGTAACTTATTTAAATGATTAGTCTATAATGTGCTTCTGTTTGAAGAGAACAAGTTCTGTGTGAGAAAGAATTGTGCAAATTGAAGAAGTTGTGAAGGTTGTTTTAGCAACCTGCAGAGATGTTACAGTGCATGGTTCTTGTTCTCCTTTTCTGACTTCTGGAGGGTAGTGCTTTCTAGCTGGATATTTGAGCACTGAAAATTGAAACCATATGGAAATGAATTTCTCCTTTTCATTTCACAATCATTCGTGTTTAATTATTGCATACTGGGGACACATAAGACGTCTAGCTTTGTTACCTATATATGTGATTGTTCCTTCTCGGTCCTAAAACTTATCAGTAGCTTGACTTAATGTAGAGATTGTAACTGGAAAGTGATTTGTGAGACATCAAATGATCTTTCATGTTCAGACACTCAAATTAGTACTTCATATATTATTTTCTGTGTCATTAGTAGTTATCATTCCATCTTACTTTGTAAACATGTTTGGATTCAGATGGTTTTATTATCTTTGATTGCTTTTCAATGAGAATGTTCTTAGAGATGCATTTATAAGGCATTAATGATTTTCAGGAACCTTAGAAACAACACTCTCTGGAATAAAGTTTCAAATCCACCTTATCTATGACCAGTCTTAGATAAACCCACCTTAAAATAATTACCAAAATGAGTTATCTTAAAGCACAGCTGAGATGATTCTTGGAGGCAAGTATTAAAAAGGAAATCAACATATACAAAGGGCATAAGTTAGAAACAGGATTAGTAAAGGAGTCAGTCTATAACATAGCTTAATAAAATTTTGTCAACTAGTAGAGATTTGTAGAATGTCTCCATCCAATTGAAATACTGTGCTTTGTTCTCGCTGTTCTTTCCCGACTTCTGTTGGTGATGCAGAAGTTATTGACAGCAAGCTGCTTTAGGGCAGACTTCACTTAACCAAAGCAGACATTTGTAGTGGAAGTATACCAAACAGGGGAAGTCAGATGCTATGTCCTGATGACCTTCTCATAGTTGGATAATTCCTTATTTTCGATGAAGTCTGATCATGTCATCTTCAAATTCATCCTAGAAGACTTTCATCTGAATGCCTCCCAAATATCTCAGGTTACATAGCTAGAATAATTACATTCTTGGAAGGATAAAATTTCTCTCATATAGTGATAGTTCATCAAAATATGAGTTACGTGTGCAGAAGTCACAACAAACTTTAATTCTGTAAAACTTTGTGAGCATATTTTCACATTATATTTTCTGCCGTAGATATGGAACTATAAAGTATAGTTATTTTTTGAACACTGTGTTAACAATATGTCTGCCATTGACCCTATCATTGTCTATTTAATTTGGGTTTTGAGTAATTTCTGCTAGAACTTACAGGTTCAGGTCAATTTATTTTGTTTTGTTTTGTTTATTTTTGGCAGGAACATCAAGTATTTCCAACCATTGAACCATCAGTCACCCCAGGCACCAAACTTCAAATATCATTAGCATAGTTTTTGTAAATCAACTGTAGCCTTTATACATACATATAGCCTTTGCATATGTAGTAGTTATAAATACATCTTAGAAGGTAAACAACTATCTGTAAAATGACACAAAAAGGAGAGGTGAATGAATGCAAGGTTTCCGTCGGTGACAAGCTAGGATTCTTTAGAACGGTAAGCACCAAATGCTGCTCCATTACAACACTGACTATTTAAAAATATCCTCCAGATTATCCAGCACTTAAAAAAAAGTATTCAAAGGAACCCTGCCAAAGATCATACATCCTGGACGTCACCCTCAGGTAAGGACCTTCACCTTCACTACCCCAAAGCATCAAGTCCTTCACAGCTCCCCCAAGTGGCACCATTTTGTCCTGGTATGACCATAGCCTCTGCAACACTACAACCTGGAAGACCCCATGAGCCTTCCACAAACATTTATCATCATGCAGCAAGAAGGTTCTGCCCATGCTGAAGGCTTGCTCCTGTGATCAGGAGCTGCAAACACTCTTCCCTAAGCTGGGACCACAACTGACATCTCGTCTGCACATAAATATTGAGTGACATCAAGACAGAACCTAAAGCACCACAGTTGATTCTTAACCTGACATAACAAACAGAGATCTAAATATCCAGTTAGTAAAGGTGTGGAGGGGTATCTATGCTAAGAAACACTACCAACAACCCAGTCCCAAGGCAAAGCCACAAAATGAATAATTAAGATAATGTATCCCTTCCAAAAATTTGTACTAAATCCTTGCAGAAGAGACAAAAAGTGTAACAACAAAGGAGAGTGAGGACTTCATGAAACAAGGCCTTCTAAACATTACAGGGCTGATTCACATGTGAATTCATGGAGACTTGAATAGCATTCATAGGACCTGTATGAGTCTTCCCCATGTGGGGTTCTAGAGCTGAAAGGAGAAGTGAACATATGTTCTAACCTCTAACCCAGAAACTATGTCTAGTTGGTAACCACTCACATGAAAACTTAGGTTTTTTTTTTTTTTTTTTTAATGAGTTTCAGTGGTAAATCAGACGATTCTTAAGTGTAGGCGTCATATTCAGATGTAGCTACTGTGTCCCCCATTTGGGGCTCTAATTTTTGTTTTTAATTTAGATCTATAATTATATCTTCTTCTTTTATCCTTTAGTTATTTTGGATAAGGGCGTATTAATCTTAGTAATTATTCTCAAAGAATCAATTCTCCATTTTAATGATTGTTTATAATTTTTGGTTTTATTTGTTTGTCTCTTATTGATTTCAGCCCTGAGTTTTATTATGTCTTACCACCTAATAATCTTTTTGGCTATCAGTTTTTCTGTGTGTTTTAGTGCTTGCAGGTGTGCTACTAAGTAGATAATTTTTACAAATGTTTAACAACCTAGAAGATAAAAATAGTAATTAAAGAAATCCAACTGAAAAAGCCAAGGGGCAGATAGATTCAATGCAAATTTCATCAGCCCTTCAAAGAACTAGCACAAATATTACATAAAATGTAAAAGAAACACTGACAGTACTTTAATGAGGCCAGTATTTCACTGATACCCAAAACCAGGCAAAAATCCAAGAAAAATAAAGATAACAAGTCAATGTGATTCATGAAGAACTAAGAGATTTCAATGAAGTATTTGCAACCATATTTAAGACCACATCAAAATGAATGAATGCAATGATGAATTCCACTTCATCTCAGAGCAGGGATGCTTCAACACACACACACACACACACACACACACACAAACACACACACACATACACACATGAAGATACTTAAACCAATCCTGAATGATACAATCATTACTTTTAAAATCATTGCTAGAACCTTTTCTCTCACTCCTCACAAAACTCAACTCCGAACAGATCAAGGACTTCAGTATAATACCTGATATGCTGAATTTAGTAGAGGTGAAAATGGAGAACACACTTGAAACTCATAATCATGAAAAAGGTTTTCTGAACAGGAGCCTGGTACCACAGCTATTGATAACTGATAACTGAAAGTTATCGTTAGTCATAAGCTTAGAATGGAGATCATGAATCAAGTAAAAGAGCAGTCTATAGAATAGGAAAAATCTTTCCCAAATATTTTTCTGTCTTATTTTATGACACATATTAGAGTAATTTTGAAAAAAGATCCCTCAGGTGAGAAAATGCTCCCATCAGACTGGCTTGCTGACAATCCTGTGGTGGATTTTCTTTAGTGATATTAGATATGGAGTTTTCAGCTCACTCTGGATAGTGCTGTCCTTGGCTTTCTGGTCCTGGAAAGTAAAAACAGGCTGAGTAATATTATATTGTGTAACTGTACCATATTTTCTTTATCCATTTTTTTTTGGTTGAGAAACCCAAAAGTACATACATGGTATGTACTCACTAGTAAGTAGATATTTATCAAAAAGTATAGAATGCCTAGGATACAGTTCACAGAAGTCAAGAAGGTTAATAAGCAAACAGGCCCAAGTAAAAATGCTTCAGTGCTATTTGGGAGGAAAAAAAAAAAACTATCATGGCAGGCAGAGGGAGGGAATGACCTGTGTGGGACAGGGGAGAGGAAGAAAGTTGAACATGATCAGATACGGGGAAAGGTGAAACAGAGAGAAGCCCTGAGGGCTAGCAGGATGAATGAAAATCCACAGAGGTGAGGAATCTAGATTGTAACAGAGACCTGGGAGGTGAGAAACTGTCAGAACTCAAAGACAGAGGAGCATTAGAAGACATGCTCAACAGTGAGGAGAGGGAACTTGCAGAGCTCACCTCCAGTAGAAATACAGAGCATCAAGTAGAGGGACTGGGTCGCTATCCCACAGGCAAGATCTCTGACACTGAATTGTCCTTGTCTAAAAGAACTGCAGAGACAAAAATTGAGAAGAGGCTAAGGGAAAGGCTATCCAGTGACTGGCCCTACTATCTCAATGGATGGGTATAAGGCCTGACACTTTTAGGGATGCTATGGTGTGCATAAAGACAGCAGTCTAGCAAGGCTGTCCTCTGAGAGCTCCAAAAAGCAACTGACTGAGACAGAAGCAGACAGTTCTACCCAACCATTGAATTGATGTTTGGGACCTCTGTGGCTGAATTAGGCAAAGTCTGGAAGAAGCTGGGGAGGAGGGTAACCCCATAGGAAGACCAGCAGTCTCGACTAACATGGATACCTAAGATCTCTCAGACATAGAGCCATCAACCATGCAGCATACATGAGCTGGTCCAAAGCCCCTGACTCATATACAGCAGAGGAGTGCCTGGTCTGGCCTCTATGTGTGAAGAGGTGCCTAACCTTTGAGAGACTTGAGGGCCTAGAGAGTAAGGAGACCTGGTGGGGGAATGGGGGAAAGCACATATTCTTGAAGACAGGAGTTGCATGGGGTGGAGGAGAAATGTGATAGAATCTGTGGGAGACCATCCTGGGAAGGAACAGTGACTGGACTGTAAAAATAATAAGTGTTAAAAAAATACCTAGAGGAAAAACTATAATACTATTCTGATAACTGAATCAGACTCCTAGTGAATTAACATTAAACTCATACTTAGACCGTCTATCAGTCCTCATCAGAGATGCTTCTTTATGCAGAAGAGAAAATAGGAAATTGGATATATATATATATATATATATATATATATATATAATATCTCCTATATTATATAATATGTATCTTTTTCAGATATCTTCATGGAATAGAGGTAAAAAGATTCAAACAGAGCAAGTAGATGACTATATCAAAACAGTGGTTTCTGGACACAACATGGCAGTATTGCACATGAAATACCTGTGGTTGTGAGAGCACATAAGAAATTGCTCACAGTCACAGACAAAATTTCAGTAAGCTAAGGTAGCTGTCCATGAAGTCCTTCCTCTTCCTAAAAATCTATTGGCAACTAATGGCTTCTGAGAGGATAGTGATTTTTATTATTTGAGGACATGGATACTGAGAGGCTATTCGTGATCCAGTATCCAAATGCCTACACCCATGCATAGGCTGGAAACACTAATTAAATGTAATGGATGTAGCAAAAATGAAAGAAAGAAAGAAAGAAAGACAGAAAGAAAGAATGACAGAATGACAGAAAGAAAGAATGACAGAATGACAGAAAGAAAGAAAGAAAGAAAGAAAGACAGAAAGAAAGAATGACAGAATGACAGAAAGAAAGAAAGAAAGAAAGAAAGAAAGAAAGAAAGAAAGAAAGAAAGGAAGGAAGGAAGGAAGGAAGAAAGGAAGGAAGGAAGGGGATGAGAAAAATGAAAGAAGATATAGAGGAAACTAAATAAGGACATATGAAACTAAAAAGGATAATTGTGGGTGAAGAGGGGAGAAGTTGGAGAGGGAATAATTGTGGATGAACTAAAAAACACTATATTTACTGTATAAAATTCTAAGACAGAAGGCACACAATCTAACAAGGTGTGACACATATTAGGAAGACATCAACATTATGCGAAATATGATTTATAAATATAGTGCTGTAAAATTTTTTGACATCTAAAAATTTGCTAATGAAAGCATAGAATTCCAAATTGTAGTAATGATATTAATAATAATATTAATAATAATGTGAAAATCATACAAGCTCTCCCCTGAGTAATTCAATCATATCAGGGATAGTAGATTTAATGATGTAATAAATAAATGAAAAAATAGTATTAGGACCTAAAGTGTCAATGAGAAAAAATATACAAGCTATCTCCTTCTTCTGGAAGTTTAAAAGAAAATAAGAATTGATTCACGCAAAATTGAAGTAGAAAATTATACTTATGAGCAATTTATATTAAAATAATATAACTTTACCTATTCAGAAGTGTTAAATAAGCTATTATGAGATACACATATTATAATAATGCATTAAGAAGTATTATGGGGTTTTATTATATAATTCAAAAAAGTCATAATCTTACATAAGTGTATATATTCATTTTGCTCCATGTGACCAGAAGGGAATATACCAAAAATAATACCAATGTTATTAATTTGTTGCCATTTTATACTACCCATATTAATTATGTTTACCAGTAATGATTTTCTTGTTTGCATTAATAATTTGGAACAGGATATTTTCTGTAAGTAAATTGTTAACATATTGTTATCTCCTTCCTGGAGGCAAAACTAAATTCTTAATTTAGGAAAACAGAAATTCTGCTTCAGAGTTAAATACTATGCACCACGTTTCTTTCTTTCTTTTTCTATTTCTTAAATAATATTATTGATCTGACCATTTATACTTTTAAAATAGTACATGACTCAGCTATGTAAATAAATTATAAATGCTATTGCAGATGAAGAAAAAGAGAAATATTTACTAATAGCTAGTGGGTGTGCAAACTGGCCCAAAATCTATGGAAATCACTGTAGACATTTCTTAGGAGGGAAAAGATGATCTACTTCAAGATGCAGCTATATCAGATTAGGGCATAACCCATGAACTCCAGTTTACTATAAAAATACTTGCTTATGCCTTTACATTGCTGGTCTAGCCATAATAGCCAGAAATGGGAAACAGCATAGAGAGCCATACACTAACATATGGATGATGAAAAACTGTCACATTTAAACAATAGAGTATCATTCAGTTGCTAAGGAAATTGTAAGTGACATTAGGAAGAAAATCAGTCCAAGTGAGAAGATGCAAATGCAGAAAGACAACTATTGTATGGTCACTTATAGGAAAACTTTTGTTTAAGTCTTTGTTATGTGTGTTTTAATCCTAATAATCATGGACGCTAGATACCTAGTAAAAAAACCAAAGGAAAAGTAAAAATCTCCCAAGTCAGGGGAAATGGAAACACAGTACCCTTAATTAAGAGAGAAAGGACAAACTAGAACAGGAGAATTAGGGATGGGATTTTGAGAGAAGGGTAATGGTACATGGTGAGGGCCAACTAATATTAAATGCCTTTTGAAACCTTTCTGTGAAAACACGGAAACCTACTATTGTAGAAGTTTCTATATACACAATATATATTAAGGATTCCATAGAAACTGTATGAAAGGAATCTAAATGAAATCACCATGTAATGAGGGATACAATAAAGTAAAAATGGCCATCTTGCCTAAAGCAGTCTACAGGTTGAATGCAATCCCCATCAAAATTCCTACTCAATTATTCATAGAGTAAGAAACAGCAACTTGCAAATTCATTTGGAATAATATAAACCCAGGATATCAAAAAATATTCTCAACAATAAAATAACAGCTGGGGAATCACCATCCCAGACCTAAAGTTGTATTATAGATCAATTGTGATAAAAGAACTGCATGGTGTTGGTACAGAGACAGGCAGATAGATCAATGAAATAGAATTGAAGACCCAGAAATGAACCCAAACACCTCAGATAACTTGATAGTTGACAAAGGAGGCGAAAAACATTCAATGGAAAAATGACAGCCTCTTCAACAAATGTTGTTGGTTCAACTGGCAGTCATCATGCAGTAGAATGAAAATCAATCCTTTCTAATCTCCTTGTACAAAGCTCAAGTCCAACTGGATCAAAGACCTCCATATAAAATGAGATACACTAAAACTAATTGAACAGAAAGTGGGAAAGAGCTTGGAACACACAGCACAAGGAAAAATGTCCTGAACAGAAAATCTTATGCCCTAAGATCAAGAATCGACAAATGGGACCTCATAAAATTGCAAAGTTTCTGTATGTCAAAGGTCACTGTCAAAAGGACAAAACTGCAACCAACAGATTGGCAAAGTATCTTTACCAATCCTCCATTTGAAAGAGGGCTAATATCCAAAATGTACAAAGAACTCAAGAAGTTAAACTCTAGAGAATCAAATAATCCTATTAAAAATGGGGTACAGAGATAAACAAAGAATTCTCAGCTGAGAAATATGGCTAAGAAGCACATAAAGAAATGCTCAACATCCCTGGTTATCAGAAAAATGCAGATCAAAACAACCCTAATGTTTAAGTAAATATTAAAAGATAAAAAAGGTTTTATCTCTTTACTGGCCTGTTGGAATGCAAACTAACACATCACCTTGGGGTTAGCTACACTGCCTGCTTGCATGCCTCCCAGGGAGAGATAGAAGCCCCCCTTTTGTTATGCTATTTGGCCCAGTCACAAGCCTACTTCCACACCAGCCCTTCCGGTTGGTCTCCAGCTACCTCAGCTTACAAACTTCACCCTAGGGGGTGACTTACACACCTCAGCTAGGGAATTTGCATATCTCCCCTGTAATTACCTGAGTATATAATACTGGGACCACTGTCTGTGTGTGAGTGACTGCAGGCTGTCTTGAGAGATGGCAGTTCAATATGGAGTAAACTTTCTGGTAACAAGAATAATGGACTTGTGTCTTTCTTTCTAACCCTTAGGCCTTTGCCCAGTTCGGAGTATCTGTTCATGGTCCAGGCACCACACATGGAGGCCCACATCACCTCTTGCAGCAGAACTTAGGTCTCACTTTTCAGGCCTGGTTTTAGTTTGGAGCCCCATGCACTTCTGGAGTCTAGTCCAAGCCACACATTGAGCCAACATGGTCCAACTGGTCCACACAACTCCCTTCCCTGGCCAGTTTTCTCCTGGCAGTTCTCCACCTGTCCCAGGGTATTTCTGTACCCACACAAACACAACGCTACAGCCTGATAGCTTTTCATACAGGTTTATATATTCAAGTCTCAATCCACACATCCTGTACACAAACATTGCATCAAATAGACAAAGATACAAACTGCCCTTCTATATGAGATATTAGACCTGTAAAATCCTTAATGTTCATAGCTTTTTAACACCAATAAATCCCACCTGGGTCCAGCTTGTCCTTGGGAAGCTCCATGTTGCCCCAATTTCTAACCTCTGTCCTCTGACCTCCTCCAAGCTCTTAGCCCTCTCTACTTTCTTCATCCCGCCCAGTCATTGGCTTTCCTTAATTTTACTAATGAAAATGGGAAGGTTCCATTGGAGTCACGTGACTAGCCAGCTTTTACTGGGGAAGTGGAATTACATTAAAATACAAATAGCTTCAGTATAATCTACAACTGTAGATTCCACCTCACACCAGTCAGAATGGCTAAGATAAAAAACTCAGGTGACACCAGATGCTGGCAAGGATGTGGAGAAAGAGGAATACTCCTCCACCATTGGTGGCATTGCAAGCTGGTATAACCACTCTAGAAATCAGTCTGGTGGTTCCTCAGAAAATTGGACCCAACTATACTACTCCTGGGCATATACCCAAAAGCAGCTCCAACATATAGCAAGAACAATGTTCCACCATGTTCATAGTAGCCTTATTTATAATAGCCAGAAGCTGGAAAGAACCCAGATGTCCTTCAACAGAGGAATGGATACAAAAATTGTGGCTCATTTACACAATGGAGTACTATTCAGTTATTAAAATCAATGACTTCCTGTAATTCCTAGTGAAATGGATGGGGCTTGAAGCTATTATCCTGAAAGCGGTAACCCAGTCACAAAAGAACACTCATGGTATGTATTCACTTATAAGCAGATACTAGCCCAAAAAGCTCAGAATACCCAAGAAACAATCGATAAGAAACAAGCATGTGAGAAGGAAGCCACATAGAAAGATTTAGTTTAATGAAGTCTATTAATGTAATAACTAAAATTTATTGATTTACATACATAAATTAATACATTCAATAAATATTCATAAATTAAATATTTACTGACTCAGCAACAAGTCTCTGGAATAAAACTGACTTATTGATAATAAATACCCTATTATTATGACCTTAGATTTGGGTTTCCAGTATTATACTGAGAACTTTTACATCTATCTTGATTAAGGTAACTGGTCTGAAATTTTAATTTGATGTATGGTCATTCTGTTTTGCTATTGTGGCACTACTGACTTCATAAGATGATGAAATCAGTAGAAAATTCCTTACTTTTCCATCTTATAGAACAGTTTTAGCAGTATTGTAAGTTCTTTGAAGTTCTGGTTGATTTATGTAATGAATCAATCTTGTCCTGGCCATTTGTAAACTGACAAGATTTTTACTCCTGCCTCAGTCTCATTGTTGGATGTTTTAAGAAACTATTTCCTGAATCTTGGTTTAGTTTTGAGATGCTTCATTTATATAGAAACTTGTTCACATCACTTAGATTTTTCCAATTTATGACAATCAAAGGTTTTAAAATACATATTTTTAATTTTCTGAATTTCATTGATACTTATTGTAATATCTACCTTTCCAGTTTCAATGTTATTAATTAATTAATTATTATCTTCTGTCTGTTTCTTCTGACTAATTTTGCTTAAGAAGTTGTCAGTCTATCTTGCCTAAGATTTGGGTTATCAATTTATTTGGTTATTTTTTGTTTATTTGTTTGTTTTGTTTTAGTTTCTGCTCCCTTTTTCCTTTTTCTTTCTTCATCTTTTTTTTTTCTTTCTTTCTTCTTCTTTTTTTTTTTTTTTTTTTTTGCAAATCTCAGCTTTAGTTTTTATTACCTCTGTTCATCTTCTGTGTATGAGATTGGCTTTTTATCATTTTATTCAGGTACATCATTAAGGTGTTGATTTGAGAAGTATCAAATGTTTAATATGGCCACTTGTTCCTATAAACTTTCCTCTTAGGACTGTCTTCATTCAGCTGTATAGAATTTGGTTAGCTTTGATTTTATTTTCATTCATTTTAGAAATTTTAAATTTCATTCTTGGTTTTTTTTCTTTGACTAAATAATTACTAGGAGCATGTGGTTTTTGTCAGCATGTATTTGTGTGCTTTTCTTGGCTTTCATCCATTGAGATTTCTCTTTTTAGAATTAGACTTAGATATGTACAACATTTTTAAGTTGGGTTATGGGTTTAATACCTATATTTTTGAGTTCTTCATATTATGGAAGTTAGTATCTATGAATGTGTGGTTGTTAAAAAATAAATCTTGTCCATTGTGTAGGCTGCCTAGTTGTTCAAATTACAGAGCCAAAGCTTTTTACTTTCATGAGTTCTCTTTTCTAAATTAATAATCTTAATGTCTGTGCTAATGATGTTTTGTTCAGAAAGCATTTTCCTATGCCAAGAGGTTCAAGGATATTCTCTACTTTCTTTTCTATCAGGTTCAGTGTATGCAATTTTATGTTCAGGTCTTAGATCCATTTAGGGTTGAGTTTTACCAAAGAAGATATATTTGTATTTATTTCGATTATTCAAAGTGCAGCTGTCTATTTTGGCAAGCACTATTTTTGAAGATGTGGTTTTGCCAGTGTGAATTTCTGACTTCTTTACCAAGTATCTAAAGGTATGTGGATTTATGTCTAGATCTTCAATTTATTTTATGGTATTATTAAACTCCCATATTTATATTTTATTGTTTCTTGTATTAGTATGCCACCACACCCAAGATTTTTTCAAATTAATTACACACACACACACACACACACACACACACACACACACTATATATATATACATATATATATACATTAAGATAACTGAAATAAGCATTAATATACTCATTTTACAACAAAAACCATAGACTATATGTTTGAATTGGAACATTAGATCAATGTTTTTTTTTTTTTCATCCAAGAATACATCTTAACATCAATGATAGGCACAAATTTATACTAAAAGTATGGACAAATGCATGCTAAGAAAACTGATCTGAAAAATACTCATGAGTAGCTATACTCATATCTGACCCACTAGGCTTAACACTAAAACTAATCAAAATCAATCACTAAAGGACTGATGAAATAAGATGATATTCAAATTCTAGACATTAATGCACATCACACAAAATCAAACTTTATAATTTAAAGTTCTTAATAGATATGAATCCACTGGCTAACCCATCACAGTGATAGTAATTTAAATATCCCCTCTTACCAATATATAGTTCATGAGGCCACAAAAAAGAAAAAGAAAACCAAAGAAACACTGAATTTAAATGACATCCTAAAACAAGTTGAAGACTGAGATATGAGTCAAAAATATGCATAAGAAACACATATAGACTCAGAGGCATATTCTCTGTTTCAGACAGAAATCTCACCAATATACAAACTGGAAGCCACAGAACATGCACAAAGGACCTACAGGTTAAAATAAAACAAGGTCTGGACACAACATCATGAAACAAAGAAGAACCTCTAAAGATGCCACTGAACTTATTTTGTGTTTGCCATATGCTGGTGAGCATCGGGCCTCTCCTTAAGGTTGGTTTGGTTCCCTAGGAAGGCTCATTTGGAGAAAACTAATTTTCATTTGCAAATGGTTATAAGTTAGATATAACTCTGAGGTTCAGGCTGGAGAATGTATCCATCTCTGTCCTTTCTAGGACTTCATCTGCTGCAGATCCCTGTAGGTACTGTGTATGCTACCACAGATTTTGTGTATTCATATGTTCAGTTGTGCTCTGTTTGGAAAGGCCTTGTTTCCTGTCTGTCCTCCATCTTTACGAGTTTTCTAAAGGATCTAACGCTCTGCATATTTTCTTGTTGTGGGTTTCTGTTTAGTTCCATCTGCTATAACAGAAACCGTCTCTAATGATGACTGAAGGAGTCCCTGATCTATGAGCATAATAGAATGTCATTAGGACTCATGTACTACTTTCTTCTTTTAGAAAAACATTAGAATTTGATCTTCCACTAGGTCTCTGACCCATATACTCCTGGGTTCTTGCCCACCCAAGCAGCTGAAGATATATGTTCCATATCATAGGATGTGTCTTAAATAAAACCAGATATTAGTTGGTTAATCCCACAGGTTTTGTGTCACTATTGCACTAGCATATCCTGAAGACAGGATACCATTTTAGATAGAAAAGTTTATAGCCATTTTTGTTTGCCTTTCTCCTTTGGTAACAAGCAAAGTGCTTTTCACTAGTACCATGAACATTAGCTCATAGGGATGAAGGATCTAGGTAGGCACTATCAAGAATTTTTTTTCAATGAGTTGTATAGATGTTGTTTTCAGGATTAGCAATTTTGGGGGAACAAACAATAGCCTTAGCAGTAATCTTTCTTGTTCAACAACTTGATTAGCTATAACCCATTCTCAACCCTGGAAGTCCTATTTGATGATCAAAGATATCTAATTGGAGCTCTGTCCCCACTGTTATTTACAAAATTCATTTAAATTCCATTCATGTTTTTATTTCAGAAAGCTTCGTCTGTACTCAGGTTTTATATGAACCCTCAAATAGCCTTTAGTTTTAGTTTTCCACTTTCTTACCTTTATTTTTCTGTTTGATATTCCCATTTCATCTTCTATCTTCTATATCTATTTATTTCTCCCTTTCATCCTAAGATCTCAGGATCTGTCACTCTTAGTTCCATACTGTGAGCCTAAGCAACTGTGGTTATGTGCATTACAACCAGATTACAAAAGATGTAACAGCTAACATACATATCAATTAATACATGCTATGTTTGTCTCCTCTGGGTTTGGGATCCCTCTCCAGAGAATTTTTTTCTAGCTCTGTCTAGTTATTTTGTGAATTTTATAATTTTATTGTTTTTAACAGTAAGGTAATATCCCATTGTGTAAATGGACCACACTTTCTTCATTTAGTCTTCTGTTAGAGGATTTCCTAATCCCGGCTATCATGAGAAGAGCAGAAATGAACATGGTTAATTAAGTGTCCCTGTAGTAGGATGTGGTATCCTCTAGATATATGCCAAATAGGAGTATAACTGGATCACGAGGTAGATCTATTTCCGTATTCTTGTGGAACCAATACACTTATATCTATAGTCCCTATAATAGTTTGCAGTCTTACCAGCAATGGATGAGTATTTGCCTTTACGTTCTTGCTAGCATGAACACTCATTTGTTTTATTGGACTTGTTTATTCTGACTGGCACAAGAAAAAATCTCATAGTGGTTTTGTTTTGCATTTCTCTGATGTCTAAGGATGTTGAACATTTTTTTAAGCTCTTCTCAGTTTTATCAGTATGTCTAGTGTCATTACCTCTCAGTTTTTTGTCCCATGAAAATACAGAAAATTTCACTCAATTCATTGCATTAAGAGATATCTGGCAATTAATTTCACACTTTAAAAAGAAATAGATTAACTTGTCATAAGAAAAAGACTACATGGACAGACATCCATTCATGAAGGAATTTTCAGTGTCTTTTTGCTGAAGTATTTAAAGTTCAGAAAGGCACTCCCTCTTTTTGCTTTGATTTGTCATCATCATGGTAGCAAATATCTTTGTCTCTGCCAATTACATAGCACTAATAATACATCATTTTATATGAGTAAGCAATAAAAATTTAAATATTATGCTAGGAATTTCCTGAAAGTTCTCAACATCTGTAGCTAAGTAGCAAATCAAGTGAATTGTATATGTGCCCAGGCCTTATACATACCATAAAATCAGACTACCTTATTTAGAAAACATATTACATTGAAGATTAAATAACTTTCAGTAAATAAAGAGACACATAATAGATTGAAATGGTTTTAGTTTTCTTATCATTTTTAAAGAATCAAAATTAAGAGTCTAGGGACAGTTGTGTGAGGGGCAATTGAAAAGTGTTCTGTAGCAGATGGTTCAATTTCAGGGAGTTAGAGCTACGCTCCTTTGCAGGTTGAAACAATACATAAAGGCTTACCTAAGATAAAAAGTAGTGTCTTATCAGTCTTACAAAATAAAATACATCTTTACTCTTACACAGCCCTGAAAGGAAGATGTTTTGTGTCTGTTAAGACTTTATAGGGGAAATCTTGCAGGTTCTGCTACTAACAAAGTGTGAAGAAAGCATCTATCAATTTAAACCTAATGTGCTGATGCTGCCTTTTTTTTGTATAATATGGCATTATTCTTCAGAATTTCATGCATGTCTACAATTACATATGATCTCATTTTCCTTCTCTAACTCTCTCTATATTCTTTCTCCCAATTGTTTTCTGTTTGTTTGTTTTCTAACTACAAAGTACACTTAATCTAGTTTGTTTTCTCCACGTGTTTGTGGGTTTGGAGTCATTCACTAGAACATGGGAATCCTCTCAATAGTTACTTTCACCAAAACAAATGATGCTCTTTTCCCCAGAATCAATCAACTGCCAATAGATTATTGTTAAAAATGTGGTCTAGGTTATTTCTAACTCCTTGATGCAGCTAGAGTTTTCATTAGTTTGCTATTATGTAAGTCTTGTTCCATTCTTCCCAGGTATTGTGAGTTCATTATGGCAATAGCTGTGTCATATCCAAAAGAGAGTTTCACAGACTTTTCTCCAACCACAAGAACTTACATTATTTCTACCTCCTGTTCTATAATACTCCTGAGTCTGGGTTGTGTTAACATATATGTATCACTTAGGGCTGAGCACCCAGTCTATTATTTTCAGTATTATGTCCAGATAAAGCATCGTTTTAGTGACGTCTCAGTCAAAGATGAAGAGAAACCCAATTTTGTGATTATAAATATAAATATTTAGAAGGTATGTTGACAACATTAATATTCTGTAATATTACAGAATTTTCATTATCTATGTAATTTTCTCCTATTACTTTAATTATGATGAAGTTGAATCAATAGACTATGAATTTTAATAGATTATCAAAATGAATAGCATAATAGAATAAAGCTATGTAACTGAGATGTTAGAAGCAAAGAAATATCATGACACTTGTAGATGAGCATCAGATAGAGTGTAATTAAGGAAGTCTATTTGTGTGACAGACTATAAGAATACAAAGTATAACAGCCCAAAATTCATTGTGATATCAGAAAAAGATGCAATATAATGCTCACACAATGTTTTCATTTATTTATTAGTATTTTTGGTGTACTATTGAAGATGGGTAAATAAGTCGGCACATTAGGGGACTATTTTACTGATTAATTGATCACTGCCCCTCTCTTCTTTAGGATAAATATCTACTCCAACTACAATAAAGTATATTAAAACAGAAACCCAAAACAAACAAACAAAACGATGATTTATTTGTCTTCAGGGAATCACATCTCTCGCCTTAAGTAACAGGTAGATGTAGTTCCTTTTAGTTATGTATAGAGCAATCTTATGTTAATTGCCAAATCTTCTCTGTGTAGAACTTGAGGTTCATGGAAGGTCACTTCTGTGACTTCAAGATGCTTTTCTTACATTTCCATCACTTTGCATTTTTATCAATTCTTCCTTAGAGTGGCTCAAATCATTTTACCAAATGATCTTGCCAGATGAGGTGAGTCAATCATCTTTGAAAAATTCATTAAATTGGAGGCCACTGGGGTACCATTTGCTCACTGAAGTACTATTCACACAGGCTCAAGGGGTTAATGTGCTTACTAAAGTGTTCACAAAATAGTTTATTCACTCAGAAAAAGTCTCTCTCCTAACTCATTAATTCTTTGAACATGCTTGCAAAGCAAGTATGTTAAAAGGATTTGAATTCTGATCCAGTAGATAAAATTACAGATTACTCAATGTGACATTTTATTATATTAAAGTCTGTGTCTGGAAAGATACTGATTATTAGGAGCAAGAAGAAAGATGGTGACATGAAGATCGCAGATTTGGCCAAGGTCAGCCTTAGTCTATGGAATAACTATTAGTCATTAGCACAAAGATGTAAAGTGAACAAGGCCTGGTAATAGTGTTTTAGCAAGTGTGAAAATTACTTTATAGACAAGCAAGAAAATTTTTCCTGAAATGGAGAAAATATTATATGTCTCACAATTTACTTAAACAAAATCTTAAAGAATGAAGGTACTAGTAAGAATCCGGGTGTGTTCAGTTGGATACAGATGCTACAGAAACCATTGTTTGGTATAACCATGTGAGATTATTTGTGTATATAATTAAATATATAAATATATCATTGTTTCATTGAAATGCTTATTGTCTAAAGTTGATGTGCTAATACAGAAAGTATACTACTGTGCCTCTCATATAGAAGAAAGCTATGTAATCATGACCAGAAAAATATTCACCAGAATATACTGATTTGCCCATACACTAATAACTATATACATATAACATTTTAATTTATACATCTTGCTAAACTATTGTTTTACTTTTCCTTGACAAGCTATCACTGAAGTCAAATGTGCTCATTCATAATAAAACCAAGGGATAAAATGATTATATAAAACACTCACACTACAGATAAAAGAGCTATTAATCAAAGGACATACATTAATTCAATTATGTTCTTTAGTAAGAAAACATTAGGAACTGAGATAAAATTAAAAGCAATCTTCCACATCTTCACTGAGTTTATCACATAAAATTTAATCTTTTATACAACAATTACAGCTATAGTACTTTATGAGACAACAAAATATTTATTAACCAGTCAATAATGAGCAATACAAACAAATGGAACAGAAATACTTTTTATGCTCAATGAGCTTT